>NC_030814.1:71326513-71629544 GCF_001704415.2 Capra hircus
TTCCTTTTTCCTTTATCTCTAAATATGTCCTAATCTTCCTTATGACTTCTTTGACCCATTGTTTCAGTTAATTTCTACATATTTTTTAGTTTTTCTTTGTTCTTTGTTTCTAGTTTTATTCTGCTGTGGTGAGAAAAGATACATTCTAGGATTTCAGACTTTTAAAATATATCAACACTTGTTTTATGGTCTAATATATATAGTCTATCATGGAGAATGTTCCATGTGCACTTGAGAAGAGTATTTATGCTGCTTTTTTGAAGTGGAGTGTTCTGTATATATCTGTTAAATCTAATTGGCTTATAGTGTTGTTCAGGCTTATTTCCTGGTTGATCTTCTGTCTAGTTTATTATTGAAAATGAGAGATTGAACTCCCAACCATTTTTGTTGAGTTCTATATTTCTCCTTTCAGTTCAGTTTTTGTTTTATGTATTTGGGGGCTCTAATTTTTTTAATATAATTTATTTATTTTAATTGGATGGGGGCTCTATTGTTAAATACATAACTCTTTTATCATTATAAAATGTTTTCTATGTTGCTAATAGCAGTTTTAATCTTGCAAGTCTTTTATGTCGAATATTACAATAGCCACCCCAGCTCTCTTGGTTTCTGCTTGCATGGCATACATTTACTCTCTCGCTTTCAACCTACTTGTGGGATTTGAGTTACTGTCTGATGTCCTTTCACTGAAGAAATACTGTTAGTATTTCATGTAAAGTAGATCTGCTGCTGACAAATTTTTTCAGTTTTTTGATTATCTAGAATTATCTTAGTTTCTCCTTTATCTTTTTTGAAAGTTTTTTCCCCACACCATGCGGCTTGCAGGATGTAGGCTGTTAGTTTCCCTATAGGGATTGAACTCAGGCCCTTGGCAGTGAGAACGTGGACTCCTAACCATGGGACCCCCAGGGAATTCCCATCTCCTTTATATTTGATGGATACTTTTACTTTATATAGAATTCTGGACTGACAGTATTTTTCTTTCATCACTTTGAATAGGTCAGCCCACTGTCTTCTGGCTTTTAGGGTTTCCGAAAGGTTTCCCTGGTAGCTCAGTGGTAAAGAATCTGCTTGCCAATGCAGGAGACCCAAGTTTGATCCCTGGGTTGAGATCCCCTGGAAAAGAAAATGGCAACCCACTCTAGTATTGTTGCCTGAGAAACCCCATGGACAGAGGAACCTGATGGGCTACAGTCCATGGAGTCACAAAACAGTCGGACATGATTTTGCGACCAGAAACAACAATGGTGAGGAATCAGCTATTAATCTTGTTGAGGATCTCTTGTACGAGATGAGTTGCTTCTCGATAATTTCAATTTTTTTTTTTGAGGTATAATTAACATACAACATCATATTAGTTTCAGGTGTACCATATGATTCAACATCTGTGTATGTTGCAAGATGGTAACCACAGTAAGTCTACTTGGCATCCCTCACCAAAAAGGTAGTGTTTTTTCCTTGTAATGAGAACTTTTAAGGTCTGTTCTCTTAGCAGCTTTCAAGTATACAGCACAGTGTTACCTGTCTGCCTGCCTGTTTGCTTGCTTTGGCCACACCACGGGCATGTGTGATCTTAGTTCCCCGACCAAGGATCAGACCTGTGCCCCTTGGAGTGAAAGTAGAGTCTTAACCACTGGACTGCGAGGAAAGTCCCCAGTATTGTTAACTGTAGTCACCATGCTCTACAGTACATGCCTGTGATTCATGTATTCTGTAACCCATTTCACCCACCCTCTTTGTTTTTGTCTTTCAGTAGTTTGGTTATGTTGTGTCTAGGTATAGAGTATTCTACTTGGAGTTCATTGAGTTCCTTGGATGTTTAAATAGTTGTTGGGGTCCGGTTTGGTTTTTTTTTTTAGTCACATTTAGTAAGTTTTTTACCATTGTTTCTTCAAATATTCTTTTTGCTCCTTTCTCCCTCTCCTCTCCTGGAATTCTCCTTTGCATATGTTGGAATGTTTGGTCCCACATCTCTCTGAGGCTCTGTTCATTTTTTTGTCATTCTTTTTTCTTTCTGATTTTCAGACCTGACATATCAAGTTTACTGATTCTTTCATCTGCCTGATCACATCTGCTGTTGACCTTAGTGAATTTTTCATTTCAGTTACTATGCTTTTCTATTGAGTTCTTTTTTTATAAATTCAGTTTCTTTATTGATATTCCAAATTTGGTAGGACACTATATTCATGCTTAGCTTTTTAGTTCTTTAGATACTATTTCTTCTAGTGTTTAAGCATATTTATAACATCTGATTTAAAGTCTTTGTGTAAAAAGAGAAAAAGTCTTTGTCTAATGAGGCCATCATTGAGCTTCCTCTAGAACAGTTTCTATTGATTCTACCCCACCACTACCACTGCTCCATATATGGACCATGCTTTCATGATTCACAATTTTCTGTTGAAAATTAGACATTTAAAATAATATAATGTAGGAAATCATTTTTCTTCCTCATGGTTTGTTGTTTGTATATTGCCTTTTCTAAACTAGTTCTGTAAAGTCTCTGTTGTCATGCGTGACCACTGTAGTCTCTGCTTGGTTAGATTTGAGATCGTCTAATGACTAGACAGACATCTTACATTCCTGAAACCAAGAGCTGTGTCATTCTTTGACAAGGGGCCCTGTGTGTGTGTTGGCACATGCCTTCAACACTCAGCCAAGCAGTTGACAGCTCTGCCTTAGCCTTTATTTCCTTCTTCTGTGAACCCTCAAGTTAGCTGGTGGTAAGAGCTTAGAGCTTTTCCAGGCTTCCTGAACATGCACATAGCATGGGGTATGAACATAGCCCTACACATCTGCATGGCCTTTTAAATGCCCAGGACTATGGGCATTTAGGAAAAAGCCCAGGGCTTTTTTCATTTTCCTTCTATTGTTCCCCTGTGGTGATCTTGGGGAAAAGACCTATCTACTATGCTAGTTCAGCATGTTGACCAGGCCACAATTGTAAACCAAAGATGCTGTGGGTAGGGACTTCGCTGGCAGTCCAGTGGTTAAGACTTCACCTTCCAATTCATGGGCTTGATCTCTGGTCAGGGAGCTAAGATCCCACATGCTTCTAGGCCAGAAAACCAAAACATAAGACAGAAGCAATACTGTAACAAATTCAATAAAGACTTTAAAATTGTCCACATCAAAAAAAAAAAAAAAATGACACTATGAGTGGAACATACCACCTTGTAATGAGTTCACAGTTGGTAATAATATACAGTTAGTAACCTCAATTCATCCCCTGTGTCCATTCCACATATAATTTGTTGTGACATTATCAGAAAGCTGCCTCATAGCAGAATCACCTAGGAAGGTTTTTATGATCTCAGGTATGAGATTCTACACCCAAATTTCCAAGATGGTCTACAGGATACCACTACATACCCATTAGAATAGCTGCAATTAAAAATGCCACAATTCCAAATGTTTTTGAGGATGTGGAGTTCCTGGGATTTCATAGACTAATGGTACAAGTGTAATATGGTACACAACCACTTTGGAAAACAGTTTCACATTTTTTATAAAGTTAAATGTACATTTATCAAGCAGTCTAGCAGTTCCGTTCCTAGGTATTTACCTAAGAGAAATGAAACCATATGTTAACAAAAAGACTTTATTATAAATTGATAAGTTTTATTCATAAATAGACAGAAATCAAAATAAGCTGAGTCTATCAGTAGGAATTTGGATAAACAAATTGTAGTATGTCTATACAATGGAATACTATACAGCCATAAAATGAACAAACTACCAATACACATATTAAGTTTTTAAAAACATTGAGCAAAAGCTAAGCACAAAAGTGTTCATATTTTGTGATTCTATTCATATAACATTCCAGAAAAGGCAAAACTGTGGCGAGAAAGCAGGTCAGTGGTTACCTGGGCCAGTAGTGGAGAGGGGCACAAGGAAGCTTGGGGAATGGTAGAAATGTTTTATATCTTCATGGTAGTGGAGTTTCTACAAGTATATACATTTGTCATATGAGGTAGACACAACTGAGCAACTAAGCATAGATTTGTCAAGTCACACTGAACTATATACACTTAAAATATATGCAGTTTATTGTATGTATGTTGCTTCAGTCGTGTCCGACTCTTTGCGACCCCATGGACTATAGCCCGCTGGGCCCTTCTGTTCATGGAATTCTCCAGGCAAGAATACTGGAGTGCATTGCCAGGCCCTCCTCCAGGGGATCTCCCTAACCCAGGGATCTTATGTCTCCTGCATTGGCAGGTGGGTCCTTTACCACTAGCACCACCTGGGTATGTATACTATACCTCAGTAAAGGTTTTAAGATACACTTAAAAAAAAAAAAAAGATGGTCTGTAGGAGGTCCCCTAGCCAGATAGGCTAGGTTTAAGTCAGACATAACATATTTTTATGTGAAGTCTCTTCTTTTAAGACATTAATACCTAATTCAAAACCTTTAATTATGCCACACAAGCCAAACAAAATGAATCCTCAGGCTCCATTTGGCTCACAGGCAGCCAGCTTGTGATGTACGCCCTAAAATCTACCTTGAGCTCAGCCGGTAAAGCTGTGAGCTAAAACTACAGAGTGACTTTTCCTGGGTGTGGCTCTGGCATGTTGCTCTTGATTCTCCTTGGAAGAGGTGATGGGTAGTACAATGAAGTGGGCCTGGGTCCAGTCCATGAGATGGGACCCGGAAGCCTTCTGACAAAAACCAGTTCTTTGAGAATGCCCAGAACACCCTCTCTTCTGATTTTTGCATCTTCCTGGGGAACCTACTGCATCCCTGGCTTTCTTACTGGATCCCTGCTAATGCATCTCCATTAGTACCTGGAAAGGCAGGGACGATCCATGGGGGCCTCAAGAGAACCCCATCTGCTGCCCAGAACACTTGAGTCATTGGTTCATGCCTGTCCTCATCTGCCTTTGGAATGTGTGTGGCAGTTCTGCTGCCCCTCACGCTCCCTGGGGCATGGCCCACTCTGCTGGGCACCTGAACTGCCCTTTGTCCCCTGGCTTAGTTTGGGGGCAGCCCAGTGTCCTGTGCTGTGGGGCTGGCCGTCCTGGATGTCTTGGAGAAGGAGCAGCTGCAGGCTCACGCAGCCTGTGTGGGCAGCTTCCTGATGGAGCTCCTTGGACAGCAGAAAGCCAAACATCCCATTCTTGGAGACATCAGGTGAGGCTAAAAACAGCAGTCATTATCTACCAGGGGCCTGGTATGGTTCCTTCATTCACCCTGTCACCCCACCTGGGATGGTGGCAACTTTTTATCGAGGAGAAACTGAAGCACCTATAGGTGCTCTTGCCCAAGATGGCACCTGGCGGGAGGTGGGGTGGTAAAAGAATCAGACTTTACTCTGTCCACACTGAGGGTTCCTCCCTATCATTTAGTTCCTGCTACTGACCACCCTCTGAGGGTTCCTACAACTCTCAGCCTCCCTGGGAGGTAGAGGTGTGAGCCCTGGTCAGCTTTCTGACAGGGGCTTGGCTGAGACCGAGGCAGCGGATGAAAGCAAGGACCTCGGTCCCTCAAGCCTTGTCTCCTGAGATGTCACCTTCTGCTCCAGGGGTGTTGGGCTCTTCATTGGTGTGGATCTGATCAAAGATGAGGCCACAAGAATGCCAGCAACCGAAGAGGCTGACTATGTGGTGTCCAGGTATTTTTTCCTTGAAACAAGTTGCCTTTGTAGTGTTTACTGCTCTGACTGGGAAAGAGCTCCCCCCTTGCCTCTCCTTTTTGACCCACGCCCCTAGACATGCTGGGCCCACAGAGTGCAGGCCATTCCCAGCCTGAGCAGCCATTTCGATCAAGACAATACCAAAGCTGCTGGAGCTCTCAGACCCAGGCAGCCACAAGCCTGCATTTCACAGCCCCAGGCTGCCTGAGAGAAGCCGCTTCTCCAGAGCCACAGCTGGGACTGTGGCAGAAGCAGACTCCCTACTGCTAGGTTTTCAGATGGACTCCTGCTCCTCATCTCGGCGGGGAGTGTCTGAGGACTCGGCATCTTAAGACTCAGAAGCCCTCACCCCCGACCCTGGCTTGCATGTTCACTTGAGCCCCAGGACCCTTCCCCTTCTTGTTTAGTTATTCCCTTTTTTCTTCCATTCTTTACTCCTACCCACTTCCCCCTCCTTGGAAAACCCATCTAGTGTTTGATGTGTATTCTTATTCAAGTTGTAAAATGTGCATCCATTCTGTTTTGAATTCATACAAACTATACTGATGTAAAAATCTCTCCACATGGATTTGGAGGCTGACCCCTCCTGCATGGCCACCCAACCCTTGCCTTTCTGCTGAAGCACATCCACCAGCTTGCCCACCAGTTCTCTCAGGGAGCCTCAGGACTCGGGAATTCAGAATGATCTCTGGGAAAGAGGGAGCCAGCTCTTCAGCCAAGCCTGACTGCCTCCACTTTACAAGCACCCCTCTCTGCACCCACCCCCCAGCCCCGTGTAGTTTCTCCAGTTGAGTGAAAGCAGTGCCAGTGTTTCACCGGCAGTCACCCTGCTAGGAGGAGCCAGAGCTGGATTTGAAGTCAGAACCTGGGCTTTCTAGCACGGCTGTTGTCAGTGCCAGGAAGACCGGGATGGGATAAGGGAGCCAGAGGCAGGCTGAGGACACTGTTCCTGATAAGACTTACATAAAAGTAATACACTTTAAAAATGAGAGCAGTGGGTCAGAGAATGTAAATAGTCACATCAGACCCCTTCTCGAGAGGCCAAAATACCTTCCTGGGTTAAAAGTATAAATGTGGACTATTAAAAGTTATTACTAGGTACCAATGATAATGCTGAAGAGAGTAAAGTCATCTTCCAAAAAGAACTGGAAATTAAAACTGGATAGTCCAGCCTGGAGTTACAAGATAGTCTGGGTGCAGGGTAGAGAAGGGGGTGGCAGGAGTTACTGAAGCTAGGTTACATGAATTCACTGCACTATTCTATTTGTGAATGCTGGACCCTTCCTATGACAAAAAGTAAACCATGCAGGACATAAACCATACGTCGAAATGGAAAAAGCAGGGCATCTTGACATCCACATTGTAGCCCCACGGCCATTCTGTTTGGCTTACACTGGGCCTCTAGGGATGGATGAAGCAAGACCCCTGCTCTGGGGGCGGAGGTGGGGGGGTGGCAGCAGCCTCAGGGCACCTCAGATGGGAATGCTGTGCTTGTCTTTGATGCTAGGCCACAGAGTTGGGCAGGAATCTGGGTGGGGGTTGGCCAGTGCTGTTATTTTGGTGGGAACTGGCTTAGGTGGGTTCTGAGAGCAGTGTGGCTGCCAACACCAGGCTGAGAAATCTGAAGATCTGTATGGAGTGCCCTTGGCCGGTGGGCAGCAGGATCTGCTGTGTCCTACCTTCACAGGCTTAAGGAGAACTACATTTTGTTGAGCACCGACGGGCCTGGGAGGAATGTACTAAAGTTTAAGCCCCCGATGTGTTTCAGCTTGGACAACGCACGACACGTGGTAGCAAAGCTAGATGCCATCCTGACAGGTGAGCCTGGAGCCACAACCTCCCAGTATGCCCAGGGACAGGGGTCTAACAGCTGAGCCAGGTGTCCTCTGAGCAGTGCAAGGAGTGGGGAGGCCTATTCCTGCCTGTGCCCCCAAAACTCGGAGCCCTGGGCAGGCACCAGTGTGGCATGCAGGACAAGGGAAAGCAGGGCTGGGCCCAACTGTCAGAACCACAGTGGGAGATTTCCATTATATCTTATAGCTTCTTATACCCTCATAGCTTCCCTGAGACAGGTGGTAGCAGCTTTGTTTTTCAGTTGCTAAGTGGCTAAAATGAGATGTGCTCAGGACGGATTCAACGCGAAATCCCTTACCACATTGGTCTCCCGTGACTCCCCTACAGCCCAGGGGCAACCACCCCACCATCCCCAACCAGATTACTTTCTACTGTACTGCCCCCAGTTCTCCCTAGTAGAGTCATTTAGAAGTGGAACGGGACCTGCTGGGAGAAAGGAATGTATTTTTGAAGGTGGACCATTCTGAGTGGTCCTGTGGTATTTTTCAGACATGGAAGAGAAAGTGAGAAGTTGTGAGACCCTAAGGCTCCACTCCTGAGGCAGCCCTGCTGAGAGGTATCTTCCTCTAGGTAAGTGGCCTTGCTTCTTGTTCCCAGAAGACTCAGAGCTGGCTTCCTTACCATCCATCAGCAGCTCCTATATTTGTTCCAAGTGGTGTATCTTTCCCACAGGTTAATTTCAACACTGGCAGGCTCTAGGTGCCTTGAGCTCCACATCTCTCACCCCTGAAAAGCTATTTCCTTCCCCAGCCAGTTCCTCTATAAGATACAGAACTTTTGTGAGGCTATATCCACCCAGGCCCCAGACAAGGGCTGCATCTTAGCTATCTTAGGTCTCAGTCACTAGACTTGGCGCTCCAGCCAAGCCAGCAAATACCACCGCCAGATGGGGCCGTTACATGACAACCAGGAGGGACACTGTTGCCCAGATCCAGCTGGTCCTTTGTGTATCCCCTCTCGTCTTCAGGTTTCACAACTTCGCTGGGATAGAATCCCGTTTTCAATGGCAAGTCAACACAGGTGTTCCAGGGTGCTCCAGACTCCAACTGGCCTGGGCCAGCATCCCCATTCAAGGTGGTAACCCTCACTGTACTGTCTTCACCTCCTTGAACAACTGCCTCAAACCTCTGCCGCTCCACTTTCTTTAAAGCTGTGCAAGTCCTACGCAGGGCCAAGTCATTAAAGGAAACTAACCAAAGACGAAGACAGTGTGTGGTTATGCCTGACAGGATGCCTTAGGAGGTCGTGGAGGATACTGGAGCTCTGGAGCACCTGCCCCCCTTCACAGTGTACCCCACACTCACCCAGGCTTGGGGGTTTTTAAATTTTTATTTCAAAAGCTTGGATAGCTTCAATATCCAGGTCGTGGCAAAATCAGGACACGTGTAAAATACCTTACAATACATTAGATTCCCGAAAGGTACCAAAAAGTACAGTAAAATTAACACTTCCATTATAGGAAATGTATGACACAAATAATATAAAACTAAAAGGTGAAAAAAAGGTGACACTGGTTTTCTAAGATACAATTTACTCTTTACAACCAGGGTCCACAGGTCCAGGCTGCAGAGCGACAGCAGGAAGCAGACCCTCCAATCTGGTTCTGGGTAACCCAGTAATAAAAATCAGCCCATAATGCCGCTCTGGCCTCTTGAGAAACCACACGCTGCCTAAACAACTAGAGCTCTGGAAATATTAAACAGGAGAGTGATTTCCAGGGGGGAAATTTTAAATAAGATGCACATGGGACAGGCCATAGAAAGTTTGCCAAGTTAAATTTGGTACATAATTGTGTTCACTCGATATCCAAACAAAGCGTGTGTGGTCAGTCATCCTGCTGAAGCCTCAGTATGGCTTGTAGTTATTCTGATGGCCACCGCGTCGCTGGCTCTTCCCGTAATTTGTACTACCCTGACCTAGGGACAAGAACAACAATGAAAGTAGCTACAACTTGCTGAACATTTACCCCTGTGCCAGGCGCTTGATATGCATCCTCACCAGAACCAACAACTCTGTTGGTAGGATATCACCCCACCTTGTTGAAACCCAAAAGCTCAAAATCCACTCTCAGACAAAAGCCCAGCCTGTCCGACTCCAAAGCCCCTGCTGCCAACGGCCCCTGCCCTGTCTTTCCTGCCTCCCGGGGTGGGTGAGTGGATGGGGGCCTCCCTCTCTCCTACTTACTGTAGTCGTAGCCGGGGCCGTAGCTGTAATAGCCATAGGGCGAGTAGTCGTAGCCGCCATAGCCGGGCCCGTAGCCCTGCTGGTAGCCGTAGCCCTGGTTCCAGTAGCTGCCGTAGCCCTGATTCCAACTCTGACTCTGACCTGTGGGGGGAGCAGGGCACAGGGGCCCATGGACCGTTTAGCACACGCAGGAGCTAGGATGGAGGAAATCCTGCCCTTTGGGTGGCGAGGTTACTATGGCAACTCAGAAAAGCCAAGGGGCTGCTGTCCTGGTGTAGAGGGCCTGAGAGACCCAAGCTAGAGCTAAGAAGGCCAGGCCAGAAAACTGACTTCACTGGGGCAACCAAGGCAGCTCACTTTCATTCAAATCACCCACTGATCACCGCCACCCTCCCTGGCAGCTTGGCCGTAAAAAGGATGGAGTTCAGGCTTTGGAGTCAGAGGGGCCTGGGGATGGATGGAGGATAAGCGCCTGGCACAGCAATGCCCTATCCTTCAGCCCGCCCACCCACGGGTATACCAAGTCTCAGGACAGCTACAGAGCCAAGCACACTCCCACCTTGCCCCATGTCAAAACTTGGAATGTGATGCAGAGGCCTGCTCTGCCCTGGGGCCCCAGGCCACATGAGAAAGATGGGCTCTTCCAATCCAAGCAGCAGCACAGCATTGACTCAGGCGCCATTCCTGATCGCGCCCACCCTGCTGCAACGAGCACCCCCAAGACAAACATAGAAGCTCCATGCAGGCAGGGAAACAGGACCCGTCTTCATCTGGGTTCTACTCACCTCCACTTCCACCGCCGCC
This sequence comes from Capra hircus, assembly GCF_001704415.2. Classification (NCBI taxonomy): domain Eukaryota; kingdom Metazoa; phylum Chordata; class Mammalia; order Artiodactyla; family Bovidae; genus Capra; species Capra hircus. The sequence continues at coordinate 71,336,992 of NC_030814.1, forward strand.
CCCACTGCCTCGGTTCCCTCGATTGCGATTCCCACGGCCCCCAGAGCCATACTGCTGCTGTTGATAAACCTCTTTGGGCTGAGCCACCTTGATTTCACACTGAAAGTCAAGAGAACAGTGGGTCATGCCAATGCGACAAGCCCTAACCAGGGAGTGTACACAAAAGCCTTCAATGATGAGCATTAAGGTGGTAGATCTTATCTGTTCAAGACATGCTGGAGTAGGAAACCATACTGGGACTAGTTCAGAACTTCAACTAAAACTCAGACCAAGATTCACACTGGCCTTTTTTGCTCAAACCTTTTCCCAGACTGCTTGAAAAACAATGAGACACACCCACAGGTCTGCTGATGGTCACCCTTGGCCACTCTATACCTTAACAAGTGGGAGGAGAGGGACAGCTGGGCCAGTGCCAGTCCAGTGTAGCAAGACACCACCTTGGGCAAGGAAGTCAGAGAAAGCTTTCCCAGGTAAGAAAGCTTTCCCTTTCCCTCCCCTGCCCCCACCCCAAGAAGAAATAAAATATTCCACTCAAATACACTATTGAGGTGGCAACCCTGACCTCTGTCTTACAGAGGGAAAAAGCCACTGGGGCTCAGGACAGCATTTCTTAAGGCCATCCCGCTGCTCCTTCCTCCAAGCATTGATCTACTATTGGGATGGGCCAGGTGTATCTCCCCAGCTAGGGCATAAGAGTCAATTTCCTCTCTGCTCAAAACTCTGCCTACTGTGGGTGGAAACGCCATGGACTTTCCTGTGCTCCTGCTTTTAAGTGTATTTTTAAAAAAAACTTCAACAACATTGGTCTCCCATTAAGACCAATTAAAAACCATTCTATACGACGTCCTCATCCATAGTCAAAAATTGGCAGATTACCCCCACCAAGTGATGCAATCTCATGTTCTCTATCCTACTAGGTTAAAACTGAATACAACCACCTAAATTACACTTATTTCACAACCAATAAGCAGCAGTTTGACTAACAGCACCACAAAACGGGCACTTCATGCCCATTTCACATATGGCACAAAGAAAAAGGCCTGTTTCCATGTCAGTGTCCACTAGGTAACAATGGCTCTTACCCAACAGCCCCCTATGATCCTCTTACAGAAAATTTAATGGCCCAATCACAAATCCAATCTTTCCAAACTCCCAGCCAGGACTGAGACTTCCAGGAGCCCCACCCTACCTGTCCCACCTTATCTGGCTGCCACTCCTGCTCAGGCAAAGCCTACCACACCCTGCCAGTGGGTCACACCCTCAACTCCCAACTGCCTCAGCTACCAGAACACTTAAGGCGGAACTAGCTAACCTTTCTCTTGTCCAGAGTTCAGGAGAAAGAGATGCCCCTCACTGCAAAGGACTCTGCTCCTTTGAAGTCAAAACTGGCCTTGGATTTAAGGTGGCCAGTACCCGGGGAGCTCTTTGGAAAGGATCTTTGGACTAGGGGTTAATTTAGCCAGCGACCAAAGGGGATGGAAATAAAGAGATGGGTTGTGGCTGGAAACAGATAAGAGAAAAGCTCTGCAACAATGTCCATAGCAGGAGAGGCTTCACCATAGAAATCACTAAGTGGCAATTTTAAAATCATCTGAGACCTTAACTGCAGGACTTATACACACTGCATTCTAGATCCGGAACACCTTGCCCTCTAGCTTCAATTCTCTTCAGGAACTGAAGAGACTGCTCACACAGTACCCATCCCAGAGGGGCCGCCCATGCTCCAGTATTCTCCTGCCTCCCTCACGTCCTGTCCTGCCAGCCTGGGAGGGCTGAAGGACAGGACCACTGGTCCCTATCAGGACAGCAGGCACTGCACAAAAACAGTCCGGTCCACCCTGGAGAACTCCTGGAGGTGGTTCAAGCCCTAGTCCACACCTGCAAAGGCCAGTTCCAGCAGAAGGCTAAGTGCACACACAGCTGGGGACACCTTACCTTACTTCCACTGATGGTGTGGAACTTTTTCTCCAGCACTTTCTTCACAGGTTCTTCTTCTTTAAAGGTAATGAAAACAAAGCCTCGTCTTTTGTTTGACTTTGGATCCATTGGAAGCTCAATGGCTTCAATCTGCAAACATAGGCAAAGCTCAAGACTCTTACCTCAGAGCCTATAGGGAACTCATAGGAAAAGGCCCACAAACACCACAGTGAAAAAAAGTTCCAGTCAGCCAAGGTGTCAAGGACCAGTAAGAAGGCAACATCACCGCAGCTGGCAGACCACTGTGGAGACCACACACTCACCTCCCCAAACTCGCCGAAGTACTCCCTTATCTTCTCCTCAGTGGCTTCAGGATTCAGACCCCCTACAAAAATTTTCTTTACTGGGTCTTTCTTCATGGCCATGGCTTTTTTGGGGTCAATGACGCGACCATCCAGCCTGTGCTCCTTCTGGTCTAGAACCTGTTCCAACAGAAGGGAGTTGGGGTCTAACTCAGCAGCATGACCCAAGACAAGGACCTTCTTTCTCTCAGCCATAAGACTCCCAACACAGGCACAGGAAACTGCTTCATCCCCTCCAAACTCTACCCCCAACCTGACTTCCCAACCCAATCTCCAGACTTGATCTGGTTTACGAAATCTATCAACCCACCCCCAAGACTTTTGACCATGCCCTGCACCCCTTTTCTTGCCTAGCCAGTTCCATAAACTTAAAGCACAGGCTAAAATTAGGCTGCTAGGGCTGGAATCCTCACAATCCACCCTTTACTGGCTATGTGATCTCTTCTATTTAATCTTCTGTTTTTTGCAAAATGAGGTTAAAGTAATGCCTATCTCCTAGCAACTGTGGGCGCTCTTCTAATCTTCTCAATGAAATGTTTGCTTTAGCAAGGTCCAGAATAGGCACAAGATAATAAATGGTCCACTATAAACCTTCCTTGATCACCCCTGCCCATACTCACTCCTCCAGTTAATCTCTACTTTTAATCCCCTGGAAAAGAACAGGATAAATTCTCAACCTCTCTGCTCTTCCCAGAGCATTCAGCTGTGCAAAACACATAAGCCAATCATGGTCTAAGAATGGTTATCTTGGAATACACTGAGACTCCTGATCGTGAACTACCCCAGCTTACCTTCTCCACACTGGCTGCATCTTTGAAGAGGATAAATCCAAACCCTCTTGACCGGCCAGTGTTGGGATCCATTTTTATTGTACAGTCAACGACCTCTCCAAATTTGGTAAAATAATCTTTTAGATCCTTTTTGCTGGTATCCCAGCTCAGGCCACCAACGAACATTTTTCTGAAATAGTGAGGTGAGACACATAGCAAAAAGCCTTATAACCAACCCGTGATTTTGGAAGGATAGACCCTGAGAAAGCTCTCACTGAAAGGATTAGAAAGCCACCATTCGGAACAGGGCTCTACCTCTGGAATATGTTAACGAGTCTCCCCTACCCTTCCAAACTCAACCTTGACCCTAATAAAGCCTCAGGTGACTCCGTACCCTAGGCTGGTTGAGGAAAGAAAGCACAACCTGGCCGGAGAGCTAGGACCTGAGGTCTCACAACCGGAAGGAATCTAATTTGTCTAACAACTATCTATCAAAACACTACAGTCCCTGCCACCTCCGATCACTTCAAGGAACTCGAGGCTTCCGGGGCCGAGTCAGAGTTCAGACCAGGACTCCGCCCCCGGCAGGAGCCGGAGGAGGGAGGCCCGGGTGCGCGCCAACTCCGCCCACGCAGCCTAGGCAGCGCGACCCGCCAGGCCCCGGCTCCGAGCTCACTCCCCTTCCGGGCCGCCTGCCGCAGGTCCCCGCGCCAGCGGCCCCGGGGCGGCGCTAAAGTCGACCCAACAAACTCTTGCAAACTCCAGCGCGCGCCGTAAGCGGGCGGCGCGGAGTTGCCGGTCTGCGGGCCGCGAGCAGGCCCCGGCCGCCCGCCCCTCCCCCCGCCGCGTGGCGCCAACAAAAGGCGGCCCCGGAACAAAGGCGGCGCCCCCGTCGGCCCGCAGCAGCACTTACCCCGCGTCCTCCTCATTCTTGCTGGCGTTGATCTGGTCACCCTCGGCGCCGTTCTGGTTGCCGGCCTGGGGCGCCGCGCTCCCGCCTCCAGCGCCCGCCGCAACGCCGGTACCAGTGCCGGCCGGCGACTCGCCTTCGGGGGCAGCCTCATGTCCGTTCTCGGTGGCTCCCGTCGTCTCCATGGGCTGCTCTTCACCCGCTTCCGACATGCTAGGCCGAGGCGCGCGGCTCCTGCAACGAGCAGCCACAGCGCGTCAGGCCGGCGCCACTCCCGCCCAGGCTCCCGCCCGCGGGCCCGGCTGCTCACCTCGCCGCCGATGACGCCGCGGGGCCCGCTCGTCCCCACCCGCCGAGGAGGCACCCGCGGGCTCGGCCGCGCTCACGCTCGCGCTGCCGGGCCTCTCCCCCGTCTACCGACGGAGCCGCTGGGACCTCGCGCTAGCCTAGTCCGCCTCCGCAGCCACAAGAACCCACCGACTCCAAAGCTCGCCCCGGCCGCGCGGTGCCGCCGCCTGACAATGCCGACTCGTGGCGCTCTTTATAATGCCGGAGCCAAGGCCACCTCGCAACAAGGTGCATGCTCATTGGCTTCGCCGGTCTGTCACTCATCCCCGTACCGGCTTCCCATTGGCCGCAGCGGCGCGCGCACGGTAGATCCGGGCGGGCTTTGTCCTCATTTTAGAATCCGCGCGAGCCGGGGCCTTGCGGAGGGTGCCTGGGTCTGGTGGCATGACGGTCCCGTCCCGAGTGGCCGGTGGTCTGAGCCCCGCACCGGAGAGGCGCAAGCCTGACCCTTCGCCTCTGAGGCCGTAGACCCTGGTCCCCGTGCGCCCTAAACCAGCACTGGCAGCCTTGGCCATTCCATTTCCCAAAAGAGGAAACTGGACTCCAGGAAGTCTCGGAAACCAAGGTCGCCCGACTGGAAGTGCAGAACCCGGCCTTCGGAGATTGGGCGCGTAGTGTCCTCCAAACCCCAAGAAACTGGGACGGAACCAGCCGTCCCCCTTGACCTTGGTGCCGTCCAAGCCACTCGATCCAGCCCCTTGTGCCTCTTCCCCCCGAAGCGAGAAGCGAGGAGGGGGCGGAGTTCGCCGGGTGGCCAATGGTGCTCCACGCGGGAGAAACTGTGGGACTGCGGTGTTGCCCATTCTTAGGTCGCTTGGCACCACCTTGACGATTAGCATCACATTTTTACTTTTGACTACTTAATATCTTCAATTCGTTTATTTTTGCTGAAATCTGTTTTTAAGAATACACCATTTCCTTGAAATCATGCAGTTTTGGGGAAGGGAAGAATAGTTCTTTTTTTCTAATATACAAAATACTTATTTATCTTCTTGACCAAGCTTGAAAGGCCTGTATAGTTATGATTCCTTTTAACCATATGGGTGAGAAATACCAAATGAAGAAGGATTAAAACTGAAGCTCGGGGGTTGCCAAATAACAGCAGAACACAAGTAGCTGACATCTCCCGCTGGGATCCTGTGGCCGGGCCCAGTGTGGTGGGCTGGGCATTCTGTTTTCTCATCTGGTCTCTTAACAACCCTATGGAAGTTGACAACCAGTTTATAAAGGAGAAAACAAGCCCAGAGCTCTGGTCTGAGGCTCACTTCCTAAGCCAACCTGCTCAGTCGTGTCCAGCAACCCGATGGTCCCAAAGAGCCTGACTATAGTTGCTACAGTCTCCTCTGTCCATGGAATTCTCCAGGGAAGAATACTGGAGCCCCTTCTCCAGGGGCTCTTCCCAATCCTGGGATCGAACACAGGTCTCCTGCATTGCTGGCAGATTCTTTACTATCGGAGGCACCAGGGAAGCCCAGTGAAGTTGCCATGAGAATGTAAAATGTCACAATTTCACATTTGGAAAAAAAATAAATTTCAAAAAATCTTAAGGTTTGGCCACACAATGCTGCATCTCCCCCAAGGTATCAACCACCTAGAGCTGGGACACCCACCCCCAAGTGAGCAAATGCCACTGGTTCATCCCAAGGCTCACCTGACCATTTCACTTTCAGGCTAGATTCACATATCTCTATAAAACCTTGGTCACTGCATAAAACCTTGGTGGTAAGGCTTGCAGGGAAGTCCCTAATAAACTCTCCACCCCAGTCTTTGCTCACCTACAGAAATAAGAACCAGGGTTTTGGGTCACAGGCAATGATGGGCACAACTGACCAAGCAATGAAGAAAATTCAGGTAATCAAGATCAAGTGTAGCTGCAGGACATAACCATTTATTTGTGTGTGTGTGTCAGTCACTCAGTTGTGTCCAACTCTGCAGATCCATGGACTGTAGCCCACCAGGCTTCTCTGTCCATGGGATTTTCCAGGCAAGAATACTGGGTTGCCAGTTCCTTCTCTAGGGCATCTTCCCAACCCAGGGATTGAAACTTGGTCTCCCACATTGCAGGCAGATTCTTTAGTATCTGAACCACTAGGGAAATCTGTTCTTGTCCAGTTGGATTCCATTAGCACAATTTGGGAAATGCTTTCAATGATATGTCAAGTCTGAAGGATGACAACAGTTAGATGGTGCTTCACAGTTGGCAAAATACCTTCACCAACCTTGTTTTTTTAGAGCTTCAAAATAACTTTGTATGCAATTGTCCATAGTTTAGACACAAAAACACTGAAATCACACAGCTAAAATCTTAGCCACAAAGTCAACACTACAGCACTTCCAACTCTCCATTGCTTCCAGTGCTCCTGACTACTGTAGGACAAGGGGGCTCTGAGCTGCTGAGTTCTTTGGTCTAAATTAGATCTCAGATTAAGTGATTTTGAGGCTCAAAGGAAACATACTTTATAAAGAACTGCAGAAAAATGGGGGTCAGTCTCAATACAGAATGTTCTTATATTGTACTCAAGAGTGCTTCTGACAAAGGCAGGTCACCAGGCTGTTTGGAACCAGCAGGAAGTCCCTTTGACACAAGGGACTCTTGTTATTTGGTCTGAATTACAGACGAGTTGAGGGCATCTTCTAAAACAATGAGGTTCTCAAATCGGCAAGGAGCCCAGTAACAACAGCATAGAAAAGAAAGGACAGACACAAAATGAATTTTGAAAGTTGTTTAAATTACATGAATTTTTCTATTGATTGATTGATTAATTGATTGAGTCTGGGCCTACAAGGTAGAACCTGCAAAGGTTAATTGCAAATATGCTGACTGTTGTAGCTGACTCCCATATGGGCCACTTCCTTCACCACAGCTCCATGGGCTTCAGCTCCTTTGCTTCTGGGCTGACTCTGGCTCCAGCTGGAGAAGACTTCCTAAAATGCAAGTCAGATCTTGTCACACTCTGCATGGAAACTCTGGCTGACTCCCCAGTACTCTAAGGATGAAGTCTTAACCCTGAATACAGGTAAGAGAGACAGCTGAGGCTCACAGAAATCCTTTCCCTCCTCCCTCCAACCTCTCTTCATCTTGAGTAGAAGAGCCAGTTGAGACACCTCCTGCCAGTTGGGCACCTCCCCCAGATCTCTTTTTTCCTGGACACCAGGTGTTCTGCCTGGCAGAGCTACATTATAGAGAAGAGCTGTTTCACCCACATCAGACTTGATGTAAGAAATGAACCTGTGCTGGGTCAAGCCAGTGAGATCTCTAATTGCAGCCTAGTCACACCTGACCATTCCACATGGCTGGAGTCACCCCAGTCACATCTCATGCTCAGCTCTCCATGCTAGCCATGCTGATTTCTTTTATTTCCTGGAACTCACCTGCACTCATCTCTTTCCACATGCTGTTCCCCCTACCTGAAATACTCTTCCACAGATTTCACCTGCCTACCCTGCATATCTGTTTTAGGTTGAATTGTATCACCACGAAAGATCTGTTCAATTCCCAACCTGTGGTACCTGTGCCTGTGACCTTATTTGGGACTAGGGTTTTGCACATGTAATCCAGTTAAGATGAGGTCAGACTGAAGTAGGTGGCCCCTTAATTCAATAAGACTGGTGCCTTATGAGAAGACACAAAAACAGACACGAGGAAAGCATTGTGTGACAATGGAGGCAGAGACTGGAGTGATAAATCTACAAATCAAGTGCCTTGGTCAGTTTAGGCTGCTATAACAAAATACTATGGTCTGGGTGCCTTAAACAACAAACTTATTTCTCACAGTTCTAGAAGCTGAGAAGTCCAAGATCAAGATGTCTGATGAGGACCTGCCTCCTAGTTTGCAAATGGCTATCTTTTTCCTGTATCTTCACATGGCAGAAAGCACAGAGAGAAGCAAGCTCTCTCATACCTCTTCTTAAAAGGGTGCTACTTATGTCATGAGGACCCCACCCTCGTGACCTCATCTAAACCTAATTGCCTCCCAAAGGCCCCACTTCCAAACATAATCACAATGGGAATGAAGATCTCAGCATATGAATTTGGAGGAACACAAACATTCAGTCCATAACACAAAGGGATACCAAGGATTACTAGCAGCACCAGAAGCTAGGAGAGAGGCATGGAGCAGATTCCCCCCTAGAGCCTTCAGAGCAAGTGTGGCTCTGCCAACACCTTGATTTTGATCTTCTAGCCTCCAGAACTGTGAGACAATAAATTTCTATTGTTGATACACCCCTCAGCTGGTAGTGCTTTGTTATAGCAGCCCTAACTGATTAATCAAACATACATCAGAATTCAGCTTCCTCCAGAAAGTGCTGTCAGGCCCCAAGGAAGGGAGCCTCTCAGAACACATACCGCACGGTATGGACACTGACCATGAGCTCAATGAGATCCTGCACCAGGGCTCTCTCCTTCACCTGGACACCCGCAGTGGGCACCGCAATACTCGCAGAATGAATGAATCTCCTAACCCAAACGGACACATGGATTCCTAATGGGCTGAATCTGACTTTCAGATGTGTTTGCTTGCCTATACAATGTCTTGAACATTGTAAAAAATATATATTTGCCAACATTTATAAAGCATATTTCTACAAAATGTTACATTTCCAGGTACTTTGGAAAATTTTTAGATGAAGTCACACTGGGCCACAGTCTCACATGTTCACACTCAGCAGGAGCTGAGTCATACTGCTCCTCAGCAGGTGGAGCAGGTGCTGTCCAGCTCATTCCAGCCCCTACAAGGGCCCAGTGTCTTGCTCCTGGGCCCTCTAAACTCATCTCATCAACTGAAATCATTAGGGATGCCAATCCCTAGCTAGGCCTCCATGAAACTCAGCTTCTTCATCTGTAAAACAGGGATGACAACACCTGCCTCTCAGCACTCCTGCAGGGATCAGGGACTGTTTGCCAAGAGTTTAGTATAGTGCCAGTAGAAATAACTGAAATTGTTAGTGCTAGGACTGCTGACAATAATAATATTAGCTCTCAGGGACAACTCCTTCACTTGAGGAGCTTCCCATCACAATCGAATCCTCAAAACAGAAGTGGAAGACCTGGAGAAGCTCTTCTAGCCAGTATCCCTCACCTAAGATCACATTCTTGCAACAGCCACCTGTGCCTAGTTTGAGTCCCAGAGACAGCCTCTGCCTAGCAGAGACCAATCGGAATTGCCTAGGGCACCCTTCTGGAATCAGACCTTAATGGAATATGTGGTTCACGTACAGACCTAACCCTCCCAATCTCCTCTGAGCTCACAAGGCTGCATTCAGTGGCTACAGCATGCAGAGGGGCCCAGCCTGGCTTCATGTCACAGATCTCCTGTGTAGCTTCTAAGACTACTACTATTTAGAGCCATAAGGTGGAAGGGACGTGGGTCACTAAATGACCCTGTGGAAGAACACTGCCTCTCTAGCCTGAATACCACCTGGGACTGTTATCTGTAAGAAAAGAACCCACATCCCTTCCATCTTGTGGCCCTAAATCGAGGCCCCCGTGGCTAGAGTCTCACTTTTTACAGTTTTCTGAGCACAGACCATTGGATAGGGATGGATTCAGGACACAGTGCTGCTGACCAGGTCAGGGAAAACCTATGACACCAGGAAACACCCATCTCCCCTCTGAAAGGCAGCGACACCTACTCATCAGAGCAGCCTTGAAGGCTTTTGTGTGTGTGTGTGGTTTATTCCTGCCACTAAGTCAGGGTGGCCCCAGGGGTCTCTCCATTTGAACTGTAGTATTTGATTACATAACAATTCATATATTCATTCATTTACTAACAGCTCAGGCTTCAATTGCCATCAATTTGCCCCTCAGGACAGATCTGTTTTTTGAACTGTAAACCCACATGATTCACTATCTCTCAACATCTCTCCTGAAATGTCCCCAAGACCCCTCCATTTCAGCATGTCTGTTCCCTTGAGCCCAGACCCTCTGCCAGTGCTCTTGGCCGCAAAGAATGCCTCTGCCACCCACCTGTGCGAGCCAGGAACCTGGCTGGACCAGCCTTGATGCCCCTTTCCCCACTCCTTCCCTATCCAATCCATCACCTGGACCCCAGTGTGCCTTTATGACTGTCGCCTTCACTAAGGTTTGCACTGTGGGAATATCAGTCAGGGCAGGATACCCTGTGTACCAAATATATCGAAACGCCATGGAAGATTTTCTTACAGATAACAGTCCCAGGTGGTATTCAAACTAGAGAAGCGGCTCTCTTCCACAGGATCATTTAGGGACCAGTGCCCCTTCCATCTTAAGGCTCCACCAGCCCGTCAGGCCTTGTCATCGCAAGCAGCTGGCAGGAGGAAACACACAGAGAGGAACTGGTGTGAAGCTTGATGGCCCAGGCCTGGAAGTGGCGCCCGTGGCTCTCACTCACTCTCCATTGGCTGGAACTCTGCTTGTGGCCTTGCGTGACTGCAAAGGGCACTGAGAAATAAGCCGAGGTACTTGCACAGGGAAGGCAAGAACAGAATGGGTGCCCAGTTTTTCACACTAGGCTTCCACAACTGCACGTTAGAGACAGTGACTGGAGACTAGAGGAAAGCTTTCCGTCGGTCAGCCTGCCTTTCAGGCACCGTCACCAAGAGGCAGCCCCTGCCCTGTGCTGGGAGCAAGTCTACTTTCTGCGTGGGAAGATGGACACCGTATCAGGGACGCACAGGAGAGACAGGAACCAAGCCCAGAAAGCGGGCGGGAAGGACAGGCTTTCACAGGAGCAGATGCTGGGCTGTGCCATGGAGACTGAATGGGGCTTCTTCAGACAGGGATCGGGGAGAAGGGGTGCAAGGCAGAGGAGCCCGGCTGAGCAAAGGCTCAGCACCCGAGAAAGCAGACTGTTTAGAGAACTGCAAGTAGCCCTACGTGACAGAGAGGAGTTGAGACTGTGGTGCTCGGCAGTTTTACAAGCCATGACAAAGGGTTTCATTTATCTACAGGAAACGGGAAGCCAGGGAGTTCTGTGATGGCAATGGTCCATGAAAGGAAGCGGTGAGGAGAGACATTAAGGAGGGTATGTGGCTATAATCCTGACTCCATGCATAGGGGTGAGATGGGAAGTAAGGGTGGAAAGTTGGACCAGAACCACCAGGTGGAGGGCCTCGAATGCCAGGCCTGACAAGGAAGGCAGAGGGCGAGCACTGTCTGCCTCTCTCAAGGAGAAAACCATCCCACCACAGGTGATGACCCCCTCGCTCCCTTCCTATGCCTGCCTCCCGCAGCACAGTCTATTTTTCCATTTCTTCTAGTACATCAGTCCCTAATGGCTAGGAAAGGATCAGGAGATGACCCGTTTCAAAGATGAAGTCCAAATCACTCATCACCAGGGAAGAAAACGAAAGGTCAGGGAAGGGAGACTCTCTTAGTCCATTCAAGCTGCTATAGCAAACTGGTTCCAAATTGGGAAAGGAGTGCATCAAGGCTGTATATCGTCACTCCGCTTATTTAACTTATATGCAGAGTACATCATGTGAAACGCTGGGCTGGATGAAACACAAGCTGGAATCAAGACTGCCGAGAGAAATAGCAATAATCTCAGACATGCAGATGACACTACACTAATGGCAGAAAGTGAAGAGGAACTAAAGAGCCTCTTGATGAAGGTGGAAGAGGAGAGTGAAAAAGCTGGCTTAAACTCAACATTCAAAAAACGAAGATCACGGCATCCAGTCCCATCACTTCATGGCAAACAGATGGGGAAACAATGGAAACAGTAAGAGAGTTTATTTTCTTGGGCTCCAAAATCACTGTGGATGGTAACTGCAGCCATGCAATTAAAAGGCATTTGCTCCTTGAAAGAAAAGCTATGACAAACCTATACAGTGTATTTTAAAAAGCAGAGATAGCACTTTGCCAACAAAAGTCCGTATAATCAAAGCTATGGTTTTTCCAGTAGTCATGTACGGATGACAGTATTAGACCATAAAGAAGGCTGAGCATCAAAGAACTGATGCTTTTGAACTGTAGTGTTGGAGAAGATTCTTGAGAGTCCCTTGGACTGCAATGAGATCAAACCAGTCAAAATAAATCAACCCTAAATATTCACTGGAAGGACTGATGCTGAAGCTGAAGCTCCAATACTTGGGCCACCTAATGCAAAGAGCTGACTCATTGGAAAAGACCCTGATGCTGGGAAAGGTTGAAGGCAGGAGAATAGGACGACAGAGGATGAGATGGTTGGGTGGCATCATCAGCTCAATGGTCATGAGTTTGAGCAAGCTCCAGGAAATGGTGTAGGACAGGGAAGCCTGGTGTGCTGCAGTCCATGGGACTGCAAAGAGTTGAACACAACTGAGCAAGCAACAGTTAGAACTGGACATGGAACAACAGACTGGTTCCAAATAGGAAAAGGAGTACGTCAAGGCTGTGTATTGTCACCCTGCTTATTTAACTTCTATGCAGAGTACATCATGAGAAACGCTGGGCTGGAAGAAACACAAGCTGGAATCAAGATGGCTGGGAGAAATATCAATAACCTCAGATATGCAGATGACACCACCCTTATGGCAGAAAGTGAAGAGGAACTAAAGCCTCCTGATGAAAGTGAAAGAGGAGAGTGAAAAAGTTGGCTTAAAGCTCAACATTCAGGAAACGAAGATCATGGCATCTGGTCCCATCACTTCAGAGGAAATAGATGGGGAAACAGTGGAAACAGTGTCAGACTTTATTTTTTTGGGCTCCAAAATCACTGCAGATGGTGACTGCAGCCGTGAAATTAAAAGACGCTTACTCCTTGGAAGGAGAGTTATGACCAACCTAGAAAGCAAATTCAAAAACAGAGACATTACTTTGCCAACAAATGTCCGTCTAGTCAAGGCTATGGTTTTTCCAGTGGTCATATATGGATGTGAGAGTTGGACTGTGAACAAGGCTGAGTGCTGAAGAACTGATGCTTTTGAACTGTGATATTGGAGAAGACTCTTGAGGGTCCCTTGGACTGCAAGGAGATCCAACTAGTCCATTCTAAAGATCAGTCCTAGGTGTTCTTTGGAAGAAATGATGCTAAAGCTGAAACTCCAGTACTTTGGCCACCTCATGCGAAGAGTAGACTCATTGGAAAAGACTGTGATGCTGGGAGGGATTGGGGGCAGGAGGAGAAGGGGACGACAGAGGCTGAGATGGCTGGATGGCATCACTGACTCGATGGACATGAGTCTGAGCGAACTCCGGGAGTTGGTGATGGACAGGGAGGCCTGGTGTGCTGCGATTCATGGGGTCGCAGAGTCAGACACGACTGAGCAACTGAACTGAACCGAGAAACTGAAGAACAATAGACTACATGACCTATAAATAACAGAATGTATTTCTCTTGGTTCTGGAGGCTGAGAAGTCCAAGATGAAGCACCAACAGATTGGATGTCTGGCAAAACCCGCTTCCTGGCTCTCAGATGGCTGTCTTCTCCCTCTTACTCCTTTCTCAACTGGCAGAAGGGATAAGAGAGTCCTGTGGGGTCTCTTTTATAAGGGCACTAATCCCATTCTAGGTAGTTCTACCCTCATGACCTAATCACCTCCCAGGCCCTACATCTTAACACCATCACCTTGGGGAGAGGCAGAGGGGCAGTGTTAGGATTCCAAGATATGAATTTGGTGGGGAGCACAGATATTCAGTCTGTAGCAGGGAGTAATATGTCCAGTGACATCAGGCCTAGAAGCCAGGCCTCTGTGTGCCGTGTTCTCTCAGCTCCTCTGGCACCCTCCAAGCTCCGAGCACTTGGGAGACAAGAGACCGGAGGCGTGCTGAGGATTTCATCCTGTCACCTCAAGTGCTGAGTGTAAGGGGCCACAGATATGAACAGGGAAACCCCACCTTTCTCCTACAAGCTAAGAAACAGGAATGCGCACACAGGTACCATCTCCTTGGCACCTCCCACCCTCTTCTCCTCCTAGAGGTCCTGGCAAAGCTAGCTCCTGGGTGCGACCACCGAGTGCCTGGAGCCACAGCTCTGACAGTCATGCCTGCTCCCAGCACCAGGCCAGCGCAGGCAGGACTGCCAATGCTGGGCGGAGGGGGCTGAGGAAAGAGGAATGATCTCTAGCCACGAGACTCTCCTGATGTGAAAAGCAAGGATTGGAGGGTAGATGCTGCCACTTAATATTCTGTTTCCACATTCTGCCAGTGAACTGGCCAAACCACTTCTCCAAGCAGGGGGCACCATCTAGGCTCAGAACAGAAAATAAGTGCATACCGTCTCCTGATCCAGGGGATCTGAGGGATGGAAGCTCCTCAAGGTACGGTCCTCATTCCACACTCCCTCACCTGGCTGACTGCTCGGGAACCTCTTGCATCTCAGAAGCTGTCTTGCCCTCCAGCTTCTCATGGCCGCCCCCTGAACAACTCAATCTCACTGCTCAATCCCACTGCAGCCCCCTGACCACTGCCAACCTAGGCCTGCAGAAGCCTCCTTGGTCTGCATATCCATTTCACCCTGGCCTTCCAGCTCTCCTTAATGAAAACCATGTCCCCACATGGCCCCACACGCCACTCCTGAATGCCTCCTCTCACTTCCCTCAACACAAGTGGACGGAGGGGCCATCTCACCCTCCTCTCCCCAGTCTCACTCTTTGAGCAGCACTACACTACAGAAGTATGACGCATACCACGAATGCAAAAGCAGGGACAATTTAACATTTTCTAATAAACACATTAAAAGACTATTACAAAATTAGCAAAATAGTAAAAAAAAGAAAGAGGTGAAACTAACTTTAATAATATATTTAATATAGACTAATCTACACAAAATATTATAATTTCAATATGTAATTAGCACAGAAAATTATTGAGATATTTTGCTTGTTTTTTTTAGATTGCCTGAAATCCAGTGTATATTTATACTCACAGTGCATCTTAGTCCAGACTACATGCTTTTCAGGTGTTCAGTAGCCTCATGGGGCCAGGGGCCACTATGCTAGACAGCACAGACCTAGACCAGGGGTTGGCAAACCTAGATCCGGCTGGCTTACTGTCTGACTTTGTATGACCTTTGAACAAAAAGTGATTTTTGGAGGGTGGTGGGGGCGCACCTTGAATCTTGTGGAATCTTAGTTCCCTAACCAGAGACAGAACCTAGGTCCCCTGCAATGGAAGCACGGAGTTCTAAGCACTGGACCGCCAGAGAATTCTCAGGAGTGATTTTTTAATATTTTTAAATGAATGAAAAAAATCAGAAGAATAATACTTCATGACACAAACTCTATGAAACCCAAAGTTAGTATTTATAAGTAATGTTTTAAATTATGTCAATAAAAATGTACAGAAATATGCTTCATCTCTTCTTATATTTTTACTTATCTACATAATACCCTCTAAATTTTCCTCTTGGCCCACACAGCAGAAAATATTTACTACCTGATCCTATACAGGGAAATGCTTGCCCAGTTCTATCCTAGGCCATTCCCCTACTCCCTAGACTCCAATACAGGAGCTACAGATCTGGCTTTGAAATCAAAAGGCCCGGCTCAAATCCCAGCTCCCCTGCATCCCAACTCTGGGATTTAGAACAAGTCATTTCCCCTTTGGGGGCCTCCATTTTCTTCATTTGAAAATCAAGTCAGCACTCAAGTGGGTGTAAAGAGGGTGAAAACAAACCCATTGCCAGCCACAGAGCAGGTCGCTCATTCACTTGTTTCCGGCCCTCCAGTCTCTTCCTGTCCAGTCTTCACATCTCCAGGCACAACACCTGTCTACCAAGCCCCTCCTCACCTCACTCAGTACATCACCCAGGTGACAACTGCACCCGTCCCCTTCTCCCAGCATCCTCAGCAGTCTCTACCTCCACTGGCAAAAGGCCCATTTTGCTGGCTTTTGAATCATTCTGGTGGCACAAACCTCTGTCTACCTAGAAGAGCCTCCTTCTCCCTCACCAAATTCTGTTTCCTCCAAGATAACACCCCTGAAGCCCCAGCAGTGCCCTTTGGCTCACAGCTCTGCCCCTCTGCAGGCCTGACTTCCGCCATGCCTGAGAGGTGATCTGACTTGCGCACAGCTGTGGTTCTTCCAGGTGAGGACCAATTCCAGGCCCAATCCAAGCCAGCCCTCGGCACACACAAGGGTCTCAACAAATACTTTAGACTGGCCTAGTGAGACATGGGCCGGATTTCCAGGGCCATGTCCTTCCTTTCCCCTCTAGCTCCATGACAAAAATCTCATCAATTCTGACATGACAGTCCTGGCTGCTCCTTGTCTCAGCAGAGCCTCGTCCTCCCGGGGACACCCATACCAATCTTGCCCAGTCCTAACGGCTTCTGCTGTTCTAGAACCAGCTCCAGTCATGCTGTCTCCCCAGTCAATGCCAGTCTGGCCACCAGCTCATGTCAGGCCAGTCTAGGCTCTAGCTCAGGGCCCGCCAGTCTTCCTTTGTCACTTCCTGCCAGTAAATCTTTTCCTGCTAGGGAAGTGTTTCTTCTAAAATTCAGCTTCCCTTTAACTGGTAAGTCAGAACTCCTTCTAGCAATGAAGAATGATGGCCTAGAATTGAACTTATTGCCAACAAGTGTCTTAGCCCCAATTAATGTTCCTCCATTTGGCCAAAAAGGTGAGAACTATCCTCCCACTGGTGGGGCTTTGAGCCTTGACCCATGATGGGATCGGCATCCTCATGCCAATCACCAGATTTTCCTTCTACCTGCTAGCCACCTCTCAGTTTCATTTTTTCCCCTACATTTTTTATTGAGATATAATTACATATCAAAAAGTCCACCCACTTACGGTGTACAAGTCAATGGTTTTAGCATATTCACAGAGTGGGGCAATGGTTACTATACTCTCAGGTTACCACGCTTTCATCACCTAGAAAAGAACCCTTTACGGCCCTCACCCTTTACCCTTTACCCTTTACCCTTACCCTTTAACCCTTTACCTTTACCATCCTCACTCTCCCCTAGCCCCCACAACCACTAACCTACTTTCTGTCTCTATAGATTCACATATTCTGGACATTTCATATAAATGGAATCATATAACAAGTGGCTTTTTGCATCCGGCCTCTCTCATTTAGCATAATCTTTTCAGTGTTCATCCACATGATAGTGTGTGTCAGTACCTCATTCCTCTTTATTGCCAAACAATTTTCCATTTCTTTTGCTGGTTCCTTGGCAGAGGCTGAATCTCAAAATGCTGAAGCACCCCAAGGCTCAATCTTCTTCCCCTCTTTGTCCCTCTCTACTCAGTTCCTGAATCTCAGAGATTCATTCGATCTCTTGACACAAAATAACACCTATATGCAAATGACTCACAAATCTCTCTATCCAGCCCTTTTCCATGAGTTCCAGACACACAGGTCCCCCAGCCTCTTCCATGTCTCCACTTGGTCATCTCAAGCATCAGGTCTGACACAACCAACTCAAGAGAGCCGCAGTATGAGGTCAGTTATGAGTAGTGATAGAAGAATGCTATTAATGCTTAGACAATAAAGAATTCGCCTGCAGTGCAGAAGACTTGGGTTTGATCCCTGGGTCGGGAAAATCCCCTGAAGAAGGGAATGTCTACCCACTCCAGTACTCTTGCCAGGAGAGTTCCATGGACAGGGGAGGCTGGAGGGCTACAGTCCATGGGATCGCAAAGAATCAGACATGACTGGAAGACTAACACTTTATTTCCACATTTCACTTCATAAGCAAACACGCTCTGACAGTACATTAACAATATACAAGGAATGCTTACTCCAAAAAGACAAGGATGATTTAATATTAGGAACTCTGTTAATATATAGTACCATGTTAATAGACAAAATAAGAAAGAAGTCTTATCAATACATGTTAACAAGGCAATTGATAAAATTCAACATATATTTTTAATAAACACTCTTGATAAAAATATCAATAGAATAAGGTAAATATTTATAAAAAACACCCCAAACAATCATCTTCCAGAAGCACTTTCATTACAGTAAGAAGAAACACAAGTTGTCTTCTTCTGTTCATTATTTAACCTTTTTTGGAGGCACAACAAAAGCAGTTGGACAAGAGAAAGAAACTAGAGGTATAAAAACAGGAAAAGAGTAGATAAAACCATCATCTGCAGATAATATGAAAACACAGAAAACCCAAAACCCAGGACACTATTCCAAACTATAAAAGAAGTCAATATGGTGGCTTTTGTATATGCCAACAACACTCAGATATAAAAGAAGGATCTAAAACACCTAGGAATACACTTAACAAGATAAAGATGAAGAAAATTTGAAATACTGAGCACACAAAAGATCTGAGCAAATAGGAAGATTCAACATTAGGAAGATGTCAACCTCTTGTAAACATTTGATTAAATAATCTGCTAATGCTATCCTGAAAAAAATACCAAAACGTAATAGAAAAAATCTCCTACTGAAAAAAGCAAGATGCAAAATGCTATGCATAGCATGCTATCATTTCTATAAAAAGGGGACAAGCATTTGTATATAGATAAGATATGGACTATCTATAGGAGGTGAAGTAGGAAATGGGTCTCATCGCTGTTGGTTAGTAAAATGGGTAACTGAAATAGGGCTGGAAGGGACACTTTTCACTGTATACCTTTTGGGTAAAATTTTGAACCATGTGAATACATTACTTACTCAAATTTTTTAAAAACTGAAAACAATAATATTTCTATTTTTTAAAAAATATTTTAATGGCTTTGTGTTGCCAGCAAGTGATTTAGGTATCTAAAGCCTTCCATTACTGGGCTCCAAGTCATGGAGTTATGGATGGTAATGAGGAGGTGAGCACAGGAGAAGCCACCACCATCGTCATCATCCAAATCAAGGAACTATAGTGAGCTACAGCCCGTATACCAAATGTAGCCCACTGTCCTTTTTTCCATAAATAAAGCTTTATTCTAAACTCTACATCCATTTGTTTACATACTCTCCGTGCTGCTTTCTTCCTCTAACAGCAGAGTTGAACACTTGCAACAGAGATTGTGTAGCCTGCAGAGCTTCTACAGAAACATTTGCTGACTCTTCATCTAAATCAAAAGGACTCTGACACCCAAGGTCTCCCTGTCAAGCCCCAAACACTCTTAACCCAGTTTCTTCCCCAGTCTGCTCCACTTCAGCCTGTCTCCCCTCCTCTCGTGAAGAAAGAAAAAAAATAGATTTCTCCATCCATGCATAGAAAAGGAAAGCCTGGACAGAAACTGAGTATGGTTGGGTTTCTGCTCCTTCTCAGTGATACTGGGGGCTGAGGAAAAGGAGCACAGGGCTAGGAAGGGGACCACCTGCTGCTCCCTGAATCCCACCTCTCTCCAAGCCCAGCTAAAGACTGACCGAGGGAGGAAGGGAAGCCTGGCCCCTGGTTTGCTTTGTGGTCTGGGGCAAGTTCCTTCCTCCTCAAGCCTTATCAAGCCTCTGTTACTGAATAAGAGGCAATAGATAAGTCCCAAAGATGCTTCCAGTTTTCACATTCTAGCAATAAGACCATGACCTCCATGCCCCTCTCCAAAGGCAAAGTAAGAAACCAGCTGTCAGCAGAGCACTGCAATGAAAAGCTCATAAACCAGAGACAGCCACAACCAATCAGAGGGTGGGTGTGAACTCAAAGGAGAGGAGGTGTGAGCCCGGGCAGAGAGGACTGGGACCAGCCCACTCGACAGACCCCAAGCACAGGGGATACAGCAGAGCTTGGGCAGTGACCATGTCGGCTGCTCTCTCCATCCTATCTCATGGAATCAACGGTTGAGAGAGGCTTGGTGTCTGGAAGCAGCAGCCCTTCTGCAACTCCCAGATCTCCCCCTCCATCTAGGACCCAGGTCTCTCTGCAGTTCCAGCCACACCTCCCGTGGCCAACGTTTATCCACTTACTTTCTGTGCCTTCGATCCTTTCCACAATCTGATGAGGTAGGGGTGATTATCGTCGACTCCAAGTCCTCCTGGGCCTCTTGTCTCTGCTGGCCTGTCCCGACCTGCCCCTTCACATGTGTGAATGTATCCAGCAGTTGGTGTGTTCATTTTCTATTGTTGTTATAACATATGACCACTTGGGCTTCCCTTGTGGCTCACCTGGTAAAGAATCCACCTACAATGCAGGAGACCTGGGTTTGATCCCTGGTTTGAGAAGACACTCTGAGGAAGGGAAAGGCTACCCACTCCAGTATTCTGGCCTGGAGAATTCCATGGACTGTATAGTCCACGAGGCCACAAAGAGTTGGACACGACTGAGCGACCTTCACTTCATGACCACTTAGTGCCTTATCCTTTTATTCTCTCCCAGGCCTGCAGGTTTGAAGTCCAGGATGGCATGATCGGGTTCTCTGAGCAGTGCTTACAAGGGTGAAATCAAAGTTTCCAACTGTCGTGATCTGGTGTTTGGGATCCTCTTCCTAGTTTGTTACTGCTGTTGGCAGGTTTCAGTTCCTTGTGGTTGTAGGACTGGGATCCTCACTTGCTGTTGGCCAGGGATCCTTCTCAGCCCCTTGCAGCTGCTCTTTGTTCCTTCCAGGTGGCCTCCTCCATCTACAGGTACCAGGTTCTAATCTGATTCCCCTTCAGTCACGAGCAGCGGAAGCTCCTCAGACATACTGTCCATTCTCCTGTTTTCCCACAGTTGCCTAAATGATCTTCCAAAATCATAGAACTAACCAGGTTAGCCCCCACTTAAACTCTAGTCCCCAGTAGCATCAAGATCTAAACAAAATTCTGTAAAGTTCATTCATTCAAATGTTTTCTAATCACTGACTCCCTGCCACATGCCAGATCCACAGACAGTCTCTGCCCTCCTGGAGCTTTAAGTGCTATGAGACAGAGGGACCCCAACAATGAACATGGCTATGTTAAGAGTTAGTGGAAAAAAAAAAAAAAAAAGAATTAGTGGGCCCACCAGGCTGTCTTCATCCCTGCCCTCCCCTTTCCATACCTCCAGGCTTTGCCAGCACCACCCCCACCCATTCCACAAATCTCAGTAGGAAGGAGCTTTTTCCCAGATCCCTTCCTAGGTTCCAGTTCAACACTCTTAGAGTTCCTGATGCTTCCCCATCATGGAACACAGTAGTGGAGTTCATATGGAACCTCTGGGAAGGTAAGGACTTTCTCCAGCTCACTGGCACTTCCTCCAATGCCTGGTACGTTTGACACATACCAAATGTTCAGTACATTTTTTGGAATGAATGGAGAGTCTGATAGGCAAATGGTGGAGATGCAAACCTCTTCAGCATCCTCTATTCCTGATGGTTTGTTAACTCCACAGAAAATGCTGGCAGCAAAAACTCCAGCCACTCAGCTCTAGCCCATGGGTGCCTAAGCTGCCCTCCTGAGTCCTACCTGTAAATTGCAGCTGGAATCCCAGTTGGGATCAGCTATTTAAGGACCAGAGCTCATTCCATGGCACGAAGTCTGGCAGGCATGCCAGTGTTGATTCCAAAGAGGCCAAGGGGAGAGGATGAGATTTTCTGGGCCCATCAAGCTCAAGATCTTGTTAAGCAGTGGAAGGCAGGATGGCACTGTGAAGACAGGGCAGGTTTTACATGCAGGGACTTGCACACAGAAACACACACACACACATCAACACACCACCAGCTTCTATCAAAACCACAAAGGAAACAGCAGAGTCTCCAACAGAGGAGAAACTTCTCTGATTTTTGAGAACATGCAAAGCCAATGGAAGAGGATAACAGATGAAGCAGGCGGTGAGAGCGCAGCCTGGGGGAGTCTTTGTGGGGGTGGCAGGGACACTGCGGAGGAAACTTGCCTCGAGTGGCACCCACAGGCTTCAGGTTGGTGCGAATGGGAGTCAGACATTAACAGTGGCAGCATTGGCACCCACCGCCTCCTCCTCCTTCCCGGCAACCCCAGAAGAAATTTCATCTGGGAAAAGCATGGGCTTTCAGCAGGTGTTAGTAGTCCTTAGTAGCATTTGCCTCAGGCTGCAACTGGGGATCCAGGGCTGACAATGGACTCAGCGGCCACACTCTCCCTCTCTCCACCACCAGCTGGAGCCGCAGTCCATGGCCCATGGCAGCTGCATTGGCACAAAGAGCCCAACCAGAACACCAAGCATCTTGCTGGACTGCCTCAGCTCCCGTCTGTTGAATGTCCAGATGAGGTGGTCCCTAGGGCCCCTTGGATTTCTAAAAATATCATCCTCCCCACTGCTTTTATCTCTGTTAGAAATCAAAGCCACATGCTACTGCCCACCCCAGGTCACTGGCTGGAAAAGCAGGGAGAGAGGGAGAGAAGTGCTGATGCCTTCCATTAGCCCTAATCCTAACCCTACTAAGAGGCAGTGTTACCAGTGTTACAGGTTAAACTGTGTTCCCCAAAATGATATGTTCAAGTGCTAGCCCTGGTACCTGTGCACATAACCTTATTTGGAAAGAGGGTTTTACAGAGGTAATCAAGTAAAGATGAGCTCTTTAGGGTGGGCCCTAATACAATAGGGCTGGTGTTATTATAAAAGAGGAAAATGCCATGTGACGACAGAGGCAGAGATTAGAACAATGTGTCTCCAAGCCGAGGAACACCAGGGAAGGCAGCGACACCAAAAGCTAAGAGAAAGGCACAGAAGAGGTTCTTCCCAGAACCGGAAGAAAAAGCACAGCCCTGTGGGTATCTTGATTTTGGACTTCTAGCCTCCAGGATTGTGAGACAATAAATTTGTGTTGTTTTAAGCCCCCTAGTTTGCAGTACTTTTTAGTGCACCCCTTGGAAACTAATACACCCAGCCAGTCCCCAGGATCTGCTTACTGAACATGTGACTAGAGCTCCTCCCCACCCCAGTCTATCATCATGAGGAAAAGGAGAGGAAGCAGGCCCAACCTTCATATGGGAAGGATTCAGGGCGAGAGTATAGATGGAGTTCCGGTCCCTCCTTTTCTATTTCCACCCATCCCACTCTGTTCTGTATAGTGAGGGACCCATATGCAGATACGTGGACACCCCAAGGCAAACGCCCATGCTCTGTCCACACGCCACCCACACACGTCTTGGCCACCCTCCAGGGACAGTTCTCTCTCTGAAGAACAGATCAAGGGAGAGAGCTGGGCCGTCTGTAGTAACGGACTCAGGGCCGACTGGGCAGGGAGTTACCGCACTCGGAGGACTTGGCCAGGGGTGGGGTGGGGTGGCACACACTCCCTTGACCTTGTACATCTCTCACCCCCGTTCAGGCCCTGGCAGTGCCTGCTGGCCCAGAAGGCGACAGCCTGATGTCCAGCACATGCCGAAGAGCACCAGGAAGTACTTTCCCGGCAGCATCTCATCTCCACCCTCATTCTATTTTAAAGGTGAACATAACTGAAGCATAGTAAAGTTGAAGAATTTGTTCAGGGCTAAACAGCTGACAAAGTACATTTCTGGGATCAAATCGTGATCTGTTTGACTCCCACTTATTTTTCTTCACATAACCTGCTTTTCCCTAGACCTGACTTAATTGGTAAACTGCCAAGACCATATAAAATAGATGAATAACAAACAGATTTCTAAAAGGCAAGCAGTACAGCCATCAAAGTAACTTAATACTAGAGAAGAATAGAAAGGCTGGAAATAGACTCGAACACATATTAGAATCTGGTATATCACAAAGGCATTTTAAATGAATGGATAGAAAGAGAAAGAATTCAATACATGGCATCAGGACTATGGCAAGTCAACTGGAAGAAAGCAAAGCTGGAGTTCCGCCTTGTTCCTCACACAGTAAAACCGATGATCAAAAATTTTCCTATAAACAGTAAAACCACAAAAGCACTAGAAAATTTCCTTAAAATACAAAAAGCTTTTCTAAAGCACTAAGAGACGATTCTATAGAAAAACTGGACCAGAAAAGAACAGAAAGTTCACAGAAAAGAAACAGAAATGACCTATAAAAATATAAGATATCAGTCTCTTTCTGAACTAAAGAAATGTAAATGAAAATAGACACTATTTCTCACTATTAGATCAACACCAGTGCTCTTCCCTCTGAAAAAAAAAAGTTTGCAAAAACCCAGTCTTCCAAAAGAGACACTATTAGGACAACTTTAAACCACACCTCTTTAGAAGACAATTGAACCACACTGCATCCATCAAAACATAAAAGTTATGGATTTATCCTTGAAGAGACTTACAAAAGTATCAAAGATAGAGCACAAGATTCATTGCAAACTTATTCAAAATTGTAAAAACACTAACAAAAAACTAAAGTCTTTCAGTAAAGGTTGGTTAAATATACAACATGAAATGGCAATGTATTAAAAGAATGACTTATCTTTATCTATGATGAAAATAGAAAAATTTCCCGATATATATTGAGAAGTGGAAACAAATTGTCAAAACAATGTATTATATTATTTAATGTATGTAAACAAATACATGATATATATTTGCATATATACATACACAAATTTAATAGTGAATATCTCTGGAGAACATTTAAATGAGAGGATAGGTGTTAGGGGAGAAGGATGTTTAACTTTTGCTTTATACTCTTCTGTACAATCTGAAAATGTTTTTAACATAAATATCATCACAATGCTACATTTTAAATTCCAAAGCCAAAATCCCGACCTTAAAGAAACCTAGCATTCTGAAGCGTCAACCTGATTTTTCTAAGCTCTCAGCTTTACACTGAGTCAGGTGTATCCTAAGCAGTTATGTATGAGGAAGGCTCCATCCTCTGGAATCCCACTTGATGGTCCCTCTCTCCTTAGCCTCTGTTCCAAAATCTCAGGCTTCACTTCTGGGGAGACACTAATTGCCATTAAGGCAACTGAACTTCTAATTGAACTTCAGCTCCTAGAGTAAGCATCTAGACTGACAAATAAAAAGTCAATTAAAAACTCATCCTTAATTTTAAATGTAAAAAGAGTTCATATTTCACGTTAAATGGAAAAGAGTTCATATTTCAGGCCAGAAGCTGTGCACTCCAAGTTTCAGGGCTGAAAGATGGAGGACAAGATGTGCTCATTCCCGGTGGGAAGCTCTGTGCCCCACGTTTCCAGGCTGATATATGCACAAGTTCATATTTCGGGCCAGAAACTCTGTGGGCTGAAAGCTGGAAAAAAATCCATTTGACATTATACTATTCCTGAAAGTTATACTCTTTTTAGGAAAATGTATTTACATATTCTCATAAGGCAAGGTTGTCAGAAACACAGAGAAAACTTCCATAGGAAATCACATTTAATTTCCATCTAAAATAAAACTCAAATGCACCTCTCTATCAGAGAAGGCAATGGCACCCCACTCCAATACTCTTGCCTGGAAAATCCCACGGACGGAGGAGCCTGGTAGGCTGCCATCTGTGGCATCGCACAGAGTCAGACACGACTGAAGCGACTTAGCAGCAGCAGCACCTATCTATGAAGCAGAAAGAGACTCACAAATCCAGAAACTAATGGATGCCTGTGGGGATTTTGTTGTGGGTGTTGCCAGATTGAAGTAGAAATTAAGAGATAAAAGTCACTATGTATAACATAAGTAAAATAATAGGATGTATTAAAATAATAGGTTGTATAGTATGCAACAGAGAGAAATATAACCATGATTTTGAAATATCTTTAAATGGTATATATTCCATTAAAATATTGAATCATTATGTTGTATCCCAAAGCAAATAGAGTAATGTGAATCAACTATACCTCAACTGAAAAGAAAGAGTGGATGGATAGCTACAAACACAAGAAATAATCAATAATGAAGGTTAGCAAAATAAAAATGGGAAAAGTTTAGGAATAGAAACTCTCATCAAGAAACTAATTTGGATAGGATTATTAAAAATCTCCATTGGTTCATCCACTAGAGAGAACAGTATAGAGGATCATTAGAAAACGAAACGTGGAAGTGACTGAGGAAACAGCAATCAGGCGCCTGGGCATACAGTCAGGGAGAAGAAACATTTTCGAAGACAAGTGTAGCCATGCCTTCCCTGCCAGACCAGTTTCCAAAAGAAGGACACTGCTGCAACCTAAGTTTAAAAGGACACAGAAATGAATAAAGGAAATGGATTCTATGTACAAAACGGTATACGAATCAGCCATAAGGAAGAGGGAAAAATGCCATGTTCAGGCACGGGCCAGAAGGTAGAGATGATGGTAGCAAGTGATAGAATACGATGTCACTTCTAGGTGGAATCTAAAAATGGATACATAGGAGCTCTTTGAGCCAAGATAAACAGTTCACAGACTTAGAAGAAACTCTTCTCACTTACTATTAGCAGAGAAGAAAGGTGTTGCGCACAGAAATGAGCTACTTGACTAACGTGTGCACACTATTTAGAAAATAAGCCGCAAGGACCCCCTGAGTAACACTAGGAATGATACTCCACTTTCTGTAATAATCTATACAGGGACAGTCCCTGAAATATAACATATACACATCTATGTGTGAGTAAATCAAGTGACTGAATTAAAAAAAAAAAAAACCCACCGCCTTGTAATTCAAAGTTCAAACAAGTGAATAAACACAATAAATATAGAAACATAGAAACATCACCTGACTCTATTCCCCTCATCCCATGGTTGCCTTGGCTGGTATCAATCGCTGGAGAATGGGCAGGCTAGGGCCCAAGACTGGGTTGTTCTGGGGCTCAGGGTCCTGGGAGGATGTGACAGGCAGCGTGACCCTACGATGTTCCTGGAATGCCTCTTGCCCTCTGCAGGACCCCTCAATCTCTAGGTACAGGTGAAGTAAATTAAGAGATTTAAATCAATGTAGACACACATATATGTATCCAATAGATGATCCAAAACAACCTACTGAATAGCAGGTGGAAGTTTACTGATCACACCGTAACCACCTAGATGAGAACAAGAACCTGAAAGGAAATAGATAAGTGGTCATACATTAATGCATCAATCTCTGTACACCTGAAACACACATAAAATCAGAAATCACCTCTATTCCAATATGAAATCACACAGAAACGATGGGGAGGCTGGGGGTAGGGAATGTGTGGGGCTGAATAATGCTGCTGTCTTGTGGCCATTTTCTGTAACAACAGCTTGAAAAGCTGTGTTGATGGGCATTGAGCATTCTCAAGGCCAAAGGGTCTCTAAGTCAAAAACAGCTGATCTCAACAAACGTCCTAGGAGTGGTCATCGGGAAAGAATTTAAAGCAGGGCCAAGTTATAGGAAGCTGAATCAAGAGATAACAGGAACTCACCTTTGAAAAGAAATCACATGGAAAGAGGTCAATTTCACTAAATATTAGAAATGCAAATCAAAGCCATAGGAAGGAATCATCTCAGCATTCAGAATGGCCGTTGTCAGAAACTTGACAAACACTACCTGATGGAGGTGTGGAGAAAAGGGAATATTCCTCCCCTGATGCTGGGAATATACACTGGTAGAGACACTATGAAAGATCATGCAAGGCTTATTAAAACAAAGAAAATGAGAATGAGATTAGAACACTCTCTAACCCCATACATGAAATTAACTCCAAATCATTAATATCTAAAGGTCAGGAGGGATTTTATGAAAGTCTTAAGGAAAACATAGGAAGGAGAGGTGATAATATAAACTACAATATGTTTTTGGATTTGGATGACATCATTGCAAGGTCTTTTGGAATCCATCTCCTAGAGCAATGAGAAATAAACCAAAACCAGGAAAATGTGATCTACTTCAATTTCAAAGCAGGTGCCCAAAAAAGGAAATCTTAAGGAATGAAGAAGGCAACCCAGAATGCAAAGAAATATTTGCAAACCAAGATACCCACAAGCAATTCATCTCCAAAACTAACAAACAGCTCACACTTTGGTAATATGTAAATAAAGTCGATTCCATAAAAATATTGCATTACTATGTTGTATCGCAACACAAATATAGTTATGTTAATCGAATGTACTTCAATTACAAAAAAAAATGGGATATATAGCTACAGACACAAAAGAAAACAAGAAAAAAGGAACAAAAAAATGGGAAATTTTATACAATAGAAAAACCAATTGAGAAATCACTTTGGATAGATTATTAAAAATCACACAAACTAGATTTACCATTTTAATCTTTGCTTCAGAAACAACTGATTAGTCAAAGGAGACCAATGAACCTATGAGCAAAATAAATACAAACAAGGAAGCCACGCAAAAGTCACATTTCACCAGGCCCGTGTTCTGACAATAAGTACCATCAAATGACACATAAGAGTTCCGACGATTTTTTCAGAAACTATTCAAAAGGTGTTAACTCTGAAGATGTGTTTCCCATATTTTTATCTGTGCCCCAAGTTTCTGTGCTGAAATATGAAGTCCAGATTTTAGGCCAGAAGCTGTGCACCCCAAATTTCCAGGCTGAAATATGGAAAAGGGTCAACATTTTTCCAAAGGTATGCAAACAGCCATTAAGTACATGAAAAATTGTTCAGCATCATTATTCATCAGGAAAACACAAATCAAAACCACAACGAGATACTGCTTCATACACACTTGGATCACTATAATGAAAAAGTCAGATAACAGTAAGTATTGATGAGAATGAGGAGAAATTGGAACTCTTACACACTGCTGATAGAAATGTGAAGTGGTATAGCCACTTTGGAAAACAGCCAGGCAGTTACCCCAAAAGTTAGAGTTATCACCGACACAGCAATTCTATTTCTAGGTGCATACCCAAGAGAAGAATCAAAAACATATGCCCACATGAAAACTTGTGCATATATGTCCACAGTAGCACAACAGCTAAAAGGTGGTAACAACCCTGTCCATCAACTTATAAATGGATAAAATGCAATATATCCATACAATGGAATGTTGTATTTAATATTTAATAAAGGAACAGTGACACATGCTACAACATAGGCAAACCTTGAAAACATGCTAAGCGAAAGGAGCCAGACACAAGAGGCCACACGTTTTATGACTCCATGTCTGTGTAATGTCTAGAACAGAGACATCTATAGAGACAAAGCGTAGATTAGTGGTTACTTAGGTCCAGGGAGGATAAGGGGCTGAGATGTGATAGCTAAAGTGTGCAGGGGCTCTCTTTGAAGTTAATGAAAATGTCCTAATTAATTTTGATGATAGCTGCACAACTCAGTGAATACACTCAGTTCAGTTCAGTCACTCAGTCGTGTCCGACTCTTTGCAACCCCATGAATCGCAGCATGCCAGGCCTCCCTGTCCATCTCCCAGAGTTCACCCAAACTCATGTCCATCGAGTCGGTGATGCCATCCAGCCATCTCATCCTCTGTCGTCCCCTTCTCCTCCTGCCCCTAATCCCTCCCAGCATCAGAGTCTTTTCCAATGAGTCAACTCTTCGCATGAGGTGGCCAAAGTACTGGAGTTTCAGCTTTAGCATCATTCCTTCCAAAGAACACCTAGGACTGATCTCCTTTAGAATGGACTGGTTGGATCTCCTTGCAGTCCAAGGGACTCTCAAGAGTCTTCTCCAACACCACAGTTCAAAAGCATCAATTCTTCGGTGCTCAGCTTTCTTCACAGTCCAACTCTCACATCCATACATGACCGCTGGAAAAACCATAGCCTTAACTAGACGGACCTTTGTTGGCAAAGTAATGTCTCTGCTCTTGAAAGCCACTGAATTGCACACTGTAAATGGGCGAATTGTATGATATGGGAATTATGTCTCAATTTATTTATTTAAAAAAATACTTTATTTATTTATCTGGCTGCACCGGGTTGTAGCTGCAGCATGCAGGATCTTTTTTTGTTTGTTTTAGCTGCAGCATGTGGGATCTTACTTCCCCAACCAGGAGTCAAACCCAGGCCCCAAATGCAGGCCCCTGCATTGGGAACGCAGCATTTTAGCCACCGGACCACCAGGGGAGTCCCATGTCTCCAGTTGAAAAAAATCATCCTCCTGAGTTTTTTAAAAGAACAGACCTTTAGTCCATCAAGGTCTAACTTTCTCATTTTCTAGATGAGGCACTGAAGCCCAGAGAGGTTAAAATGACTTGCCCAAAGTCTTTCGCCATTTAGAATCCTGATGGCCTGACTACCCATTAGCAGTTATGTCCTCACCCATTTTACCCTACTTCAAGTGCACGAGTGGCCATTCACAAAAAAATCAGTGAGGTCACACAAACCACCCTAGGTCTAGCACAGAGCTCCAGATTGGTGTTAGAAATATACAGAGTTGTTTACTGAGGACAGATTCGTTCTTGGCATTTCATTGTCTTAGAGCTCAAAAAGCTGACACTTGTGACCTAGTCAAGCCAAGATGCCCACACTTTCATTATCCAGCCATGTTTCATCACCTTTGAACTAAAGTTGAATACCAAGTCCACAGGAGATGAGCAGAGCACGAGTCTGGACACTAGCGGACAGGATTCAAACTCAGCTTTGTGTGAGCTGCAGGAAGCTATTACCTTTATGAACCTAAGGAAACCGTGAATAATAAAGGTATTCTTTGTGAGCTATTGCATGTAATGTGCTTGGCACATGCATTTTTAATTCCTTCCTCTTTCCACATAAGAACTGAGAGGTCTTCATACGTGAGACCTTGGTGAGGTCAGTCAAGCACATTTGCTTGAATCGGGTTTCATGGGGATGAAATTCTCTGCAGAGTTAATCATGCCCAGTGCACACATCTGGGAACACTTTCCCCTTTGCAACCCTGATACATTGTCACCCAACCAACAAGCTTGAAAGAGGAATAGAAAACCACCTGGGAAGCCCAGCCAGCTGTGTGCTCAGAGGAGCGCTGCTCTCATGATCTCATGTGCCACTTGGGGAGGGCTCCCCAAGGAGACAGATCCCTGGGTCGGGAAGATCCCCTGGAGAAGGAAATGGCAACCCACCCCAGTAATCTTGCCTGGAGAATCCCATGGACGGAGGAGCTTGGTGGGCTACAGTCCATGGGTCGCAAAGAGTCGGACGCAACTGAGCCTTCCCCAAAGAGGGCCAGAACTTCTACTGCAAGACCTAGGGGGAGGGAGGCAGGGGAGGGTTTGGGGTGAGAAATGCTGTAGCAAAGTGGTAGACAGGAAGGCAAATCTGACAGTAGCCCCCAGTCCTAAAGCTCAGGACAGGTTATCTTTACTCAAGAAATTACACAGTAAAAACATTTGAAAGATCAATTTTTGGTTACATTGTGCATAGAAACTTTATTTTCAAATTATATTTTGTTGCTTACATAACCATTCTCATTGCTCAATTGATATATTTTTCTATTTGTGAAATTATTTGGGGTCTAAGGTTAGAATGGATTACATCCTACTTTTCCTATTAAAATACTAAGTTTCAAAAAACTACTTGTTTGGGGATAGTAAGTATAGTCATTTTTTAAATATTGATTCTTTCAATCCACAAACATGGTACACCTTTCCATCTGTTTATGTCTTGATTTCTTTCTTCAGCAGCTTGTAGTGTTCAGAGTACAGGTCTTTTGTCTCCTTAGGTAGGTTCATTCCTAGGTTCTTTTTTTATGTGATGGTAAATGGAGTTGCTTCTTGAATTTCTCTTTCTGATCTTTTGTTGTTAAGTGTATAGAAATGCAACAGATTTCCATGTATTAATTTTGTAACCTGTGACTTTGCCAAATTCTTTGCTGAGTCCTAGTATTTTTCTGGTAGTATCTTTAGGATCTTCTGTGTATAGTATCATGTCATCTGCAAACAGTGACAGTTTAATTTCTTCTTTTTCAATTTGGATTCCCTTTCTTCTTTTTCTCTGATTGCTGTAGCTAGGACTTTCAAAACTATGTTGAATAAAGTGGTGAGAATGGACATCCTTGTCTTATCCCTGATCTTAGAGGGAATGCTTTCAGCTTTTCACCACTGAGTATGATGTTAGCTGTAGGTTTGTCATATATGGCCTTTATTAAGCTGAGATATGTACCCTCTATGCCCACTTTCTTAAGTTTTTTTTTTTTAATCATAAACAGGTGCTGAATTTTGAATTTTGTCAGAAGGTTTTTCTGCATCTATTGAGATGATCATATGCTCTTTATTCTTCAATATGTTGATGTGGTGTATCTCATTAACCTGCAGATGTTGAAAAGTCCTTGCATCCCTGGGATGAATCCCTCTTGATCATCAGAGAGGTTTACTAATGACAGATTTGTTCTTGGCATTTCATTGTCTTATGACTCAAAAAGCTGACACTTTGTATGATTTTTTTTAATGTATTGTTGGATATGGATTGCTAATATTTTGCTGAGGACTATTTGCATCTATATTCATCAGTGATATTAGCCTGTAATTTTCTTTTTGTGTGTGTGATATCTTTGTCTGGTTTTGGTATTAGAGTGATGGTGACCTTATAAAATAAGTTTCAAAGCTTCCTTCCTCTGTAACTTTCTGGAATAGTTTCAGAAAGATAGGTAATCTACAGATTCAATGCAACACCTATCAAATTACCAATGGCATTTTTTTGCAGAACTAGAATTAAAAATCTCAATATTTAAAATGTATGGAGACTCAAGACTCCAAATAGCCAAAGCAATCTTTAAAAAGAAAAACAGAGCTGGAGGAATCAGGCCCTCTGACTTCAGACTATATTACAAGGCTACAGTCATCAAAACAGTATAGTACTGGCACAAAAATAGAAACATACATCAATGGAACAGTATAGAAAACCCAGAAATAAGCCCAAGCACCTATGGTCAATTAATCTATGACAAAGGAGGTAAGACTACACAATGTTGGAAAGACAGTCTCTTCAACAAATGGTGCTGGGAAAACTGGACAGCCACCTGTAAAAAAAAAAAAAAGAAATTAGATCATTTGTTAACTCTACTCACAAAAATTAACTCAAAATGGATTAAAGACCTAAATGTGAGACTTGACACTATAAAACTTCTAGAGGGAAACATAGGCAGAACATGCTCTCATAAAAATCACAGCAACTTCTTTTTTCATTCATCTCTCTGAATAATGGAAATAAAACCAAAAATAAATAAATGGAACCTACTTAAACTCAAAAGCTTTTGCACAGCAAAGGAAATAAAATGAAAAGACAATTCAAAGACTGGGAGAAAAATATTTGCAAATGACGTGACTGATAAGGGATTCGTCTCCAAAATTTACAAATAGCTTATGACACTTAACAGCATAAACAAACAACCCATTCAAAAAATGGGCGGAAGACCTGAATAGACATTTCTCCAAAGAGGATATACAGATGGCCAATAGGCACATGAAAAGATGTTCAACATCGCTAGTTATTAGAGAAATGCAAATCAAAAC
This sequence comes from Capra hircus, assembly GCF_001704415.2. Taxonomy (NCBI): domain Eukaryota; kingdom Metazoa; phylum Chordata; class Mammalia; order Artiodactyla; family Bovidae; genus Capra; species Capra hircus. The sequence goes on from NC_030814.1 coordinate 71,370,329, forward strand.
TACAATGAGACATCATCTCAGACTGGTCAGAATGGCTATCATCAACAAATCCACAAACAACAAATGCTGGAAAGGGTGTGGAGAGAAGGGAACCCTCCTACGCTGTTGGTGGGAATGTAAATTGGTATAGCCACTATGGAGAACAGGATGGAGGTTCCTTAAAAAACTAAAAACAGAGCTATCCTATGACTCCGCAATCCCACTCGTGGGCATATATCTGGAAAAAAAACCATGATTTGGAAGGATACATGCACTCCAGTGTTCATTACAGCACTGTTTACAATAGCCAAGACATGGAACAACCTAAATGCCCATCAACAGAGGAATGGATAAAGAAGATATGATAATATATATACGATGGAATATTACTCAGCCATTAAAAAGAATGACATAATGCCATTTGTAGCAACATGGATGGACCAAAAGAGTGTCATAGTGAGTGAAGTAAGTCAGATGGAGGAGAAATACCATATGACATCCCTTATATGTGGATTCAAAAAAGAAATTATACAAATGAACTTACAAAGCAGAAAGACAGTCACAAACTCAGAAAACGACTTATGGTTGCCAGAGGGAAGGGATAGTTAGGGATTTGGGGAAGGTCAGGTACACATTGCTGTATTTACAACGGATAACCAACAAGGACCTATTGTATAGCACAAGGAACTCTGTTCAATGTTATGTGCCAGCCTGCATGGGAGGAGGGGTTTAGGGGAGAATGGATTCATGTATATGTATGGCTGAGTTCCTTCCCTGTTCACCTGAAACTACCACATTTTTAACTAGCTATATCCCAATACAAATAAAAAGTTTAAAGTCTGAAAACAAGAGTACTTGTTTTTTATGTAACGGCTGCACTTGGTTTCAGGGTTAAAAGTTCAGGTTTTCAGTTGGCTTAACTGTCCCCTGCTGTCAAGGCCACCTGCAGACTTTTAAAGTACCACTTTATGGCCTGTTCCACTACCACAGAAATGGCCCGCCTACCACCACATAATCAAAGACAACTGATGTATAGCAATGATTCACTTCCCTGGTGGCTCAGTGGTAAAGAATCTGCCTGCCAATACAGGAGACGCCTGTTTGATCCCTGGGTTGGGAAGATTCCCTAGAGAAGGAAATGGAAATTCACTCCAGTATTCTTGCCTGGGAAATCCCATGGACAGAAAAGCCTGGTGGGCTATATCCATGGGGTCACGAAAGAGTCAGACACGACTTAGCGACTAAATAACAACAAATATTCATCCAACGTTCCAAGACAGAGTACAATAAATAAGTCAGAGGTACAAGACCCACCCTGGTCTAGGCCTGCTGACCTCCCCAGCACTGTATGTGTGTGTTAGTCGCTCAGTCGTGTCCGCCTCTTTGCGGTCTCCATGGACTGTAGCCCTCCAGGCTCCCCTGTCCATGGGAGTCTCCAGGCAAGAATATTGGAGTGGAGTGGGTTGCTATTTCCTTCTTCACGGGATCTTCCCAACCCAGGGATCTAACCCGGGTCTCTCTCATTGCCTGCAGATTCTTTACCATCTGAGCCACCAGGGTAGCCCAATTAATCCTCTAGAGTTAACAGCAAAAGCGCCGCCTACTCTGCGCACTTCCCCACCCTCAGCCCGTGTTCACACTTGTCTTCCCTCTCAGCGGTCTCCGTCATGCCTTCTGTGGGTGTGATGCCAGGCAGCGGCGGGAACTACGAAGAAAACAAGAGGGTTAGGAGGATGCCGGCGGGAGGCAGGCAAAGAACTTTAATTTTGGGTACGTTGCTCAGGAGAATCTCTCCCGTGTTTTAACAGCTGAGCAGATTTCTGCGAGAAGGGTGGTACCGAGTTCTCCGAAGAAAAGCGGTCTAGACGGAGGCGCTTAGTGAGTGAATGGTTCCATCCCTTGCCAGTAAAGAGAAAGCAGAGTGTGAGAACCGTGCTAGAACGAAGAAATCGCAAGCAGTGCCAGGCTTCACCTTAACCTTGGCACCTAGGGTACAGCACCCAGGACCAACTCAGGACCTGGCACGAGATGGGGATCGGAACTGCCCAAGTGAGGGATCAGATTCTGAGGTTTGGAATCACACCGAAGACTTCCCATTCCACAACTCTGGTCGCAGACCCCGCCCTTTAGGCAGGGCTCCTGTCCGCTTAGATGCGGTCACGCCCCTACAGGTACAGCTTCCTCCTTGCTCCGCCTACACCTGTGACGCTAAACTCTCACACAAACCCAAGCCCGGATCCTAGTCCCTCTTCGCCTCCTCCAGGGCCCGCCTCCTTCCGGCCTTCGCCCCTCGCCTCATAGGCCCTCCGTTGTTGTTGTTTAGTCGCGAAGTTGTGTGCTATTCTTTGCGACTCAATGGACTGTAGCACGCCTTTCCTCTGCCTTTCACTATCTTGTCGAGTTAGCCCAAATTCACAGCTTCCTTGCCGACTGGCGCCCTAAATCGCTTCCGCCCCGCCTGCATTGTGGGAGTGGCCCCGCCCCTACGGCCAAGACTCCACCTCTCGGCGCTCCCTGTTTCCTAATTGGCTATGTCGCACTGCCTCTTCCCGCAGAGTAGCATGACCCGGAAGTGATTTCTGAAGTGCCGGCCACGTGGACTTGTGCCTTGAGTGCTAGGTTGCCACAGTCGCTGCCATGACCAAAATAAAGGCAGATCCGGACGGGCCGGAGGCTCAGGCGGACGCGTGCTGCGGGGAGCGCACTTACCATGAACTGCTGGTGAATCTGAACCCCATAGCGCAGCCTCTGGCTTCTCGCCGCCTCACGCGGAAGCTCTACAAATGCATCAAGAAAGGTGCGGTGGACGCCGAGCCGGGGCGGGAAGCGGGTGGCAGGCCGAGGCCCCCTCCGACTGATTGTTCTGTCGTTGCAGCCGTGAAGCAGAAGCAGATTCGGCGCGGGGTGAAGGAGGTTCAGAAATTTATCAACAAAGGCGAGAAAGGGTAAGAATCCCCCCTACCCTCCGCCGGATTTCGAGGATGGTATCCTGCTGCTTAACAGATAGTTGGTAAAAGTGCTCCGACTTGGGTCGTATGCAGAAGATACATTCCCTTCCGTACAGATGTCGATACCACTTACAAGAGCTCAAAGGGACACCTTGGGGAAGGTGAATTCCAGGGGAACCAAACCGTATAAGCCAACTTCCTTAGGATTGATCCCAGCTTCATTCACTTAGCGACTATTTACCGAGTGTCTACTGTTTTTCAGGCACTGTGCTATGGGGAGACAATGGCAGTAATCAAATACACACAAAAGTACAAGTTGTCATGGGTAAGCATGAAGGAGAAGTACAGGGTGTAGCGAGAATGACTTCATTATCCTACAGCTTTCCTTTTTGGCATTTTTCAGGATCTGAAAACTATTTGCATTTTTGTTCCCTGTCTCTCTCACTCAGGCCAGAAAGTAAGCTTTTTGAGAACAGAATAAAGCCTCTCACTGCTTTATTTTCAGAAGCGCCTGGTACGTTGGTGCTCAGGAGCCAAATAATGCTGGGAGGATTTGGTGCTCTATGGAGTCTGACCTAGGTGGGGTAGCTGAGGTCTGAAGATATAGGATTCGTTTGTGGCTTCCAGGTTTGGGGGGCATTCTGCCAGAAGAAAGTAGATTCCAGGGCAGGAGAGGGTAGTAGTGGATAGAAGCGCTACCTTCTCATGGGACTCTAATAAGCCATTGTAAGTTTAGTTTTTGTACTCAGTTTTGGAAGCCAATGAGTGTTAAAGTGAGGGGTGACATAATTATGTTTACATCTTTAGAAGGTTTTTCTGGCAACTTTGGAAAAGATCAGAGGTGGAAAAATAGATGGAGAAATTGAGATAGGTGGCTACTCAGGTGCAGAAGAGATGAGAGCAATTTTGATTGGGTTATTGATGGCAGAGATGGAGAGAATTAAAGTGGATGGATGAGAGGACTTTCGCATACAGAGTGAGGAGGTGTGGGCTCCAGGCAGATGGACAGAGGGCCCGTTCACTGAGACAGTGAACAGTGAGGGAGCCAGATTTGTATGAGAAGATCACGAGTCTGGTTTTAGACAAGTTTTCAAGGTAACTTTTAAACATGGAAACCCTCTCCCTAGCAGAACTATCAGATAGGCAGGTGGCTATATGGGTGTTCAGTTTGGGATAGGGTTGGGTTGGAGAGAATAGATTTGGGAGTTGTCAATATAGAGTTGGCACTTGAAGCCTTGGTTACAGATGGGGTCAGCTGAGAGAACGTACTGACAGAGCAGAAAGACCAGGCTGTGGGAATACCAGCACTGAAAGGCTTCTCTGGAATTTCTGGGCAGTCCAGCGGTTAGGACTCCATGCTTCCACTGCAAGCGGGCCAGGGTTCCATCCTTGGTTGGGGAACTAACATCCCACAAGCTGCACAGCACGGCCAAAAACAACAAAGGCTACTCAAAGGAAGTGGAGCCTGCAGAGGAGGAGAGTCTATGAGCCAAAGGAAAGCTAGGGAGTGTGGACATACTGCTTTGAACCCAAGAGCTCTTTCCTTGCAGTTTCCTCTCCCCTAGAACAGACTCTTCTGCTGTCATCAGGGCTCCTGAGGCCCTTGTCGCAGAACCCCATCACCTGGCCAGCTAGAACAGTTACAGATTCTCTGGCAAGCTTTCCTTGGTTCCCTATCTCTCTTAGGAATGAGCCTTGAAGCACTCAAGACCCTTACATGTGACTAGTTTTTCTAGCCTTCTTGTCAGCCTTATCTCCACATCCTGGATTCCAAAGCCATCCCCTGTGTATCTGGTATCTTTCTGATTCTCTCCACCTTTAATGCTTTCCCTGCCCCCAGCCCCTCTATGGGCTTCCCTGGTAGTTCAGTGGTAAAGAATCTGCCTGCCAAGGCAGGAGATGCAGGTTCAATCCCTGATCTGGGAAGATCCCCTGGAGAAGGAAATGGCACCCCACTCCAGTATTCTTGCCTGGAAAAACCCCATGGACAGAGGAGCCTGGCGGGCTATAGTCCATGGGGTCACAAAGAGTAGGACATGACTTAGTGACTGGCAGCAACAAAGCCCCTCCATGGGCTGCCTGACAGATGTCCATCATTCAGCTTTCCTCTAAAGTGTTTTTCCTGATTCCTTTCTTGATTGTCCAAGGAAAGCTGAGCTCTTACTCCTTAGCATCTCTCATACTTCATCTGTCCTGGTACAGTACCTTTTGTCACACTTGGTGGCATTTACTTGTTGCCAGGCAACAGAGATCACCTCCCCAGAGGAATGCACTCACCAAACAAATCTGAATGCATTTCTTGAGTTTGGGAGACATATATGATGGGGCTCCTTGAGGGCAGGGGCCTGTTTACCCATCTCTGTAACCCCCAAGGCCCAGCTCAGAGGCTTCCCTTATGACTGAAAAGGGAACCAGCAAGCTGGGAGTGACAGTGATTTCTCTTATTTCAGGATTATGGTTTTGGCAGGAGACACGTTACCCATTGAGGTATACTGCCATCTCCCAGTTATGTGTGAAGACCGGAATTTACCGTATGTCTATATCCCCTCTAAGACGGTAAGGAGCCCCTGAGCCCCTGATCTTGGTCAGCACAGAAGAGGGCCTGGGATCAGGTTGGTGGCAGCAGGTCATAGTGGCAAACAGCATGAGCTCTGGAGCTAAAGACAGGCCTGGATGGATTCTTGGCTCTGCTGCTTCCCAGATGAGGGAATGCAGATAAGTCACCTCTCTGTACTTCTACTTCCCTGTAAAATGGGACTGTGGGAATGAAACAGAAGGTGAACTTGAACGTGTCAGTCCTGTTAGGTGGGTGCAGTGTTCAGAAGGGATGTTCTAGGGACCTGCAGCTGTCGTTATCCTTACATAGCAGAGGCCAGGTCTGGGCTCCAAGGGGTGGGGAATAGCAGGGCCCTGGAAAGCATAGGCCCTGCTTAAGGGGACAGCCCCTACTGAGCTGGAGCCCTTTCACAATTGCCCTATGGAACTGTAGGCCCAGTGTCGCTGGACCACAGCTTGAAAGTCTGATGAGTTTAGATGGTGGCAACCAATTCAAAATGTTAACATTGGCTGACTAGCACATGTCTGTGGGCTGCATTAGGCTGGTGGACCATCAGTTTGTGACTCCTTGGTGCACAGGTTGTGTGGCCTTTGTTCCAAACAGCCTTTCTTCCTTCTCTGCAGGACCTGGGTGCAGCCGCTGGCTCTAAGCGCCCCACCTGCGTGATAATGGTCAAGCCCCACGAGGAATACCAGGAGGCCTATGACGAGTGCCTAGAGGAGGTGCAAGCCCTGCCCCCACCCATGTGAAGGAACTTAGGCACAACCTGGGCACCTGCTCCAAAAACAGTTGGCTTGGTGGCGGGCCAGTTGGCTGCCCTCCTGCTGCCCACATTCAGACATCTCCGTGGTCCCGAGGCACGTATTCTTCCTAAGCAGCTCCAACAGCTACTTCACAACAGCAAAGCCAGCATCGTCTCCGGCAGTGCTGTTTCCTGTTGAGCTTCAGTGAAGATAGTTTCAAGAATGTGATGTGGGGGAAGTAAATCCTAAAACTAAAATGTGGTGAGTCTGCGGGTGTTTTTTTTTTTTAAGCAGCAACTACTGGTGGGGCCAAGTTGTTGGTGGGGAGGAAAGAGCAGAAGTAACCTTTCTCACCAGAAGACCCCAGGACTTCAATAATGCTCGGTGTGAATGCTTGGCCACCAGGGTCAGTGCTGGACTCAAGCTGAGAACAGACCCTGCTCCCACCCTGAGCTTTCCACTCTACTTCTAGAGTAGCTGGGAGCTGCAGGGCAAGCCAGCTGAGCCCAGAACCCACTTCATAGAGCCTATGGTTCCTATGTTGGGGACACCCCCGTTCCTCTTTTCTTTTTCCCCCCCGAGAGCCTTAAATGCCTCTGGGAAGCTGACGGATGCAATTTACCTCCCCACACAGTAAATTTTAAGTAGGTATTTGAAGCTAATGCACAATCCCAGGCCATCTCTCCTGCTTTGCCATTATGGCCCCAGTAACCTCATCTCTTCACACATTTTAGACTTACAGTGCCTTCCTGCTCTGAGAGGCCCAGTGCAGACTCAGTACACACAGCAGCCAAGCTTCAGGCACCCTGCAATAAACTGGAAGGACCTTGGGCTTGAGGGTTGGAACCGGTTTAAACTCCAAGCTCTCTTCTTGATAAGCTGTGAGCCCTTCTGGGCAAGTAATTTCATCTTTCTATATCCCTTCACACTCGTTTCTAATGAGGAAGTAATACAATTATGTATATGTAAAAGCGTCTTGCCCAGGGTTTGCCATCTCCTAGCGTTTTCTCCCAATCACACGCAGGTTGGGTTCTTTCCAACTGCACTCTGTGGCTGCCACGCTCCCAACCGGCACGCCCTGCACCTGTGCACAGTGGGCACATGGTAATTCTTTGCCAGTGAAGCTAAAGGCAGGCAAAGTAAGGAGAAGGCCTGTGAATATATTTGCTCAAAGTTATAAAACCACGGCATTTAGTTCTATCCTGGACTACAGTGGGCAGCTGACACATAGAGCTGTGAGGCTGTACAATGGGAGGAGTGGACACAAGCCTTGGTGTAGCAGGAAGAGATCTGGCTGAGGGCGGGGATGGAAGACATCTGCTGTGCCCACCAAGTCCTTTGCTATTCTGTCAGTTGCCACTTAGTCAACAGCAAATATAAAGAGCAGGAAGCAGAGCAGGAGTACAAGACGCCAGTTTCCCTGCCGTTCATCAAGAAGCCAGCTGCCTGCTGTAGGCTGTCTCATCTCCCTCCTTGGCCTCTGCTAGAGGGCCGGCCCTGCTTGTGGTGGCACTCCTCAGCCAGTTGCTCTGAAATGAACCACAGTTCACGGAAGCCAACTACCCCCACCGAGACAGACCAAGGCTTGTGGGTGAAAGACCTCTTGCAACAAAGTTCCTCCCCAGCAGGAATCAGAATATGATGCGTTTCCCATCTGCTGGGTTCTGCTCCATGGGACAGTAGGGACACTTCAGCCTACAAAGGGAGAAGAACCAAGAATGTCTCAGGTGGCCAGCCAGCAGAAGAATCAACCTAAGGTGGGAGAGAACCCCAGGAACTTACTTTCCTCCATTAATGAGCTTGTTGAGTGCATCTCGGGAGATGACATGGCCACAGATGAGCTTGATGGGAGGGTTGGAATCTGACGTCTGCTGGCGGAGGATGGGGCACGCGAACACAGAGTGGTACCAGCACTTCATGCCGAGTTCAATCTCAATCTGGGGAGGCCAACAGTGGGGTGAGTCCCCCTTCCTGTGGTGCTGTCCTCCCCAGTGCTTCAGGCCGTGCCTCCCCCCCACGCTGGGCCTCACCGGTAGCTCGTCCTTGTGACTCCAGACCCCAGAGCACTGCCTCTGCTCCATCACAGCTTTGATATTCATCAGCACAGGCAGTGCCACACAGCCAGAGGCAAAGCTGCAGAACAGAGAGCAGGGGCTGGAGGGACCAGCCTGACCAAGAGCCCAGCAGACAGACAAAAGGCACTGCACGCTGTCAGTACATGACTCAGCACAGGGTTTCAAAGTGGCACTTGATCAAACCAGTCCTTAAAAATCTCTCAGGTCATGCAGAAAGCCACATACGTGGTTCTGTGTCTTAACTCTAGAAAGTCATTCTAATGCACCCCAAAATTTGGACAAAAGGAATATCCAGGGGCCAGATACCTGTTCATCCACGGATACATCCTCAGTGTGACAGGGACATTAATGTTCGGAAGGGCCTCATCCTGCCTGTGTACCCCATTCTGTCATCACAGTGCACGTCTATAACTGGTTATCAACCAGGGCACTTAGAAATGGGAAAAAGTAGATTCAGTTTTCACTAGGATTGGGGTGGGGATGGGGAACCGACTGACTGGAGCCTGGGGTGCCAAACCCCTGCAATACGCAGAGCAGGTGTGCAAACAGAACCGGCCTAAGGTGCCCATGTTCGTGCTGGGGAAGAATGTTCTGTAACCAGAGTCCATGGGAAGAAACTGGAGGATGGAGCCTATCACGACTGGGCAGACAAATGCGCCCCCTGCGGTTCCACGGCCAGCCTAAATAAAATACACCACTGTATGTACATACACCACACATGTGTATGTGGTGGGGTCAGGTCCAGGTGACCTTCATCCCCTATGAGGCCTTAGGAGCCTCTGTTTCTTCCTGTAAAATGAGGGTAACAGCACCTGTAACTCTTGGGTTGGTTTGAAGCCATGAGAATATTACTGTAAAGGAGCCATCAAAGCGAACGCTCTCAGCACCTGTGACTCAGCTACTCAGTCTCCCTGAGGGAAGTGGTGTTTGAGACACGAGGTGGCCAGAAGGCTTGGCCGTCAGAGGGTCCTGTGATTACCCAGAGGTGAGGTGCAGGAAGCACAGACTTCATTCAAGAGACCTTACAAAATGGGAACCCTGACTCTGCCACTGACCTTGTGGTGACCCCAGGCCACAACTCTAAATCTGTTCTCCAGCTGTAGTGTGTGTTAAGTCACTTCAGCCATGTCCGACTCTTTGTGACCCCATGGACTGTAGCCCACCAGTCTCCTTTATCCATGAGAATCTCCAGGCAAGAATACTGGAGTGGGTTGCCATTTCCTCCTCCAAGGCATCTTGCCTACCCGGGGATTGAACCCACGTCCCTTATGTTTCCTGCATAGCAGGCAGGTTTTTACCACAAGCACCACCTGGGAGGGGTACTAGAAAGAAAGGTAATTCCTACCTGGAAGAGTGACTGAGCAGCCAGTTTAGGTCTGTGAAGGCACCAAACACCACCCCTGGACAGGGCAGGGCCTTGACAAGTTGGGTTTCCCTCAGCCCGCCCACTTGTACTGCCCCCTCAGGGCTGACTATACCTGACACTGAGGGGTGACTCCACAGAAAGGCCCAACAGGGAACAAGCATCACGTGTAAAGGTCTCACAGATCTCGGCCCAATGGCTGTTGTCCAGGAGATGGCAGTAGGGTGACTTCTCCAAACCCAGCTGCAGGTACACCAGACTGCCCATCATCACCTGGATCTCTACAAGGCAAAAGGGAATCAGGGTGCAAGGAGGCAGCTTTTCTCCAGGCTCTGCCTCCAGCCCTCGGGTGGCAGGGCTGCAGAGACAGTATGGGGAGCAGGCTGTGCCCCATGGCTCCCAGGCCCATGACCTGGCCAATCGAGGATTAAAATGCCCTCTGGCAAGGCCAGTTTTCCCTAAAACCCAGTGAGGAAGTAAGGTTTCAGGGCTGTTTCTGTGGCAAGCATGACCGTACAACGTGACGTAGGGAGGGGTTTCAGTTTCTTCCCCACCCTTCCAGCTGCGTCCAAGGAGCGGGTCTCAGGCTCGTGTCCCTCTGCTCCAGTACTAGCTAATCTTTTTTTGGGGGGGGAGCGGTGGGGGGGCATGCGGTATAGCAGGTGCGGCCGAGCAGCATAAGGGAATGCATGTTGCAGGGGCCACCCCAGCACCTGGGCACGTACCACGCTGGTGCACGTGAGCAAAGGGCTGGAAGTGCCGGGCGTAGCTGAGGGCCTCCAGCTGCTTCTCAGGGCCACCTGCCAGGAGACGGATGAACTGCAGTCGGTGCAGCTTGAACTCCAGGGAGCTATTGAGCTCCAGCAGGCGCTGCCTGTGGGAGACAGCCCACCTGGGGAGAAAGAGGCCAGCTGAGTGGGAGCTAGTAAGGCAAGAGAAGGGGGCTTGGCAGGGCCTCCAAAATCTTCTGTGAGGCCCGTGAGACAGGACTGGAGGTGTGTCAAGTATGCTGGGTGACGCGAAGAGCAGACAAGCCCTGTCCCCTGTGGGACCACCCAAAGGCCAACGTACTCCAATGCTGGCCCCAGGTCTTGTTCATGCAGAGCTTCCAGGATACGATTCAACTCCAGGAAAGGCTGCTTGAAATCCAAGTCCACATTCAGTGTTGATTCCTAGAGGGAGAGAGAGCGATCTACCACTGGAGGACTGTGCTTCCAAACTTCTCTGCTCCACACCTAGTAAAACCTCATCCACCAAAGACAAGCCAGAGAGGGGCCATGGTCTCTTGCCAGTCCCTTGGACTCCTCTTTTTCCCAGTTCAAGTTCTGGGAGGCTGAGTGCTACATGCTGGCCTCCCAGAGGACAGACTGCAAACCCCACCCCATCTGCTGTGGTACTGGAGACCCACACTGAGTAGCACGGAGAGAAAATCACTCTTTTTCAATCCCCCTAATTACATTAAGGGAAAGCATCCTTTACTTTCACTGCCAGGGTGTCGTTTAACACCTAACAAGTACAACTTTGTCATTTTACTAGTCTTCCCTTTTAAGAAAAGGATTATCAGGCACTGAGAACTCTGGCGGACACCCAAATCCAGCTAGAAATTCATAATTTCACTTTGTATTGTATATATTTTGTAGCTATTTTCCATTTATGGCAGGGACACTGATTTCTAAAATAAATTTAAGAAGTAACAAAAGCAAAACAAACAAGTAGGACTACATCAAACTAAATTTAAAGCTTCTGAAACAGTAAAGGAAACCATCAACAAAATGAAAAGGCAACCTACAGGATAGGAAAAAATATCTGCAGATCGTGTTACCTAAGGGACTAATATCCAAAATATATAAAAACTCAATAGCAAAAGAAAAAATTCTTATAAAAAATGGAGACAATATCTGAAGAGACATTTTTTCAAAGAAGACATCAAAATGGCCAGCAGGCGCATGAAAAGATGCTCTACCTCATTAATCATCAGGGCAATGCAAATCAACACCACAGTGAGCCATCACCTCACTCCTGTCAGAATGGTTGTTATCGAAAAGACAAGAAATAAGTGCTGGCAAGCATGTGGAGAAAGGGGAACCCTCATGCATCTTTGGTGGGAACATAAACTGGTGCAGCCACTATGGATAACAGTATGGAAGTTTCTCAGAAAATTAAAATATAGCTACCATATGATCTAGCAATCCCACTTCTGGGTATTTTCCCAAAGAAAATGAAAGCACTAACTTGAAAAGATATCTGCACCACCGCCCCATATTCACGGCAGGATTATTTACAGTAGCCAAGCTAAGGAAGCAACCTAGGTGTCCATTTATGGATGAATAGATAAAGAAAATGTGGTGTGTGTGTGTATATATATATATATATATATATATATATATATAAAATAAATACATAGTCGCTCAGTCATGTCTGACTCTGCAACCCAATCAACTGTATCCCACTGTCCTTGTGTCCATGGCTCCTTTGTCCATGGAATTCTCCAGAAGAGAATACTGGAGTGAAGAGCCATTCCCTTCACAGGCATCAAACCTGGGTCTCCTGCATTGCAGGCAGATTCTTTACCATCTAAATATATATATGTATATATATAATGAAATATTGCTTCCCAGATGGCACCGGTGGTAAAGAACCCGCCTGCCAACGCAGGAGACGTAAGACACTTGGGTTCAATCCCTGGGTCAGAAAATCCCCTAGAGTAAGAAATGGCAACCCACTCCAGTATTCTTGCCTGGAAAATCCCATGCACAGAGAAGCCTGGTGGGCTACAGTCCATGGGGCTGCAAAGAGTCAGACATGACTGGGCGACTGAGCATGCACGCATTCAGCCATTAAAAAAAGTGGGGAAATCCTGTCATTTGTGATAACATGGATGGGAGCATTATGCTAAATGAAATGTGCCAGACAAAGACAGCTACTGTATGATCTCACTTACATGTGGAATCTAAAAAGTTTTTGAGAAAACCAAGCTCATAAATACAAAGAACAGATTGGTGCTTAAAAGAAGTGGAGGGTAGGGGGTGGGAGCAATGGATGAACTATTTTTGTTGTTTTTCGTTTTAATAAAATAGAGATGAACTCATTTAAGGAAACAAGGTAAAGGCACACAGTCTTGACGGAAACCTTGGACTCCCCATGTGCAGTCCAGAGGGGAGGATGCCCTGCCAGGCCAACTGTCTGCTGGAGACAGGTCTCTGGGAACAGGTGTTCCCCTGACACCCATGTCTGAGTCATGTACATAAACTGACCTGTCTGGATATAAAAATAATAATAATAATGGGGTCCTAATGTAAAGAACACTACCAAGCAGAAAGCAGAACAGGCAGGTGCCAGCACCTCCCCGGTGAGCCCGTTACCTGACACAGCTCCTCAGCGACACTGAGCATGCCCTGCTGATACAAGTGCTCCAAGATGGCCATCTGCAGGGTCTGCTGCTGCTTCTCCCGCGAGTCCCACACTGCGTCGGAGACCACACCGCAAATCTCGGAGTCAAAGTTCTGACAAGGACGAGAGACGGCGCCCTGTGACTCAGGCCTGCACTTCTCACCCTGGCCACAGGTATTCCCGCCTCCAGTCTGGAGCTGCCCACATGCTCACCCTGTCAATGGCTTTGCCCACTCGGGAAACACTGCTGTGAATGTCCTTGTGGTCCGAAGCCAGTTTCTGCACGGTGTCTTTTATCTTCCGGCAGCACTGTGACATAACCAGGGAGAGGGGAGCTGAGAGAGGGGTTCCCTGGACGGCTGCAGAGAAACAACGGTAATGAGTCAGGACTCGGACACAGAGGAGCAGGCCTTGTCCCGGCCTCCCTATTCTAAATGCCAGCATGGAGGCCTGGGAAGCAGCCCTAAACTCCAGAGTGAAAGACTCAGCCTCTCTTCTGGGTCCCGCCACTCTTTAACTGTATGACTTGGAATTAGCCAAGTGGGACAAGCCAGTTCATTGCCTGGAGTCTTCATTTCCTCATCTATAAAACAGGCGATAGCACTGGCCTTGGAGGCTGCTGTGAAATGAAGATGCTCTGGCACTTAGTGTGGGTTAAGTACTTGGTTTTAGCTCATTTAATCCTCACTACCATTATGTGCACCGGCACTGTTAGTAGCCTACACTCCAGCCGAGGAAGCTGAGGCAGTAACTTGCCAGAGCTCACAGCAGTGACAGATCTGAAGCCCTGGCTCCTCACCACCACACCAAAGGTTCCTTAACATCTCGAGGGAGACACTGTGTGGGAAGGCTTTGAATCATAAAGTATTATCCCCACATTAATGCCTCTAACCCAGAGGACACCAGGCAGGCCAGGGTCCATCAGGGAAGCACAAGGACATTTCTGTCTCACAATACAGTGCTTTTCACCCCCGTGGCTGGGTGAACCACATGCACTACCAAAAGCGTGTGGGGCTTGGAATAGAGAAGAGCAGACAACTCCCTTCTTCCAGCCAGCATCTCTGCCCCTTCTTTAGATGGTAGCATCTGGGTTCAGGGAGGAAAATATGACCCAGGGAAGATAACATGACCCATGAGGACCAGGGAGTGTCTCAGCTCTGAGATCAGAAGCCCTGGAAGAGAAATGCGTTCTGCCAGCTTGCTAAACAAACAAAATGTATACTCCTGGAATTGCTGGAGCACCACAGCCACCTCCAGAGAGGAGGTGCTCTGAAAATGAAGTCAGTGTAGATTGAAGGCATCACATGAGCACCCAGATCCAACTGGGCTGGACCTTTCAGTTACCTGAGACTATAAATCCAGCAGCCCAACCCCCCACTTTGTGTTTGTTTAAGCTGGTCTGAGCTAGGTTTCTGTCACATTTAACTGAATGAGTCCTGACAAATACAAACAGAAGGTGGTGGCTGGGCCTCCTCCTACTAGGATGGCTATAACAACAACAACAAAAAAAACATAAAAGCAAGCGAGGGTGAGGATGGGGGAAAATTGGAACTCTCATACATTGTTGGTGGGAATACAAAAAGTTGCAGTTACTTTAGAAAACAGTGTGCCAGCTCTTCAAAAAGTTGAACAGAGAGTTACCACATGACCCAGCACATAAAAAAGAACAAAGCAATGATTCATGGCACAATAGGGATGAGCCCTGAAAACACACGAAGTCAAAGAGTATAAAAGGCCATATATTACATGATTCCATTTACATGAAGTATCCAGAGCAGTCCACAGAAAGTAGGTTAGTGGTTGCCAGGGGCTGGAGGAGAAGCAGAAATGGAGTTATAAGGTCGGAAGTTAGACATGAGCAACCAGGGGAGGCCTGGCTGAAAGGGATGCAAGCTGATCTCTAAACTCCATCCCAGATACACCCCGGAGAGCTCACAGATGTGCTACAAAAATAACCACAGAGACCTTTCCAACTCCTGCACATGCATCCCAGGCACACAGTGGATATAAACTAACCACAGGGGCTTCTCCAAGTAACCTTAGGTAGCTAGGAGCCCATTAAGGGTTCATAAATAGTCTGTCCCTCTCTATATATATATCATTATATACATATATGATTATATATATGATTATTACATGGATATATATGTGTATGTATATAAGATTATTAGAGTGAATTATGGGAAGACATAAACAACAGAGCCTGCTTTTATATAACTTGCAACTGTCAATCAGCCTTGAGCATATGCTGAAGGAGCTTCCCAACCCAGGGATCAAACCCAGGTCTCCCTCATTGCAGGCAGATTCTTTACCAGCTGAGCCACAAGGGAAGCCCAAGAATACTGGAGTGGGTAGCCTATCCCTTCTCCAGTGGATCTTCCTGACCCAGGAATTGAACCAGGGTCTGCTGCATCACAGGCGGATTCTTTACCAACTGAGCTATCAGGGAAGCCCAATATATATATATTATAACATGTATATATATATGTATATAAAACAGACTGAATTATGGGAAGTCGTAAACACCAGGGCCTGCTGTTACAGAACTTGCAGTTGTCAATCGGCCTTGAGCATACGCCCATTTGCATTCCCTTTCATTGATTATTGGTGGGTATAAGCCCTATTCTGCACAGGGCATAACCAATAGGAAGTGACAGGAAGTATAAAAAGGGGGAAGCCAAGAGGCAAGGGGAGGACAATTCCTTTGGGGTCGGCCTGCTCCCATGTCTTGTGAGTGTCTTATAAAAGATCTATCTGCTTGAGCTGAACTGAGCTCTTAACTTGTTTGTTGTTTTAAACCCTTTAGTTCATTGTTCCAAATTTTTATTGTGACAGACAAGAACTGAGGAAGCGAGATAAACCAACCTGACAGAGTTATTATTAATGGGTGGGGGATTCTTTTGAGAGAGATGAAAATGTTCTATAATTAGTAGTAATGAATGTACAATTCTGGAAATATACTAAAATCCACTAAATTGTATACTTTAAATGGGTAAATTTTAATGTGAGTTATAGCTCAATCCAAAAAAAAATGACATAGGAAATAGGGGTTACCTCTGGTCAAATCTTAGACAACTTGATAGTAATGGATTGTAACCCATTGAATAAAATAAGAATTTATGAGCATGGACTTAAGTAAGGAAGATAGGCAAGCTTCTTTCTTATGTTAAATTCCTACCAACAAGTGTATAGGAAATGATAGAGCAGGAAAAACCACCTGTGTTGAAACTAACTCTGTAGTGATTTGTTCAGGCAAGAATTGTCAAGGGATGAGAAAACCAATGAGGCAGAATGTGAAGACGCACAGCAAATGTATATAGTCTCAAAGTATCTCCCCAGAAATTACTTATTAACTCTAAAGAAAGAAATATTAACATTATTAGGGTATAGGAACCTGGCAGACACCATCTTAACCAAGTGATCAAAGTTAACATCACCCATAATGGAACAAGCTGATACCTTGTACCTCCTGATGTGATGCACTGAGAAACACATCAGTTCTGAAGTAATCCTGCCCAAAATGCAAAAAAAAAAAAAAAAAGATGAGGAAAGAGCAAACAAATTCAAATCAAGAGACATTCTGCAAAATCACTGACCTTAATGTTCCCAAAATGTCAATGTCCTGAAAGACAAAAGCACGTGGTAGAAATGTCCCAGACTAAAAAAAACTAAAGATCAGACACAAGAAACTATGTGCAGTGCTTGATCTTAGATCAGAGCCTGGACCGGGAAATAAAATGCTTTATGAAAATTACTGGGTAATGGCAAACTGAAATATGAGCTATATTCATTAGCTGCTGCTGCTGCTGCTAAGTCGCGTCAGTCGTGTCCGACTCTGTGTGACCCCACAGACAGAAGCCCACCAGGCCCCTCTGTCCCTGGGATTCTCCAGGCAAGAGCACTGGAGTGGGTTCCGTTTCCTTCTCCAATGCATGAAAGTGAAAAGTGAAAGTGAAGAAGCTCAGTCGTGTCCAACTCTTAGCGACCCCATGGACTCTAGCCTATGAGGCTCCTCCGTCCATGGGATTTTCCAGGCAAGAGTACTGGAGTCGGGTGCCATTGCCATTCATTAGCTATATTCACTTAATTTTTTATCTTAACATTTACTTCACTCATGAAGAAGTTACTTTTTAAAAAACTACAATTTAGAGGGGATGAAGGTGAAAAAAGGAGTGAAATAACTGTGAATGTTCTACTTCAAAAACTGTCTGACATCTGCATCAGAAGACTGTCTGCATCTGTCTTTCTGCGTCTTCCTCTTCATGGGCCACAGAAAGAGTTCGATACACTTTACAAAATCCATTACCATTTCCCATATCTGCTACCATAAACCAAGAAATCCATTTATTCCAGGCTACTTATGGAGAATTAATCACATGGAAAAATTTAACACTTCTTTTTCAAAACTTGAAGTACTTTACTGTACTTGGCATTCCTATATATAATGATATGAACTCAAAGAATGAAAGCATTGGGACTTCCCTAGTAGTCCAGTGGCTAAGACTCTGAGCTCCTAATGCAGGGGGTGTGGGTTTGATCCCTGGTCCAGAAACCAGATTCCACATGCCACAACTAAAAAGGTCCTACAAGCTGAAACTAAGACCCAGTGCAACCAAATAAATAAGCTAGAAAAAAAAAAGAAAAAAACCTGAAAGCATTAATGGTATATAATTAAAATTCATGGGCTTAGTTAGATATTAAAACAGTTTTAATATTTAGAATCCTCTGTAACAAATATTGCAGAACAATAAATCAGAATATAAACACAATGTACTCTCCTTTGGATTTCTCCTCTGCTTAAGTGGTGGCATTATATAACATACAGAGTTGTTCCAAAATAATTGTACATACTTGCTGTAGCCTCAGAAACAAATAAAAAGAAATCTGAAAAAGTGAGGCCAAAAGAATTATGGGCACTATGCATAAGCACCAAAAACGCATGAACTCCTCCATTTCTAAGGATCTCTAAAACCTACCTTTCTAATTTCAAGGGAAGATTTACTCAAAAGAGAAAAATAAAAAACATGTCCCACACATTTACAGCTTTACTGATAGGGTAGAGCCATTATGTCAAATTCAGCCATCAATGTACAACCTCATTTCCCATTTAAATTTAACAAGAATATATTTTGTTTTAAATGGGACACAGTGGCAAAGTTGGAGAAGGAAATGGCAACCCACTCCAGCAACCTTGCCTGGAAAATTCCATGGACAGAGGAGCCTGGTGGGCCACAGTCCATGTTGTCGCAGAGAGTTGAGCACAACTGAGTGACTAAACAAGCGGCAAACTGCCCTGACCTGAAGACTAACCTTAAAGCTCATGCACACTCTGATTCTCTCCAATTCCTGCTCTTCATACTTCAAATATCACAAAAAGCATTAATTCCTCAAATCATGAAAGCACAGTGAACTAACTGTACAGAAAAAAATGGACATTTAAGTCATTTCATTCTTTCTTAATACTATGTAGTAGAAACAGATGTATTTATAATTTCAGCATACTTCATAAAATCATTATTCATCAAAAATAGACAAATGTTTACAAAGAACATTTAACTTGAATTTCATAATTGCTTATAAAATGACACTTGAAAGAGTGACCTAATAAAGTAAGTCTGATCAAGAGACAGTAAACTATAAAAAGTATACCACAATGTTGTTTGGGGTACACATGTATACACTGCTATATTTAAAAAGCATAACCAACAAGGACCTATGGTATAGCACATGGAACTCTGCTCAGTCCCATGTGGCAGCCTGGATGGGAGGGGAGCCCTGGGGAGAATGGATACATGCACATGTATGGGTGAGTCTCTTCAGTGCTCACAGGAAACCATCGCAACACTGTTAATCGGCTATACCCCAATACAAAATAAGAAGTTCAAAAATATATATATACCACGTTAAAAACCTCGTAGTGTTCTATAAGAAAATCAATAAAGGTAACAATCTTACTGAGGAAAAAAGTATTCAGCATTACAAATTTAAAATGCAAATTTTTATACATGAATTCAATAAAGGATATATTTAAAACTTACAATACCACATAATCATCTATTTTGTGGAAAACAATAAGAATTATGTACTTTTTAATATGTGTACGTCAAAACCAAAAGGTTAATTTTTACTTTTGCCTTTATTGGCAACTTTGGATGCATTATTAGGTTTTAGATCCCAGGGGGTATTTTTTTTACAAATCTTGAAGCTGCATCGCTGTCCAACTTGCTAGCCTTTTTCTTGCCTGTTATTTCTTTGACTCTGTTCACATATACTCTGATTCTCTCCAATTCCTGCTTTACTGAATGTTCCTTAGGACTGACTCCATGAGTTGCCAAATAAACCCCAAACATTGAATTTAATGTGTAAGCCAGAAACTGAATCCACTTTTACCTGTTCGAGTGGGTCCAACTTCTGCAACATCTCATTTCTAGAAACAGACATCTTGGTCTTCAGCATCTCATCCACAACACCAATGGAATTCTCAAAGGTTGACAAATACTCATGAATTCCTACTGGATAGTCCTCATTAGTTTCCTCACCTGCCATTACCATCAACTGGCAGACCTTCTACTCCTGCCTCCCAGAAACTAGTCAGTGGCTTGGTTAACTTCTTGATTTTAATAATTACACTGAACTTATGTAAAAGAATGCCCTTGACCTTAGGTCATACTTAGCTGTGTAATATCTGCAGCTTACTTTCTAGTGGTTTTTAAAGTAATAAGAATATGTGAGCAAACTGATAAAACAAATATGGCAACATATTAGCAGTTGGTGAATCTAAGTAAAGGGGTATATATGAGCTCTTTATACTGTTCTTAGAACTTTTCTATACATTTGAAAACATCTTAAAATGTCTTAAACATTCAAAATAGAAAAGCAAATCAAAAAATAAACGTAAATGATCTCAGATAAATTAACCATTTCTGTTGGGTTTTCTGAAATAGTTCAGAGACTTCCACTGTCCCCTGTTGAAGAGTCCTAAGGACCCATGTTATCAATGCCCTAACCACCATCCTTCCAGAACTCCGTCATCAAGTAGCCTTGGGGTCTCCTAGGCCCCTAAGGAGGCAGATGTGGGACTCTCATGAGGGGACACCCACCTGTGCTGGCCAGCTCAGCCCGCAGCTGGCCCACGTAGTGCAGCAGCTCCTCCAGGCTCTGTTCACAGTGCTGCCCATAGGTCAGGAACTTCTGCAGGACCTTGTCCACCTCTCTCTCCACACTTGCACACTGCTCCATAGCAGCCACTGTGTCAGGCCCCCACCTGGGTCAGAGGGGCAGTGAAGAGGGCTTCCAGATCCCACCCTACCATTCCCATATCATATTTCAATGTGAAATTCCCAGCCTAACATATACGTACACAGCTTCCATAACCCTCAGCCAGGGTGCCCATTGGAGGGTGAAGGGAGACATGAGGACAGGGGTTTTCTGAATCATGTTAAGAAAATTACTCCTATGTTCATTGTTTTCAACTCTTCATCAGAATCTTCATCCATCTCTCTTCCTTTTTTCGCCTGATCCCAGCATGCAGGGATCTTAGTTCCCCGATCAAACCCGTGACCCCTGTAGTGGAATCATGAAGTCTTAACCACTGTACCACCAGGGGATTCCCTTCATCTCTCTTTTAAATCAAAATGGAGAGCAGGCCTTGCGGAGCCCTCAGTAGGCAATACTATCTATACTCCATCACAGCTCCAGGCCTTGGTATACTCTCTATCACCCTTCACCTCCTCAACTACTGGAGAAAATGGCCCATCAGAGGTCATATTCTGCAGCTATCCCTAGCCTGCTCCCACCTGGCTCTCTCCACTCCCTCTTGGCATCCTTCTATTTCCGTTTTGATCACTGGGTAATGATCTGTTTGAGGGCCTGCCTCCCCCACTAGACTAGAAAATCTCTTGTTGCAACACAACTTTCCTTCTCATTATACCACTGAAAGAGAGTTGACTTGTCTTGTCCTACCTTTCTTACCACTGAGGTCCCACTGCTAAATCCCTTCAACACTGGGCCACTGCTCCCTTCCATTTCAGAGCAGCCTGTGACACTGAACACATAGACAATCCTTAAAATATTAGTGATAGAGTTGATTTCACTCCTCATCCCTCCATCTACAGGATTTAAAGTGAAAGTCACTCAGTCGTGTCCAACTCTTTGCGACCCCATGGACTGCAGCCTGCCAGGCCCCTCTGTCCATGGAATTCTCCAGGCCAGAATACTGGAGTGGGTAGCCGTTCCCTTTTCCAGGGGATCTTCCCAACCCAGGGATTGAATCCAGGTCTCCCACATTGCAGGCAGATTCTTTACTGTCTGAGCCACCAGGGAAGCCCTCCCCGCCAAAAAAGTGAGAGGGTTCTGTCAAATGCACCTCTCAAATGATCAAATCTAGTCAGTTGTTCTCTCTCTCAAAGAAGGGTACAGAGTAACACCACAAAGAGAGTTCTGTGTCCAAAGTGACCATTGGGATTCTCCCAGTTTTACCAGACTCTCTTCCCATTCCCAGCAGCACTGTTAGTTCTGGCCCCATCATCTCAGCCCAACCTGCAGCCAGTGTCTCCTTATCAAACAGGTGATGAGTGATGGAGAAATGGTACGCAGGGCCTTAAGATGTATTCATGTCCTCCCTCCTTATGGCTGACACTATCACACTAGCATTTGTTCATCACCGTGTCTAGAAAACAGGCCCCCCTTTTCATGCTCCCTGAAGAAATACCCTATAACTGGATATGAACCATTACAAGCAAAATATAACAGGGATACCTGTTGGAAATAATATACTATAATTATTACTATTAATAGTTAATATTTCATAGGGGCTTATTATGTGATAGGAACTACTCTAATGACTTGGCATTAATTAACTAATTTACTAAATTCTTAAAACTGCACTATGAGGCACGTACACTGAGACCCACTTTACAGAACACAAAATGAAATTCATATTAAACTGCTCAAGGTCACATAGCTGCAAAGTAGAGGATCTCGAACTAAAGCTGGGCAGTCTGGCTCCAGAGCTCCTCTCTGAAGCAGTCTGCATCACAGTCTTCTCTGGACCAGCTTAACAGGCCACCATCTCACCAGGAAAGGAACACAGCCAATATTTGTAGTTGGAATGAGTACACAGCAATGATTCATGATGACAAGCAACAGGAAAGTAACCTCACAGCCTATGAGATGATCAACTAGGAAAGATGGCAGTACAAAAGAGTATTTGCCAAAAGGGTCTAGGAACCAGAATCACAATTTACCAAAAATAAACACAGCTCAAGAAAGGTTAGGACCTCACCAACATCAAAGAGTATGACCCTGTCAGACATCAACTAATACCAGGATTATTAAAGGGAAGCCCACATCAGCAACTTGAAACTGAATTTAAAAGCTGAGGAAGGAGATGAATTTTTATCCCAGTGCTGCTTGAGCTTGAGACAACTCAGGAGCCTAGAGGAAGTTGTAAGTCAAGGAAGCAAAATCTGGGAGATGCATCTGTGGAACCTGGGGTAGTACTGAGAAACCACAGCAACATCAGTAAGATGCCAAAACATGGTACTGAAGGGAAAAAAAAAAACAAAACAAAATTAAATCCAGGTAGAATACCATTTATGCACTTTTAAAATATAGGTATACAACCAAGGACACATGCAAATAAAAGGATATGTACCAAACACATAAGAGAATGGCTTTCTGCAGTCAGGGCGGAGATGAAGGGAATGGAGGGAGGAATAGGGATAAAAGGGAAATACGTAAATGAATGCCAAGGAGAAAAATGGCCTGTGTGAACCAGTTAAATGTACCATGAACTGACAAGTGTGATTACCTCAATAAAATTTTTTTAAATGAATGAGATGGGAAAATATAACTGCCTGGAGGTATTCCATCTGAAAAGCCCAAGAGGCCAATTCAGTGTGTCCAGGGTAAGCCACTCTTAGTCACATTTGGGCATCTTCACCAGGCACAAGGATGGATGAGTGGGAGTCTGTCTTCAGGATTAATCCAGGGAATTTCACTTCCATTGTCCTAAGCCCTCCTCCCCAAGGTCTCACATGGACAGAAATTATCTACCAGGGTGATCACCCCAAAACAACACATCAGATCCTGTCACCCGTTTACTCCTCACTGCCATGGTTTGACACAGAAGCCCTCTGCCATTGTACATTCACTCACTTCCTTTGCATGAGCTTTTCCTACGTCCAGATGCCACTCTTCCTATGTCTAGAGTGTTCTCTGCAAGAACACAAGATGACATTTAATCATCAGCTCCCCCATGAAGCCCTCAGTGAAATCTCCCTACCTCCTCCCCTGCTTCACAAACCAAACCTCTATCAAGGGTGCCCCATACCACAGACATCCGAGTTCTCAGCACTTCAGCACAGTAACTGCCCATTCACATGTCTGTCTCCCCACACTAGACTGTGAGCTGCTCAGGGCTGGAGTCCAGTCTCATCTTCTCTCCCCAGGCCTATGGCCTGGTCCACAGTGGGTACATGTACTTCCTAATTAGGGGACCGGAACTCACACTTGTCCTGGTTGGGCAGGAGGAGACATGAGTGAAATAATGAAATCCCCACCAAGGTGTGTGCACAGGGGTCTTGTCCTCAGTCTTCAGTATCCTAACACAAGAGGGGCACCTTCTGAGGTGAGCGGGTAAGGAGAGAAGTTTGTGCAAATCACAGAAAGTCCCCTTTGCTTGACACAGAACTGAACAGCCTCCGCTGGCCCAACACTTAACCTTTTACACTCCCCACCTCTATCCATTCTTCACCTTATACATCACTCCTCTGCTTAAAAACCAATAGAGTGGACTTTCCTGGGGGTTCAGTGGATGAGAATCTGCCTGCCAATGCAGGGTTCGCTCCCTGGTCTGGGAAGATCCCACATGCTGTGGAGCAGCTACAATCCAGGTGCCCCAACTGAGCCTGTGCACCCCAATTGATGAATCCTGCATGCCTAGAGCTCAGGCTCTACAAGAGAAGCCTTTGAATGAGAAACCTGTGCACCACAAGGAAAAGTAGCCCCTGCTTGCTCCAACTAGAGGAAGCCCATGAGCAGCAACAAAGACCCAGCACAACAAAAAGATAAAGAATTAAAAAAAAAAATGACACGTACTTAAAAACCACCCTTGTTTTTATGGTCTACAAGGTTCTATGTGACTCCAAACCACCTCTCCAACCTCATCTCCTACCACTGTCCCTCTCAATGGCCATATTCCAATCACACTAGTTTTCTGTTTCTCGAACATCAGCTTATTTCCACCTCAGGGTTTTTCCCACTGCCTAGAAAACTTCTCCCAGATCCCCCGTGACGGGTTACCTCCAACTCGGCCGGGTCGCGATTGGATGGGACGTGCCGGTTCGAGCGACCTCCCCAGTAGGGGCGGCTCCTCAAATTTCTCTGAGAATGCAAGGGTCCAACTCCCTGCCCGGGCCGAGGTCTGCGGAGAAAACAAACCCGAAGGAGGACTGGAGATGGGCGCTTAGTCCCGAAGCTTGGAAGGAGATCCGGGGACTGGGAGCCTGGCGGAGCAGCAGCCCACCGCGCCACGCCCTTGAGCCGCACCTCCCAGCCGGGAGGCCAGCGGGCTCTCACCTGGTCCTGCAGCCGGGTCTCTGGTTTCCGGTGCAGCTGTCAACGGAACCGGAAGCCACGGCAGTTGCTCAGCCGCTCCGGACTCGCCCACTCACGGCTTCGCGGAGGGGTGGCCGAGTCTCCCCCTTCCGCGCACTAAGAGTGAAGTCGGCTACAGGATCCCGGCGGCGGCTAGGAAACTACACCTTAGATAATGTTTGCTGAGGCTGTGACGGGGTTCCCCTAGGGAGCCCGAGGGGAAGGGGCCCCAGCAGCCGACCCCTCCGGCTGGGCCCCGACTTTCCACGTGTGCGGGAAGGAATCGGAGCAACCCACTCGCTGGCCAGCAAGGGTACGCGGGGCGGCTCAGCAGTAAGCAGCTCTAGACCAGAAACGACTGTGCCGCCCCAGCTCCCCGCCCTCCACTCTCATTCAAAGAAAAACAATAGCACGCAATACAGTGCACGTAAGGTCCAACAGTTAGGCTTCCCCGCGATGGCGCCTGACACTGGGCAATTAAATTCAGCTGTGAGGTACTCAGCCCTGATCTGCTGGCCTCCATTGGTCGCCCTCTGTGCAGAATGGAGAAGAGACGGGGGTTGCACAACCGCCCTGAGGCGGAAGGGTAAGACGAAGGAGGAGAGAGTAGGCGGTGACCCGAAGGACTGAATTCACAACCCTCCCAGGCACCCTTGCTTTGCAAGGAAGGGGTAGAGTAGCCCCTCCCGGCCCATCCCCTCCAAAGGCTTCAGGGACTTGGAGTAGAAACATCCCGAAAAGGCCTCTTTTCCCCTGACTTCTTGCTTCCTTTCAGGGCCAGTCTCATTCTAAGGCCTTTTGCCTTCCAACCTTCCGTACCTCTTCCCCATCCCAACAGAACAGCCTTGCACAATCTTGGTTTGTTTTCTGTATAGCACTTGCACAATCCAGTCATGTTTTCTTTATAATCTTTGACTTTTTAATTGTCTTGAGCGTTTATTTGTTTATTCTGGTTTCCTGCCCCTAACTCTCCCCACCCTTCCTTTCAAGATAAAAGCTCCATTGGGCCCAGCACTTGGTACTCACCGCTGTTGTATCCCCAACACCCTGTGCTTGGAACACTGGAGGTGCTCAGAAATAGTCTAAAGTAGCCAATATCCTCTGTTTATGAATGAGGAAACCTAGGCTTCAAACCTGATGAAACTTGCAGGGAAGAGGGCTATCAACAGCCCCTCCAGGAACCTACAGAGTTGTCAGAGCATCCCAGAGAAGCTTGTCTGCACCGGGAGCTTGGGTGGTCCTGGCCCACGTGGGAGTTGTGGGGGTCGGAGGGTTGAGTGAACCTTGCCTGGGGCCACTGATCTGAAGCTGAGTTCACTCCAGCAGGACCTCACAGGCTTTCACAAACACACGCCCCAGGCTTCCCCACTTTGGAGGAGCCTGCTTCTCAGCCACACTGGGGTGTGAGCAAAACCTACCTTCTGCCAAAACTTAGAATGCCCAGCTCACATGTCAGGCTCCTTCACCTGTGTCATGATGGTTTTGTCACTTTTCAGGGCGCAACATGTCTTCTTACCTAGCTAATTTTGTCAACCTTTCCTCACTGAGTAATTTTTCATCCACTGACCTCCACCCTGCACCTTGGCCATGAAATATACTTTTCCTTGTATTTGGAATTGATTTTATTTCATTTCGTTTTATTGGAGTGTGGCTGCTCCAAAGCAGAAAAACTTAGCTGTTCTCCACTAACTCTTTAACAGTCTGTTTCACCTTTTGCTAGTTTCCTAGGATTTTATTTTTAAAATGTAATTCCATTTTATTTTGCAGGGGATGGTGCAAAGTATGACTTATTTTCCCCCACAGTTCTGTCTAGTTACCCCAGAACTGCTTATAAAATAATCCTGCCTACCCTTCTCATTTTGGAAGCCCATTACCATAATACCAAGATTTTTCTTCAAAATGAAGTTTATTTCTAGTTCTTCATTCTTTCCACTGAGGTATAGTTTTATTTTTACACCAATGTCATATTGTTTTGGGCTTCCCAAGTGGCTCGGTGGGTAAAGAATCCGCCTGCAATGCAAGAGACACAGGAAATGCGGGTTTGATCCCTGGTCAGGAAGATCCCCTGGAGGACATGGCAACCCACTCCAGTATTCTTGCCTGGAGAATCCCATGGACAGAGGAGCCTGGCAGGGTCATAAAGAGCTTGAAGAGACTGAGCGTGCACTCACCCTTGCATATTGTTTTACTCACTACTTTGAAATCGGGATTAAACAATGCTCACAAAAAGAAAAACACAAGGTTATTGAGAAAGCGGATCACTGGTTGCCTGAGGGTGGGGCAGAAGGGTAGAGGGACGGGGAGGGGGGCCAGGGGGTGGGATTTGGGAGGATGATGAAACCGTATTGTATCTTGGTTTAGGGCTGGTTGTACAATTCTCTGTGTTGTCAAAATATTGAATTTTTCTCTCTGTACTTTTAAAACGGCAGTGGGCAGGGAGACCACTACACAGAAAGCACACCAGATAAATCTTTAGGAAGAAAGAAAGGTTGGTCCTTGACAGAACAAGCCTTGGAATTCTGTCCTGAAAACACGGTCTTCCATGCCTCCCAGAGTGTGTCCAGTAAGGCCAGGCTAGAAAAAGATGAACCCTCCCCTGATAGCTGATGGGATAGGGGGCAACAGCAGGTGGGACCGCCACTACCTGCTCTCTGCAGAACCTGGGAGCATCAGGGCTCAGCCTCTGGAGCTCAAGTTGCCTGCTCAGGCCCTGCTCTTCCTTCCATCCTTCAGGTGGCTCCCAGTCTCCTGTTTCTCCCTGTCCCTCCCTTCCTTGCAAAGCTGTGGTTCAGGCCAGAAGCAGCTGTGTCATTTGCAGGCCCCAGAACAAAATGAAAATGTGACGCCCCTTGTTCAAACATCATTAAGTTCCAGATAGTGACAGGAGAGCACTGCGCCAAGCCTAGGGCCCTTCTGAGTGTGAGGCCTTGGTGACTGCACGGGTCACACACACACAAAGTTGGTCCCAATTCTGGCCCTTTCCCTTGGCTCCCTGAGGGATCCACCCACAGTCACAGGACGCAAAGTTCTGTGCCAGCTTGCTGGGCTGCCCAGTATCTGTCTTGCCTCCTCTCATCCCTTTCCAGACAAGACCCTCTGCAGACCTGCCCCACACTTCCCCATGCCGAAATCCAGGCCCATCCTGGAATGCCCTCATCCCACCCTACTCCACAGGAAATATCCCTCCCCACCCCCCCACCCGCAGCAACGTCTCCTCCTCAGGGAAGCTTGCCTCTGTTAAAAAAAAAAGAAAAAAAAAATCGCCATGACATGTGTTGAGTGGTAAGGAAGACTTTATTCAGTGGGGGCTACTGGAATGGGATTTTATGTAAGGGTCAGAGAGTGGCCTCAATTCCAAATACAAGGAAAAGTATATTTCATGGCCAAGGTGCAGGGTGGAGGTCAGTGGATGTACTAAGAGGAAACCTCAGGGGGCAGGGGGAACTGGCTAAATGACTGCAGAGAATTCTCAATGAAGGCAGGCCAGAGTGACCAGACATAATGTGGGAGATGGTACAGGTGGAGGAAACAGGTTAGAATACGGAGGGTGTCCAGACATAGAAGATGGGAGACTCTGGCTAACCTAACTTACCAGGATCCTTGCTGGAACTGGGCTGCGCAAGGAAGCACACAGGAAGACCCAGTCAGGAAGCTTGGAAGTGCCTGCCCAAAGCTTGGTCAGCCTTTGTCCCCTCACCCCACCCCACCACCTGGAGGGATAAGTGAGCCAGCTCGCCTCTGAACTCCCATGGCATTCAAACTTCACCTCTCATATTTCACTTTTTGTTTTTGCTGCATTATTTCATATTTCTTGTGTTTTCTACATTATTTTTTTCTGAATCCAATATAAAGGGCTAAGCCCCCACCCACTAGAATGGTGGATTATTACAATCTGAATTGTCACTGTGGGGCTTATACCCTCTTTGGGAAAAGTTTCCCTAATACCCACAGCCAACCAGTCTCAAAGAAATCTACTCTCAATCCCCCAGATGGACCCCCTCTGCCTCTGCATGCTCTGCTGGCTTGCTCACCACTGTGCAGGCCCTTTGCTGTCCCCCCCCTCTGTAATGTTGGCACCTTTCTGGCCCAGTCACTACTGGAGACCCGTACGTGTTGTCTCCTTCCCTCACCCTCTGGGGAAAGGACCATAGGGGCAAAGGCCTTGACCACCTCAGCTTCCTCCCCAAAGGAGGCACTCAATACATCACTGCGCAGTGAATGGTGGTGCTTGGCACAGACCTGGTTGGACCAGGTGGCACAAAAGGTGAATGAACGCTTCGCATTTGAGCCTTTGCCACCTCCCCCTACCACCTCTAGCTTGAACCCATGCCAGTCAGGGGAGGGGTCTGGTCTCTCTTGACTCCACAGCGCCCCCAGTGCTTTCTGGGCTGGAACCACAGCAGGCTCTGGGGATGAAAACAGATGTGGCCCTCCCCCCGCCATGTCCACAGCCCAGTGGAAAACAGAGGCAAACTGACCATTCCAAAGGAACAGACAGAGCTGGTGGAGGGAAACAGGGGCTGTGGGCATAGGGAGCAAGGAACTGCCTGGACAGGGTGTGAGTTCAGGGAAGTCTTCCCTAAGGAGGGAAAATCTGAGCATTATGGTCGGCGGGGGGAGTCTGCCTGGAGAACGAGGGCCCAGAGGGCTGTTGGGATTAGGAGGGGTACCACCATCAGTGACCCTGGAGGCAAGACTGTCAGAAGCCTCAAGTGATAGGCTAAGGGACCCAAGAAGCCACTGGAGGACACACACTATCGAGTTGAGAACAAGAGGGACCAAAGGCAGGGAGACCAGTGCGGGGAGCTAGTCTCAGTTCTGGAAAGAATCAGCTCTTGGGCCTAGTCTGCTTGGGGAGGGGGTCAGAGGACAGCTGGGACGCTGAGGGATCCACTAAGGGCAGGATGGAGGGGCTGCCCCAAGGTGTAGCCACTACAGTGGCACCTGTGATCAGCTGGCCCCAGAGCTGCCCAGCCGGCTTGGGGACAGGGAACTGGTTTTCCTGGCAGCGATGAGCTAACAGGATCTGGTTCCCTCTGAGACGCCCCAGCTTCAGCTCTCTTGGGCCCTCCCCCTACATTTGGGCCTGGCCTTAGTTTCTGGCATACTTGCCAAGTTTTGGTACCGCCCACCCACTCCCTGCTGGCTGTACTGGCCAGCCCAGCTCCCTAATTGCTGGGTGGGGAGCTCTTCTGCAGAGCTGGGACACCAAAAAGTAGACCCCAGCCACTGTGGACCATGTGGGTATCCAGCCTGACCAACTCACACCCTGTCCAGGCAATTCCTTGCTCCCTATGCTCCAGCCCTGAAGCCAGGCTTCAGGCTAGCACTGAGCTCTGGAGGGCCCTTTGGAGGAACCACTGACCCAGAAAGCTTGATTGGGTGGGGTGTGTAAAATGGGTATCAAGGCCTGTGAAGAATAGGCCTGCCTAAGCCAGGTGTCCCTACTTTGCCTTCCCAGGCAGAGGACCTGGCTCAGGGCTGAGTCCAGATAGCTCTCAGCAAGGCCCAGGGACCTATCTAGAGCCACAAGCTCTAGTCAAGCCTGGCCAGGACTAGAAGGGGCTGAGAAGGGTGGGAAAGAATGGAACAGAGGGAGGAGCCCCAACCTAGCCTCCAACCCAGAAGGCCCAAACACACCCCCTTAGACACACCCACCACCCACAGCACATCTCTACTGTACACAACAGCCACTCACACAGACATAAACACATTATCCCCACAGCAGACAACACACACACCCCACTCTCCGCCCTAAAAGGGCGGGGCCCACTGGCTTACCCTCCACAGCTGTGTCCATCCCCTGCACACCACTCCAGCATCAGGCCCCACCTGAGGGGCTGCCAGGTGTGGCCAGGGAAGGATCAGAACACAGCCACAGGGAGCAAACTGGGGGTGTCTGTGGAGATCTGAGGTGGGCCTGCCCCACCAGGCAGCCTGGGAGGGAGACATCTGTGTATTGATTCCCCTGCAGCAGGAAACACATCTCATTCAGCCCTGAGCCCCCAGACCCTTACAGCCTAGTGCAGCAGCAGGCAGACAGGAAGTGCTCCATGTGTGGCAGCAGATACACTAACGCATCTGTAAGAACACCAAGCTTCCCAGCAAGGGCTAGGGAGATGCCACTTGCACAGCCTGACTTGTTCTGTGCTTTCCTCCCACCAGGAGGGAGCAAGGGTCCAGAGAGGATGGGAGTGGGTTTTAGGGGGTCAAGGACCAGCAAGCCTTGGCTAAGAGCAAGGATCAGGCAATGCAGGGCCAGGCACAGGGGTGCTTCCTCCCAGGACAGAACTTTCCAGAATACAAATCAGATCACAACTCACACTCCTGCTCCAGAATACGCCATGGCCCCCATGCCTATGCGGAAATGTCCACATTCCCTGCTGCAGTTCTAGTCCTTTATCGAACTTTCTCTGCCTCATTTCCTGCATCTTCCCAGGCCCTCATCCCAATGGAGGGGTACACAAGCCAGAGAGAAAGGTGGGAGGCAAGTTCTGGGAGGGGCAGACTGCGGGAGGCTTAAGGCTCTCCAGCAGAAGCTGTTTTAGGCTGGCCCCACATCCAGCTGGGCCTGGGACCTGGGAGCCCAGACTTTTTACCAAGAGGACATCTCATATTCTAGCAATGCCTTGGTTGACTTGCCCCTTTGTTTTCTTGGGTTCCTTGGCATTGTTCCCTATTAAAATTCTCACTGATGCTAAAGAAAGGAATTTCAGCTCACATGGCAGCTAAGAAACTTTGTGGTGCCAGGGCAAGGATTCCTCCACTCCCCAACATGCCTGTCCAGCAGCTGCACACAGAGGTGAGGGTACACCCTGCCCGCCGATCATGGACATGGTGGAGCTGCAGTCCAGGCCAACAGCCCCAGCCCGGACCCTCCAAAGTCCTCTGCACTCAGGCCAGAGACAGGCCTGACGTTATCACCTGGTAATTCCTCGTAGAAAATGTGATTTTATTCTGGGGAGGCCAAAGTTCCCATCCCAGCCTCCCCTCCTCACACTGGCCCTTTTCGCTTCACAGGGCTCTTCACTTCAAACCTCCTTTCCTGGGCCACACCTACTCCAGGGCTGGGCTCTACCTGGAGACTCCTCAGCCAGGGGGACCTTGCCCTGGCTCCTCCTGCTACTGGCACCCCATCCAGCCCACAGCCCCACTGGACCCCTCCTCTCGGCCAGCCTCTCCATCCCTGGCTGGTCTCAGCAGCTTCCACCCCAGACCAATGTAAGGAAGGAGCTGGCCATCTCAGAGTGGGCTTGTCCAAGCCATCTTCTGACAGTGCTTCTGCTGTCAGCTTGCTCCGAGGGCCTCAGATCTTGGAGGACTCAAGCCGAGGGCTCCAGGGTGCAGGGGGCTCCCGCAGCGCCCGCAGCTCCTGTTCCAGCACCTGGTTGCGGCGATACATGTCCATGTAGCCACCCTGGATCTCCCGCTGGTAGCGCAGCACCCGCTCCTTTTCCTCCTGCCACGTCCGCCGCTCCTGCTCAAAGCGCAGCGCCTGCTCCTGGCCTCGGAGCCGCTCCTGCAGGAGCTGGGCCCGCAGCTGCTCAGCCCCATCTCTGGCCTCACCGCCTCCCACCTCCCCCAGCAGCCCCCTGCTCTTGCAGTCATCGGTCTCACAGCTGCCTGGGGCCTCCTCCCGAGGGGCCTGCTCCTGCAGGCTCCGCACGGCCTCTCGCAGCCGGGCCAGCTCTGCATCCTGGGCCTGGGCCTGTGCCCGGCTGCCCCGAAGTTGTGTCTTCAGGCTGAAGATCTCAGCTAGTTTCTGAGCCAGTTCTGCCTGGGCTTCCCGCAGCTGCTGCTTCAGGAGGCTGATCTCCGCTGTTTTCTGGCACACCTGAAGGGGGACAGGGACAGGCAAGAGCCAAGCAAAGCAGGGTAAGGGGGGGACCGGTCGGAGGGCAAGCAGAGGATGGCACGACAGTAGTGGGGGCAGGAGTCTCTGAACGCCTGGTCTCTCACCTCCCAGCGGGCTTCCTCCTCTGCTCGCGCACTAGGATCGGCCTCTGGGAGGCTGCCTGGTGGCCGGGGTTCTGGGCCCAGGCCCTGCTGTGCTCGCAGCTCCTTGCGTAGGCGCCGCTGCTCCTGCTGGGCCATGAACAGCTGCAGCTGGAGGTTGCGCTCACTACGCTCGGCCTTCTGGGTCACCTCGTGCAGTCGCTCCAGGTAGAGGCGCTTCAGCTCAGCCAGCCACAGCCGCTGGCGCTCTTCCAACACCTGCCCAGGGGAAAGGGCACTTGCCATGGCCCAAGATCCACATACCGCCCTGCCCCCCTGGATACCAACTGCCTGCACGCCATGGCTGGCCCACTGCTCCAACGCTCCAGCTGCTTCTGATATCCTCTGTCTCAACACCACAGGGTCCAGGATGCAATGCTTTGGGCACACATGTGCCCCAACCCAGGATGTGGCCTCTGGAGGTGAAGTGTCCCCAGCACGCGGCCCTCCCAGGGAGTCTCCCTCTCACAACTTCCTGCAAGGACCACCAATGACATGACATCCCCATGTCACGTGGGGCCTGGGGAAAGAAGCAAACTCATCTCTCTCTTCCTTACCCACCTATACCCGGAGCCCTGCAGGAGAGCTGGCAGGTGACCCTCTGTCTGTCCTGTACGCTAATGCCAGGGGATAGAACAGGTGGCCAAGACAACAGCTGCTCTCACCTGTGTGAAGGGGCTGGCACCATCCTCCTCACCCAGGCCCCTCTTGAGCTCTTCACAGGTGTCCGGCACCACAGCCCCCATGTCCTCGGTGACGGGGCAGGAGAATTCGTAGGGCGGCGGTGGTTCAGGCAGGCAGTTCAGCAGAGCCAGTGGCCCAACCTCCTTGGAACCCCGTGAGGCCCGGTCCAGGGAGCCCCCAAGATGGTTAATGTGGCCCAGGGAGGAGCTGAAGGGGCCGGGGCCAGTGCTGGGACTGCGGCCAAAGCTGCCCCCGCTGGAGGAATCAGACAGACTGGGCTCGGGCTCGGGGCCGCCCTCATCCAGGCTGAGGGCGTGCAGCAGCTGGGCACGGGCCTGGGCCTGGCTGGCCCGGGGCCCAGGGCTCAGGGGTGGGTGGCAGGCCAGCGTGTGCAGGCTGCCA
Source organism: Capra hircus (assembly GCF_001704415.2). Classification (NCBI taxonomy): domain Eukaryota; kingdom Metazoa; phylum Chordata; class Mammalia; order Artiodactyla; family Bovidae; genus Capra; species Capra hircus. The sequence continues at coordinate 71,404,063 of NC_030814.1, forward strand.
TTGCTGCGCCACAGCTTCTGGCCCTTGTGGGCCGCCAGGCTCTGCATGGACAGGAAGCCTTTCCCGGTGCCCGAGGCCGGCTTGAATACTGATGGGCGAATGCGACACTGCCAGAAAGAGAGGGCAGGGATGAGGCTCTGGGCTGACTGCTCTCTGGTGCTCCCTCCCGAAGCCCCTGGGAATCCCCTTTGAGAACGAGGGGTACATGTCACCAGGCCAGCCCACAGCAAGACTTCCATGTCCTATCCCAGCCTCAGGGTCTTCAAAGAGGGCCCCCCTCCCCGCCCTGCCACAGTAGGGAAGGGAGGAGCCGAGGCACACCTTGTCAAAACGCCCCCGTTCAGGCAGCGAGGTCTTGCTGAAGTCACCAGCCCGAGGGTGTTCCCGGTAGTAGAGGGTGGCATAGTCGGCAGGCTCATTCCGAGGGGCCCGCTTGGTGGTCTTGCCATCCTTCTTGGGAAGGTGCAGGTAGCTGAGGAGCTCGCGCTGGCCCAAGCCTTTCCGGAGGAGCCCATCAGGCTGGCGGGAGCCCCGAGACCCTGCGAGTGCCGCCCGTAGCTCTTCAGGGGAAAAGTCTTGCCGTTCCAACAGGCTGCTCACGCTGCCCATGGCAATGCCGGCAGGGCCTGGGGCTGTGGCCATGAAGTTTCACCAGGGCACAGGCGGCTGCTTCTGGGGGTTGGGAGGCTCCATCAGGGGCAGGTATGCACTTGCTGCCCAACTCCCCAGATGCCCTAGAAGCAGGTGCTTGATCTCTGTGTCAGCTCCCCCACCCCAGCCCACCCAGGAGTGGCAGATGTGAGTTCCAGAGAGAATCCGGAACAGGACTCCTAGAGAAAGCAGCAGAAGTCCCAAGGCTACCTGTCTAGTGCCCTAGTTCCGACGAGGGGCCAGTGTGTGACTGGGGTCACAGGGGGACCAGGACCTGAAGCAGTAGGATAGGGGCCCCTCCCAGGACTGAGCTGGCAGAATCCATCTCTGACTCTAACTTTGTTCATTCTCCTGCCAGGCACCCAACGTGGTAGGTGGGCGGAGGGCACAGGGAACCAAGACCGGTGGCCTCAGAAGCTCCAATCCTTCTTCCTTTGGCAGGGGAAAAAAACTTCATTCAACCCCTCTTCCTGCAGAGGTTCAGAGTTTTCCCAAGGGAAGCACCTGGCATGGGTGGGGCTAGGGGCTCCAGCGGGACGGATACAAACAGGAAGGGCCCAGGGGAAGGAAGGATGGCAGGAACAATGGCCACAGTTTCCCGAACAGGTGTTCATGTTGGAGCAGTGGTAGGAGGCAGGGAGACGGGGCAGCCAGAGCCCCTGCTAGCCCCTCTAATATGCTACAACTTCAAAGCCCACTGCCAGGCATCAGGGCCCCAATCCTGACCCAATGTGTGGAACCAATCAGTGTGTGGGCCCTGGCTTCCTCATCTGGACAATGACTATGTCAACTGTTATCACTCATGGATGCTAGGAGGACTGGCTAAGATTAGAGGATAAAATGTCCAGTCCAGGGCCTGGCCCACAGCCAGGGTCAACACGGGCTAGCTGAAGCTGAACTTAGTTGGTAGACACACTAACACCACCAGCGAGTGCCCGAGTGACGGGGTTACGGATTGCCTCCCACCTGTGCTGGGACCACACTGTGGAAGGCAGGACCTGTCCCCAGTGCCCCGCTGGATCCCGTGTCCATCCCAGCCTTTGGCACACAGTAAGTGCTCAGAAAGGACTTGCCAAATGAACGAATGCCACCTTCTCTGCCCGTGTGCTATGCTTAGTCACTCAGTCGTGCCCGACTCTTTGTGACCCCATGGACTGTAGCCTCCAGGCTCCTTTGTCCAAGGAGATTCTGCAGGCAAGAACACTGGAGTGGGTTGCCATGCCCTCCTCCAAGGAATCTTCCCAACCCAGGGATCGTACCAGGGTCTCCTGCATTGCAGACGGATTCTTTACCATCTGAGCCACCAGGGAAGCCCAAGAATACTGGAGTGGGTATCCTCTCCAGAGGATCTTCCTGACCCAGGAATCGAACCAGGGTCTCCTGCATTGCAGGTGGATTCTTTACCAGCTGAGCTACCAGAGAAGCCCCCTTCTCTGCCTCCTACCCAGCTATTCCCATTCCTGAACAGACACCCAGCAGGCAAAATGCAGCTACCAGTCCGATGTGCCCCGCCCCAACTGCCCCAATCCAATACACTTCTGGGACACAGACTCCTACCCCAAACAATGGTTAGGAGGTTCCATCTTCCTCAACCATTTCCAGGTTTTGTGTTTGTAGAAGACAAAGCTCTCCATGAGGAGGGAGGGAGAGGGGTGGAAGGCATGGCCCTGCCCCTACATCCTGCAGTCCTCAACCTTACCTTGGGCAAAAGAAACCTTCCCAAGTTTCCCTTTCCTGTTCCCAGACAGCTCAACCTCTTTGGGGGTGCCACAAGCCACACAAGGTTAGGGGAGTCATCTAGATAAGGGATGACAGGTGCTGGGCACCTACAGCGATGCGGCCCTGCGTAGGGATTTCATAGAGTCCTGGCACATGGTTAACTGTGTTTTTTAGGTAAGGGCAATGGGGCTCCAAAAGGTGAAGTGGCCTGCCCAAGGTCACAGAGCTGGTCAGAGTGAGATGCTGGTCTGTGATTACAGTACAATGATTCGAAATGTCTAGTGGGAACCGACAATGTCACCCACAACCCAAGAGTTGGAATTGAAGCATCTTGCCTCCCACTCCTCCCACCCCTTCACCATGACAAGCCCACCGAGCAACAGACAAGCCCATTGAACTCCTGTCACTGCTTCTTGGGGACGTAGACAGCAGACAATCTGGTCTCCAGCCCACCCTTTATATTATCTTTCCATGGGACACCTCCCTTGACCATGCCTCTGCTGCTGCTGCTAAGTCACTTCAGTCGTGTCCGACTCTATGTGACCCCAGAGACGGCAGCCCACCAGGCTCCCCCGTCCCTGGGATTGTCCAGGCAAGAACACTGGAGTGGGTTGCCATTTCCTTCTCCAATGCATGAAAGTGAAAAGTGAAAAGGAAGTCGCTCAGTCATGTCCGACTCTTCGCGACCCCATGGACCGCAGCCTACCAGGCTCCTCTGTCCATGGGAATTTCCAGGCAAGAGTACTGGAGTGGGGTGCCATCGCCTTCTCCATGACCATGCCTCAGTTTCCCCCAAATGGGAAAGACTCTACTTTCTCTGCCTTCCTACTGGGTTGCCGGTGACAGCCAGCACAGGGACAGGGAGGTGAAAGGGCTCTTGAGCTGCAAGCCTGATGAGAGCCTGAGAGCAGGGATGGTGGCAGGGGAAGCTAAACACGCCCACTTCATCCCAAACACACACTGCTTCACGTTCCCCTGGCCACAGCCTCATTTCCTGTTAGTAAATTAAGTACGCCTGCAATAATCAACACCCCATAACCCCCACAAAGGGTCCCAGGTCGAGGGGAGAAGCAGTCATGGGCCGAAACACGCACACCACACACATACTGCAGTCCAGTCGGTGCCACCAGTGGCCCAGAAGCTTCTCCGTGAGAGGACACAGCGAGGCTCACACACACTCAAGGTCATTCACACTGCACTGAGCACCTTCCACACACAAATACCCAGCTGTCCTTCCTAGCCCCGAGGCTGCTAGATGTAGGCAAGTGTGTGTGTGTGTGTGTGTGTGTGTATGTGTGTGTGTGTGGCAAAGGAGGGCATGGGATAGGCTTTTCTTCACACTTGAGTTGAGCAATTTGAAATAATTCCTGAGCTACATGGAGGGGCACCAACAGCCCTTCCCTTTGTCTTTATCTAAGGCCCCCACCCTTCCCCCTCCTCTCTCCACCCCTCCTAGATAACTTCTCAGGCTGTATTATTAGCTCCTCCGCCTTGGGCCAAGGGCCCTGGCTTTCAGGAGGCTCTACCCTGCCCAGGTCTCTATCTGGGGACAGTCCTTTTTCCTAAAAGACTCCATCCACCTCCCCTGCCTTCCCCACATCCCCCAGTACACACATTCCTTCCCGTTGCTTGGAAGCCCAGGGTCTGGCCCAGGGCAGCTGTGCAGGAGAGGATGTGGAGGGGGAGGAGGGAGGGAGAAACAGCAAGTGCCTTGCAGCCCCACTGGGGAAAACAGGGCCTCCTCCTCCAAGTGCCTGGGCTTCTCTACCCAGAACTCACCACATGCCTGGGGCCCAGAGCTCTGCACAGAGCAGAACCTCGCCGCCGCCACCCCACTGCTCTGCCAGCAAGCTTTCAGCTGGTCACGTAGACCCTGTTCTGCACAGGTCCTAGTTGGTCCCAACAAGGTCCCTTTAATCCTGCTTCCATCTTCCCCTCCACCCACTCCAAGATCAGACAGCCTGGACACTGGGAGCATCTCTCTGGACCAACTCTTGGAGGAGATTGGAGAATGGGGCTGGGATACAGCCCTGGCCATGAAGCAGAAAAAGACAGGACACTCAGGGAGGCATCCTGGTGTCCCTTAGTGGGTGCCTCGTTGGGTCAGCCTGATGCTGGGCCTGGCACATGCTCACAACACACATGGGAGAGGAAGAGTGTCATCCCCCACTTCCGAGGAGAAAACTGAGGCCCAGGAGGTAAAATAAAGTGCCTAAGGTCATGCTCAGCTGCACAGGAAAAAGTCCACAGGCTCTCTACATTTAGAAGCCTGCCCTGATCCTACTGTGCATCTCCGCTGGAGTGTACCCAAAGCACTTGGGTAGGAAGCTCCCAGTCCGGCCTCGACTGCCTTTAGCCCCTCGTGAGCCTTGGCCCCAGGGAGGGTCCCACCACCTGCTGGAGGATCAGCTTTGCTGGAGGGAGTGACTGCAGCTGCCCCTGAGGAATGAGACTGGAATGTCCCAGCTCCAAAAGAGGGGGCAGTGGGTAAGAGGGGCCCAGGGAGAAGACGGGAGAGGCTGGCATTCCGTAGCCCCATTTCAACTCATGAAGAGGCAGAGTCCTGCGGGAGTGATTCTTAGTATCACCAAGTCACTTCTGCTCTACAGCTTTTATCAGCCCTTTCATTTCATCATCTGATCTCCGCATCAGCTTCGTGGAGGCAGGCAAGACAGTAGTTACCCTTTCCCCATCCTACAGCTAGATAAACTGAGGTCCAAAAAGAAGTGAGCTGCCCATGATTCCACATGACCAGCAATCCCAACTCCCCAGGCAAGGCCCTCTCTTCTGCCCCAGGCTGGGGTTACTAGCCAGGGGTTACCAGCTGCCCTTCCTGGGCTCACACACTGCTGTGGATTATGTCTGTTCAGCTCCCCACACCTGCTTCTCCCAAGGGTACCTGCAGCCAGGTTGGCTTGTATCCCAGTCCCCTCAGCCTGGAATACCCACTGCCTGCCCCTGGGTCAGGTAGAAATAGTGGAAACACCGCTGCATGGGCACTGTGAGCCCTGGAAGCTGCTAGTTCCATAGGCGGTGGCGTGAGCAGACTGGCCGCTCTCATTCAGTCTGGCACATACACACCCACACACAGCCAGTCGGCAGGAGAGGGGCCCTGCCCAGGAGGGCTCTGGGAGGAGGGAGATCACCGGTTCCAGGATGGCCTCCTGCCTCTCTTCTTCCCTGGGCCGGCCAGGGACAGAGCACCATGGCCGCGGGACGGGCTGAGCCCCCGGTGCAAGCCAGGAGAGACCGGTCTGCTCGTGGAGGCGGGAGGCGGGAGGCGGGAGGCGGGAGGCGGGGCCGGGCGGGGTGGGGGGGCAGCGGTAGGGTTTGCCGCGTCGGAGATGACAGGTCCCGGTCCTTTTTTTCCGGACGCAGTCACGGCCCCGATTTCCGCCCGGCTCCAGACGGGCCCTCACTTTGGCCGAAGGTTGTGGCCAGACTGGGATGGTGCTCAGAATCTGGGAGCGTCCGCTCTTCACGGGACCCCTGACAGCAAGCTGGCAGCTGCCGCTCATACAGGGCTCATATAGCGGAGGAAAGGGGTATCCTGGAGGGGGCAGGAGAGGGCAGGAAGCCGTCTCTTGGGGAAAGTGGAGGTTGGCATCTCCACGGAATTTCCTCGGGGAAGGATGTGACAGAACTGGGGGAGCTCCTCAAGCTACCTGAGGGTTGGGAGGGGATGTTTCTCCCAGGCTTCTCTCTAAGACTTACCCCGAACGGATGGGCTGTGGGCGCGGAAGCCGAGGTCAGACTCCCGCGCCAAGGGCACCTGCCCCACCCCAGTGCTGGTTCAGGGGTCCCAGGAACTCCTCCAAGGAAAGCGCGTTTTGCGTGGGTTACGGAGAGCGTAACCTGTCGCCTGCCCTTTCAGCACAGCTTCCCTGCCCGCGGACGGTCCCCGATCCCGCACCTCGGTGCTTCGGTGTCTGGAAGTAAGGGGTACCTGGACGTACACCTCACCTTGCCACCCCTGCCCACTTCTCCGACAGGAACCTCGCCTGCGTAGGGCTGCGGGCTTGGCCAAGGTCGCCGGGAAAGCTAGACCTTGGCGGCTGCCAGCCCCACCCCCCGAGTCCATCCCCGGGCCGCGGCTCCAGCCCCACGGTGTGCCCTACTCACCATCCTGGCGCCCATCCGCACCCCTCGCGCACTGCAGCTCCCTTGCGCGCGGATTTGAACCCTTCCTCCAGGGCGCCAGCTCCGGCCAAGACTGCGAACCAGGCTGGAGCGGCCAGGCGACAGGCGCCGGGAAAACGCGGGCGGGCGGGCTCCGGAGCCGGATTGGCGAGGGAGGGACGCGATCGGCCGCGCTCGCTATCCTGCCCCAGAGGCGGAGGGAAAACCCGGCCTGACTCACCGGCGCGCGGCCGACCCACAGCCCGGCCCGGGCCCCCGGATGTGGGGGGCGGGGACGGGGGCCACCCCCGCCCACCGCGTGCCAACCTGAGCCCCGCCCGGGCTCGCGACTCCAGCCTAGCCCAGCCCGCCGAGACGTCGCGAGGCGGTGGCGCCCGAGCCCCCTGCCGGTTGCGCTCTGTGCCGCGGACGCCCGGGCGCGCCGGCTCGGACCCGGGCCGGTCTACAACCCGAAGTGCGGCCTATGCTCCCAGAGGGCGTCCAGCCCGCCTCGCTCCTCCGCCGCCTCCTCCTCTTCTAGCCTAGCCTGTCTGTCTCGGTTTCCAGAACCCGACAGCTTCCGAAGAGGCGCATTCCGTCCATCATCTCCCTGATTCTTGCCGCCTCCCCTTAGGTAAGCAGCATTATTCCCTGGCGAGCCTGAGCAAAATAGTTCTCCGAGAGGTGTGGAGAGATTTGCCCAAGATCTCGGGCTCCTTAGCAGTTGAATTGGGCGCTATGTTTTTGTGGGGTTTTTTGGTGCCAAAGACTTGTAAGGGGAGCAAATTCAGATGTCTTCAGTTCAGTTCAGTCGCTCAGTCGTGTCGGACTCTTTGTGACCCCATGGACTGCAGCACTCCAGGCTTCCCTGTCCATCACCAGCTCCCAGAGCTTACTCAAACTCATGTCCATCGAGTCGGTGATGCCATCCAACCATCTCATCCTCCGTCGTCCCCTTCTCCCACCTTCAATCTTTCCCAGCTTCAGGGTCTTTTCTAGTGGTCAATTCTTCTCATCGGGTGGCCAAAGTATTGGGAGTTTCAGCTGAAGCATCCGTCCTTCCAGTGAATATTCAGGACTAATTTCCTTTACGATAGACTGGTTGGATCTCCTTGCAGTCCAGGGGACTGTCAAGAGTCTTCTCCAATAACACAGTTCAGAAGCATCAATGCTTCCCCACTGAGCTTTCTTTATAGCCCGACTCTCACACCCATACATGAAAAAACTATAGCTTTGACTAGACGGATCTTTGTTGGCAAAATAATGTCTCTGCTTTTTAATATGCTGTCTAGATTGATCATAGCTTTCCTTCCAAGGAGCAAGCATCTTTTAATTTCATGGCTATAGTCACCGAACTTCAGGGGCCAGGCAAATAATGTGAGTCAGACTGGCAGGTGTAAGACAATAGAAGCGATGGAAACCGAGACAGAGATGGACACCTATAGGCATTTAAGTATGAAAACACCACATCTTCCAAAAAAGGTTATAAATATATAGTGAGGTATGATCCAGCAATTCCGCTCCTAGATATATACTCTGAAGAATTGAAAACAAGAATTCAAACAGACACTAGCGCACAGATGTTTGTAGCAAGACTAGCCATAATCGCCCAAAGGTGGAAACAACCCAATTGCCTATCGACAGATAAATGAACACACAAAATGTGGTATGTCCATAGATGGAATATTATTCAACCGTAAAAGGACAATTTGGATGATCCGCCAGTTTTGCTGAACCAGACACTAAAGACTGCATGCGGTATGATTCCACTTATATGAAGCAGATAAATCCAGCAGAAGGAAGATTAAGTGTAGATGCTGTGGGGAGGGAAGAATGAAGTGTGATTGCTTGATGGTGTAAAATGGACTGATTCCTGCCATATCAGTAAATAAGGATGTCAGCGATTTCAAGGCCTCCAAAAGTGAATTTCTGAGCTCGGAGGGGCCCGAAAGGGAGAACAATGCCTGCAATCCAGCAGCTGTCAGCTGTCATCATTCCTTATGTCTCTCCCAGCAGTGAACAAGGAACTAAGGATGTAACCAAAAAAAACAAGAAGCAAGATGCTGACCTCAGATAGCTGAGATGTGTATGAAAGGAAAGATTTCAGTGAGCCCAGAGCTTGCATCTTCCTATACATAGAAAAGGGCTAGATTCTTTAACTTGAGATATCTAATTTTCCTTTTGGAAGGAAAGTTATGACCAACCTAGATAGCATATTCAAAAGCAGAGACATTACTTTGCCAACAAAGGTCCGTCTAGTCAAGGCTATGGTTTTCCCAGTGGTCATGTATGGATGTGAGAGTTGGACTGTGAAGAAAGCTGAGCGCTGAAGAATTGATGCTTTTGAACTGTGGTGTTGGAGAAGACTCTTGAGAGTCCCTTGGACTGCAAGGAGATCCAACCAGTCCATCCTATTTGGATGGACTGATGCTAAAGCTGAAACTCCAGTACTTTGGCCACCTTGTGCAAAGAGCTGACTCATTGGAAAAGACCCTGTTGCTGGGAGGGATTGGGGGCAGGAGGAAAAGGGGACGACAGAGGATGAGACGGCTGGATGGCATCACCGACTCGATGGATGTGAGTTTGAGTGAACTTCAGGAGTTGGTGATGGACAGGGAGGCCTGGCATGCTGCGATTCATGGGGTCGCAAAGAGTTGGACACGACTGAGTGACTGAACTGAACTGAACTGAACAATAATCTTTGATGTTAAGGCTACTTGCTCCCTTTATTGCAAACTTCTGTATAACCTGACTCCTTCCCCTGCCTCCTCGGAACAGTTCTTTCAAGGTTACTTGAGATGCAGTCCTCTGGGCTTGAAGTCCTAAACATTCCCACCAAATAAAACAACTTTCCACTTTCAGGTTATGACAATATTTTTTAAGTCGACAATGGTTGTGGGGTTTCCTTTTGCGATGAGGAAAATGTTTCAGAACCACATAGAAATGGTGGTTGCACAATTTAAAATGGTTTGTTTTATATGATGTGAATTTTACCTCAATTAAAAAAAAGAGAGACATCAGGACTTCCCTGGTGGCACAGTGGATAAGAATCTGCCTGCCAATGCAGGGGCCATGAATTCGATCTCTTGTTTGGAAAGATTCCACATGCCACGGAGCAGCTAACCCCCCATACCACAACTACTGAGTTTGTGCTCTAGAGCCCACAGGTTAAAACTCCTGAGCCCACGTGCTTCAAGAGCCTGTATTCCACAACAAGAGAAGCCACCGTAATGAGAAGCCAGCCCACCTCAGCTAGAGAGTAGCCCTCGCTCCCCACAATTAAAGAAAGCCCGCGCAAAGCAACGAAGACCCAGTGCAGCCAAAAATAAATAAAGAAACAAAAAGACATCATGTTACCCTTGAATCAGGTTTGGCCCACAGGCCACCAGTTCGCAACCCCTGTCTTCTATGCTGTCCTTACCAGTGTTCTAACAATGGAAGTGCTAGAATTCAGAGGACTTGTCTAATTAAGAAAACTCATTAATAAGTATTTGGGGTATCAGCTCTTGGGGAGCCCCTAGTCTGATAGCATTACATATGAAGCTTTAGCACAAGCATGCACTTTACCTTTGAGGGGACCTGAAAGAAGGCCTCATTGGGAAGTGGCTTTTGAGATGGTACTTGAAGGGTGGAAGGCATTTCCATGGAGGAGGGTGCTTATGATGGAACGAGAGCCTGTGGCTGGAGAAAGCAGCTCATGGTTGGTGAAGGCAGAGCCTTCACCTTACTAGTGAACCCAGACCCCTGGGGAAGGTAAGGTCAGTGGGAGGGACGGAGCTCAGGTGGCACATTTGAGCAGACTCAGAAAGGCCAGATGATGGGAGCCTTGGAGGTGTTGAGAGAGGGGAGTGGGAGGACCAAGCTGGGCTTTGGGGAAAGTACACAGGCCCTATGGGGTGTCTGAGGAAGGCAGGATGGATTAGAGGAGCGTTAGGGAATAGAAACAGGGCTATGGAGGGAAAGGGCAGTGAGGAGGGGAAGAGAGGAAGGATGTTCATGAGATGGTCTGAGAGAATTGACTTGTCTTGGCAAGAAATTCCATGAGGAGGAGAGGGAAGAGATCAATGGTAAGTGACTTATCCAAAATTGGAGGTGGGGGGTAAGTGACCATCCCTCCAACCCCCAGTCTGTTTTTTCCCAGCCAGAGGGAGGTAGGAGGGGAAGGGTGTTCAATATCTTAGAACATTCAAGGAGGAGGGAAAGAAATCAGATGATATTCTGGAGCCCAGAGATATAAAAACAGGGCAGGGAGGAGAGAGGGGCCAGAGAGTGGCCCCTCTGAATGGAATACCAAAAAAGTGGCTGCAACCAGAGGCAGCAGCTGGTGGTGGGAGGCTGGCGGACCCTTGGCTGCTGGGCATCATGATGCAGAGTGCAGTGGGCTGGGGCAGGAGTAGAGAGCAGCCTGACTCCATCTCTCTAGCAGAGTTATCATGAAGAGAAACAGAGCTCAGGTCTGTGGCCCCCTCTAGCCTGGACCGGGCTACTGGTCCCAATCTCCTGCACAGGCTCTGGTCTCTGTACTGCTAAGAGCGCCCCATCACTTCCCCTCAGAAGTTGAGGAGCTGGCCTGGCAGATGTTCCTTCCTGCCTGGCTTCTTGGAGCCCTTTGATGATGTCCATGTCACTGGATGGGGAGTGCAAGGCTGAGGGGACCAGCTGCCTTCAGCACTAATCCAGAAATTGCCTCCTCCTCCACATCCATTCACCCTCACATCTTTCCATGGAGATTCAGAAGCTTAATGGTTGTTCAGTTGCTAAGTCATGTCCAACTCTTTGCAAGCCTACGGACTGCAGCACGCCAGGCTTCCCTGTCCTTCACCATCTCCTGGAGTTTGCTCAAATTCATGTCCATTGAATTGGTGATCATCCACCTTCTCATCCACTGCCTGCCTCTTCTCCTTTTGCCTTCAGTCTTTCCCACCATCAGGGTCTTTTCCAGTGAGTTGGCTCTCAGTATCTGGTGGCCAAAATATTGGGGCTTCAGATTCAGCATCAATCCTTCCAATGAATATTCAGGGTTATTTCCTTTAGGATTGACTGGTCTGATCTCATTACAGTCCAAGGGACTCCCAAGAGACTTCTCCAGCACTACAATTCTAAAGCATGAGTTCTTCGGTGCTCAGTCCAACTCTCACATCTGTACATGACTACTGGGAAAACCATAGCATTGACTATATGGACTTTTGTTGGCAAAATGATGTCTTTGCTTTTTAACATGCCTTCCAAGGAGCAAACATCTTTTAATGTCATGGCTGCAGTTACCATCCACGGTGATTTTGGAGCCCAGTAAAATGAAATCTGTCACTGCTTCTACTTTTCCCCCTTCTATTTGCCATGAAATGATGGGACCAGATGCTGTGATCTTAGTTTCTGAGTGTTGAGTTTCAAGCCAGCTTTTTCACTCTCTTTCACCCTCATCAAGAGGCTCTTTAGTTCCTCTTCACTTTCTGCCGTTAAAGTGGTATTATCTTCATATCTGAGGCAGTTGATATTTTTCCCAGCAACCTTTTCTTGTTCTGTCTTTTCCTCCCAGCAGTCTTGATTCCAGTTTGTGATTCATCCAGCTTGGCATTTCGTGTGATGTACTCTGCATAGAAGTTAAATAAGCAGGGTGACAATATACAATCTTGTCATCCTTTCCCCATTTTAAACCAGTCAGTTTTTCCATGTCCAGTCCTAACTGTTACTTCTTGACCTGCATACAAGTTTCTCAGGAGACAAGTAAGGTAGTCTGGTATTCCCATCTCTTTAAGAATTTTCCACAGTTTATTGTGATCCATACAGTGAAAGGCTTTCGCATAGTTAATGAAGCAGAAGTGGATTTTTTGGGGGGGAGTTCCTTTGCTTTTTCTATGAGCCAGTGGATGTTGACAATTTGATTTTTGGTTCTTCTGTCTTTTCTAAACCCAGCTTGTACATCTGGAAGTTCTTGGTTCACGTACTACTGAAGTCTAGCTTGAAGGATTTTCAGCATAACCTTACTAACGTGGGAAATGAGCACAACTGTCTAGTAGTTTGAACATTCTTTGGTACTACCCTTCTTTGGGATTGGAATTAAAACTGACATTTTCCAGTTCTGTGGCCACTGCTGAGTTTTCCAAATTTGCTGATGTTTTGAGTACAGCACTTTAACAGCATCATCTTTTAGGATTTTAAATAACTCACCTGGAATTCCATCACTTCCATTAGCTTTGCGTGTAGTAATGCTTTCCAAGACCCACTTGACTTCACACTCCAGGATGTCAGGCTCTAGGTGAGAGACCACATCATCGTGGTTATCCTGGACATTAAGACCTTTTTTATATAGTTTTTCTGTGTATTCTTGCCACCTCTTCTACCACTGTTAGGTCCTTACCATTTCTGTCCTTTATCGTGCCCATCCTTGCATGAAATGTTCCCTTCATCTCTCCAATTTTCTTGAAGAGATCTCTAGTCTTTCCCATTCTATTGTTTTCCTCTACTTCTTTGCATTGTTCATTGAAGAAGGCCTTCTTCCCTTAGGGCATTAACCAGAGAGCATGACACTGAACCCTTTGGGTGACCTCAGTCCAGCTACCTCTGATGGAAAAACTAAGGTCCAGAGAAGGCACATGACTTCCTCCTCCAAAATATGTTTCAGAGCTAGTTCCTGAGAGGTGGACATGAAAGCTGGAAGTCTAGCCAGCTAACAGTTCAACTCTTCTCCTTCCCTCCATGCAGGCTGCCTCTTATTCTTACCTCTGTCCCCTTGGCCTTTAAGCTCTGATCTACCTTTCTGAGGCTTTTAAGAAGGTGGGCTGGCAATGTGTTATTTCATTCCAAGTGAGTGAAATACAAGATAATACAATGAAATCCAAGAAAATACACCTTGGGGTATTATCTACTCTAATAAGTAAATAAGGATGAATTATAATTAAGACAGCAGTTCCTCATAGATTAATATACTTCATTTCTATAATGTCTAATGGTTTTTGGAAACTGAAAAATAGTTAAAATATTTTCCTTTTAAATGTATTAGAATTAGAGACAGTTATGACTAACCTAGATAGCATATTCAAAAGCAGAGACATTACTTTGCCAACAAAGGTCCGTCTAGTCAAGTCTATGGTTTTCCCAGTGGTCATGTATGGATGTGAGAGTTGGACTGTGAAGAAAGCTGAGCGCTGAAGAATTGATGCTTTTGAACTGTGGTGTTGGAGAAGACTCTTGAGAGTCCCTTGGACTGCAAGGAGATCCAACCAGTCCATCCTAAAGGAGATCAGTTCTGGGTGTTCTTTGGAAGGAATGATGCTAAAACTGAAACTCCAGTACTTTGGCCACCTTGTGCAAAGAGCTGACTCACTGGAAAAGACTCTGATGCTGGTAGGGATTGGGGGCAGGAGGAGAAGGGGACGACAGAGGATGAGATGGCTGGATAGCGTCACCGACTTGATGGACATGAGTTTGAGTGAACTCCGGGAGTTGGTGATGGATAGGGAGGCCTGGCGTGCTGCAATTCATGGGGTCGCAAAGAATCAGACACGACTGGGCGACTGAACTGAACTGAATAGTATATTCACTGTATAAAGCTTTCATTCCTTGGTGGCTTGGATGGTAAAGAATCTGCCTGCAATGCAGGAGACCCAGGTTCGATCTCTGGATCAGGAAAATCCCCTGGAGAAGGAAATGACAAACCACTCCAGTATTCTTGCCTAGAGAATTTCATGGACAGAGGAGCCTGGCAGGCTACAATCCATGGGGTCACAAAGAATCAAACACGACTGAGTGACTAACACTGTCTATAAAGTAATGGACTGTTTCTGTTATATTTGTATTATAAAAAGGCAAATCAACTTAACTTTGACTATTGTTTAATAGTCAAATGTAATTCTATTATTTATTTAATATTTGGCTGTTTAGCCCCAAATTACATGAAGCAAAAATGCACATTTGAACTGAGAAATAGAAAGTTGAACAATAGTTGGAGATTTCAATACCCCACTTTCCATAGTGGATAAAACAGCTAGTCAGAAGATAAGAAGGAAATATAAGGCTTGAACAATACTATAACCCAAGCATTCTAAACCTAACATTCCATCCAACAGCAGCAGAAGGTGTCTTTTTCTCAAGTGCACATTGAGTATTCTCCAGGATAGGCCATGTGCTAGGCCATACGACAAGCCTCAATAAGTTTCAAAGGACTGAAATCATACAAGTTATGTTCTCTGGCAATGGAATGAAATTAGATATCAACAACAAAATTAATTTGGGCAATTCACAAATATGTGCAAATTAAGCAGTACACTTCTATGTTATCAGTGGGTCAAAGAAGAATCACAAAGGAAATCAGAATATACATACATTGAGATGAATTAAAATGACAAAAGTTATTGGATACAGCTAAAACAGTACTTAGAGGGAAATTTATAGCTATAAATATTATTTGACTGTAAAAAGGAATGGAGTACTGATACCTATTACAACATGAATAAATGTTAAAACCACTAGGCCAAGTGAAAGAGACCAGTCTCAAAAGGCCACATATTATATGATTCCATTTATATAAAATGTCTAGAATAGGCAAATCAATAGAAAGTTGATTAATGGTTTCCTAGGGCTGGGGATTTGGGAGAAATGGGAAGTTACAGTCATGAGGTTTCTTTTTTTGATGATGAAAATATTCTAAAATTGATTGAGGTGATACCACCACTAGAAATCACTAAATTATACATTTAAATGAATTAATTAAATGGTATGTGAATTATATTTCAGTAAAGCTATATTTCAAAAACAAATTTGAAAGTTGAAAATATCCTTGATATATAGCGCAAAAGTGAAATTCTTTCTGTTAATTTGATGTTCTTCTTTATTTTAACCTAACTGGGGATCACCTTCAGTTTTGTAAACTACTCTTTGTGTTTGCTTTTCCACCTTCTTGCTCCTGTACATTCCATGGATTATCACATTCTCAGACACAACAACCACCACATTTAGTCAAATTTGTATATCATAGAATTGATGTGGTTTCAATAATAAACAATAAATGCCAGCAGCCTCAGCAAATGAAACAAACAAACAAACAAAAAAGGAGGGCTGAGCAGAAACCAGGCCTCTGTCCCCCTCCACATGCTGTCCCATACCTGGACAGCATGGGAGAGGCCAGACTGGGCAGGCGTGGGGGTTGAATGCAGTGAACTTTGCTCACCCTCCTGTGCTCACCAGGCAGACACCCTTGACTGGGCACCTGCCCCCAGATTTGGCATCCCTATGGAGTTGACTTACTGCCCAGATGCCAAGGGGTGAGGCACTGAGGGCCTGGGGCCAGGGGAATGGAAAGAAGCTCCCTGGATGCACCTGCTTCCTGAATTGGCTGGCCTTGGACAACTTCATTTCTTTCTCTATACCTTGGTTTTCTTATCTCAAAAAGGGGGTCATTATTTGGCTGGGAGGATTAAATGAAGTATCATCTGTGAAGCATGGGCCCACCACTGTATCTGGCAAATAATAGGCATCTGTCAATGTTAGTTTGTCCTTTTCCTACTCCTTATGGGGAAAGTTTATCAGAAGGTCAAAATGCCTGCCGTAGAGTCTATCTTGAGGCAGCTGGACTCCCAGCTAGCGTGCGGTCACGTGGTCTTGGGTCAGTTTCTCTGGGCTGGGTGGCACATGCATCCATGCTACATGCAAGTGAAACCCTGGAGCCACCCATGGAGACTTGGGGTTTTTGCTCTCTCTCTGGCTGCCACCTCCGCCCTCGTCACTTTTCTCCTTGATTGCTGCATCAGCCTGCTTGGGCTCCCTACTGCCTACCCTTGGCCTTTGCCCACTCTGCCCCGGAGGGCACTTTCCAGCCTACGCATTCTGTCTCTACCGTCCTCTTTTTGAAAGATGGCATCCCATCTTCAGGACTGGTCCCATAGCTCCTCCAGGCCCAGCTCTGGCCCCTGCCTCCCCCACCTCTGCGCTGGGGACCATGTGCGTGTCCTCGTCTGTAAATGCTTGTTGTTGGGAGAATCCACTTAAGGCACCCACCATGCCCATGGCCCCTCCTCTTGCCCCCAAGGCAAAACTGTTCCCCCATTCTCTGCCACTGGGCAGCACGTGATGCAGTGCACTGGCGCCTGGGGTTCATTTGGCTGGAGACGTCTGATGAGTTCTGAGCCCCCAGTCCACACATCCCCCAGTGCCTCCCCAAACCTGATGCTTGACCGTGCTCAGCTCCAACCCACCACCTGCAAACACAGCCTCGTCATGACTGCTTTCTAACCAGGAGGAGGAGGATGAAGAAAGGTGGCCCTGGCTGTAATCCCCAGTCTAAAGCTTCCTGGTGACCTCTCTGAGCCTTCATTTCTTCGTTTGTCAACAGGCAGAACAGGTCATGGGCTTCAGCCATGGGAAGGAACTGGCACATACAGGGACTTGAGAGCTGTGTGTCCCCCACCTGCTCTTCACTCCTTGTCCTCTTTTGTCCCTTCTCGTCCTCTGGGGCCAGGCCCTAGCCTGAAGGAGGAAGGAAGAGGGAGAAGCACTGGGCGTTCCCAGAGAGGCAGCAACTAAGAATTTCAGACCGTAGCAAGAGCAGGCTAACAGGTAACTCCTGGTGCCCACTCTAGCTGCTGCCAGCTCCAAGATTATTCTAAACCCAAGAGCTGTGTCATGGCTGGGGCATTGTGGCTGTCAGGGTAGAGGCAGAAGGACCCCATTCACCCTCCCGCACACCACACCCTGGGGTGAAAGTGGGCTCCTGGGATCTGGACTGTCCTCCTTGAGTCACCGTGCTGGGGAGGAGCCTGAGTCTGCCTCTGCTACCGCTTCTGTGACCAGCCTCCTCTGGTGACTGTGACCCGGGGCAACCTCAGGCCGCAGGTGGAGGGGGAAGCGGAGAGCTGCCTGAACTTGTTCAGTTGCCTGCCCAGGAGCAGAGAGCTCAGCTCTGCAGGAGCCAGCAGGACTGCATTGTGAAAGTCGCCCAGAAGTCCAGGCCACCTGGCCAGCCCCCTGGCCCCATAGCCAGGCTGAGCCCAGCTGCCAGCCAGGGTGGTAGCAGGGAACCTGCCCTGAAACCAGCGATACCTGGGCTCTGGCCCTTGGCAGTAGTGACTTATGGACAGTGGGCAGTAGGGGAGGCTGGGTGTGGGGGTGAGGGAAGATTGAGAGAAGTCTTGGAAGTCTATGGCGAGATGAAAGGGTTGTGGAGATTGGGAGCCCAATAGGTGGCTCAGGCAGTAAAGAATCCGCCTGCAATGCAGGAGACCTGGGTTCAATCCCTGGGTTGGGACAATCCCCTGGAGGAGGGCATGGCAACCCACTGCAGTATTCTTGCCTGGAGAATCCCCATGGACAGAGAAGCCTGGTGGGCTGCAGTCCATGGAGTTGCAAAGAGTTGGACATGACTGAGTGACTAAGCACAGCACAATACTGAACTGCACACTTGAAGATGGCAAATTGTGTGACGTGTATTTTACCACAATTAGAAATTTTTTTAACAGAAAAAAAACTACACTGAAGTGAACTTGGATTCACATATTCCAGTGTTCACTAAAAGGTGCTATTAAGGGTATTTTTTTAAACACAGGTTTACCTAGCTTACTTTCAAAGCTTAATCATGGACATTTCCCAACATGCACAAAGGTAAAGAGAAGAGTCAAAAAATTCTCAGGTACCCATCACCTCATCATCTGATTTTATTCATCTCTATATAAACCCTCCCCCATGCCCTCAGCTCCTCTTCCACTCCAGGTTATTTTAAAGCAAATTCCAGACATGGTATTTCATCCGTCAATATTTCAGTGTCGACAAGCATTCGAAATTACAATATGCATTTATTCTAGGCTGAGTAATTTCATAGGTATGAAGGGTTTGGACTCCTCAGGGTCTGTCAGGTGCCACCACCGGGGTGATCTGCTCACTGACATTGCTTTCCTGAGGGAGAACAAGGAAGCTCATTCCTCTCTCTTGCTCTCTAAAGAGGGCCAGGGGAAAGACCTTGAGGTCACCTGTAGGACCCCTGCCTGTGTCTAAAAGATGGCTGATGTGCTCAGGTGCAGGCTGGAGTGCCGAGACAAGGATGCTTCCTACAGTGTGTGGGAGCCGTAGGCCTGACCCCTTAGGTCCTGGTCTTGGGGAGCTCGGCTACCTGGCCGCCCTGGTCTCCTCGCTCACATATCCACCCTGTGGGCATCTCACCTGCCCTTCCATTTATCCATGCCCCAGGCCCTGGCACATGAAAGGCCACAGGCCTTGGAAGTCTGGAAGTCAGCCCTCTCCCCGTGTCTTCTGCTCAGGCCCCTGCTTTGTCCCCTTCCTCAGCCCACTGAGTAGATATGCCCGACACAGCCTATCTGGCTTCCAGCCCCAACTCACGGCAGGCTTGACTCAAGCTAAGAGGCTTGTGTCGGCTGCTGCCCATACCCAAACATTCATCTGGCCCCACCCAGGAGAGCCAGACAGGCTGATGCACACCCTTGCCCGCCTGCCTGCCATGCCCCCACCCCACCCTCCAACAAAACTTCCCCAGGGAAGACATTCTCCACCCACTGCTCCACCTCCTCTGAAATCCAGGCCACATACAGATCTTCACGTGATCCTCAAGGTTTTTCAAGCAGGAGTTGGTGGTACTCCTGTCAGGCCTGATGGCCGGATGGGCACAGGATTGTGTGTGAGCATGGACATCAGGGAGATGGGGCCAGTCTCGTACTCTGCACACAGCTGTCAGTTTCAGGGGGCTTACCAGGCTGACAGTGACAAACAACACCTCACCCTTTATCCCTGGGTTAGTTTACCCACAGGAGCCAATGGGAAGGTCCACAAACGTACTGAACAGTTTGTTGCAGGTCCATCCATCTGGGCAGCAGATGCTGAGATGGAAAGGCAGAAGGGGAGTTTATTGGGGGAACATCTACGAAAGAAAAGGGAGCAGGATTGGGTAGAAGGCACCATGAAGCAAGACAGACTCCAACAACTCTGCCCAGCGAGGGGCTCCAGACCTAACTGCCCGTCGGAGGATCCCTCATCTGATAAGTATAAGGTCCTTCTACCACCACCATGCTGGCTTCCAGAGAAGAGTGTGACCTCCATCTGAAAGCCTAGCTGGACTCAGAAGATGCTGATAGCCGGGCTCTGTCATCCAGGCACACTCCTTGCAGCTGGGCAATGAGTCCTTTCTTGAAGGGGCATGTCACCTTGCCCTACCCAGTCATGGGACAGGCTGTGTGACTGGAGGCCCTGGGCTGCAGGCATAAAACCTTTAGCGGGGAAGCAGTTTAATGGTGGGATCATGGTCTCCTAGACTCTGTCTCCACCTCCAGGAGGTGCAGGGTGTGGTTGAACACATGTGTAAACAAGTAGATGAACATACTCCTCAAGAATCAGGTTTTAGTGCAATTCTGGAATTTAGCATTAGGAAACCTGCCCTCACCTTCAGCCTGTGCCTTTATTAGCAATATGACCTTTAACCTGTTCTAGACCTTGATTTCTTTATTTGTAAAATGAGAGTGATGATGCCTGTTGTAAGACTTACACATGGTAACATCTCTGAAAACCTGGTGTAGAAAAAAATCATGTGTCTGACATGATCTTACTTATACGAAGCATAGAACTTCACCCCGTGCAAGATAAGGAACAGGCAGAAAATACACCAGAAATGTTAACACTCAGTGTTTCTGGGTGACTTTTTTTAAGATTTAGTTTTGAAATAGTTTTGG
The DNA here is from genome assembly GCF_001704415.2 of Capra hircus. Classification (NCBI taxonomy): domain Eukaryota; kingdom Metazoa; phylum Chordata; class Mammalia; order Artiodactyla; family Bovidae; genus Capra; species Capra hircus. The sequence goes on from NC_030814.1 coordinate 71,424,216, forward strand.
TCTTAGAGAAAAATTACAAAAATAATGGAGTTTTCTTTACCCTTGACTCAGCCTCCACCCATGTTAATATCAACCATAACCAAGCACAGTGATGACAACTGAGAAGTTAACAGTGGTTCAGTACTGTAAATTGTGGACTTTATTTGCATTCAACCAGTTTTTCTACCAACACCCCGTCTGGTTCAGGATCTAGCCCAGCACCCCCAAGGCATTTAGTTGTCATGTCTTCTTAGTCCCCTCCACTCTGACATTTCTTCAGTCCTACCTTATCTTTTATGATTTCACTCTCTGAAGAGCACTCATATTGTAGAATACCCTCAGCTTACATTTGTCTGAGGCTGGGCAGCATGGGGAGGGAACTACCAAGATGTGTGCCATCTCGGCACACATCAGGGGCCAAGATATCAATGTATTTCCTCTCTTGTGCTAAGATCTTCAGTTCAGTTCAGTTGAGTCACTCAGTTGTGTCCAGCTCTTTGCCACCCCATGAATCGCAGCACGCCAGGCTTCCTTGTCCATCACCATCTCCTGGAGTTCACTCAAACTCACGTCCATTGAGTTGGTAATACCATCCAGCCATCTCATCCTCTGTTGTCCCCTTTTCCTCCTGCCCCCAATCCCTCCCAGCATCAGAGTTTTTTCCAATGAGTCAACTCATCTCATGAGGTGGCCAAAGTACTGGAGTTTCATCTTTAGCATCATTCCTTCCACAGAACACCCAGGGCTGATCTCCTTCAGAATGGACTGGTTGGATCTCCTTGCAGTCCAAGGGACTCTCAAGAGTCTTCTCCAACACCACAGTTCAAAAGCATCAATTCTTCAGCACTCAGCTTTCTTCACAGTCCAACTCTCACATCCATACATAACCACTGGAAAAACCATTGCCTTGACTAGACGGACCTTTGTTGGCAAAGCAATGTCTCTGCTTTTGAATATGCTATCTAGCTTGGTCATAACTTTCCTTCCAAGGAGTAAGCCTCTTTTAATTTCATGGCTGCAGTCACCATCTGCAGTGATTTTGGAGCCCAAGAAGATAAAGTCTGACACTGTTTCCACTGTTTCCCCATCTGTTTCCCATGAAGTGATGGGACTGGATGCAATGATCTTCGTTTTCTGAATGTTGAGCTTTAAGCCAACTTTTTCACTCTCCTCTTTCACTTTCATCAAGAGGCTTTTTAGTTCCTCTTCACTTTCTGCCATAAGAGTGGTGTCATCTGCATATCTGAGGTTATTGATATTTCTCCCGGCAATCTTGATTCCAACTTGTGCTTCATCCAGCTTGGCATTTCGTGTGATGTACTCTGCATAGAAGTTAAATAAGCAGGGTGCCAATATACAGCCTTGATGCACTCCTTTTCCTATTTGGAACCAGTCTGTTGTTCCATGTCCAGTTCTAACTGTTGCTTCCTGACCTGCATATAGGTTTCTCAAGAGGCAGATCAGGTGGTCTGGTATTCCCATCTCTTGGAGAATTTTCCACAGTTGATTGTGATCCACACAGTCAAAAGCTTTGGCATAGTCAATAAAGCAGAAATAGACGTTTTTCTGAAACTCTCTTGCTTTTTCCATGATCCAGTGGATGTTGGCAATTTGATCTCTGGTTCCTCTGCCTTTTCTAAAACCAGCTTGAACATCTGGAAGTTCACGGTTCATGTATTGCTGAAGCCTGGCTTGGAGAATTTTGAGCATTACTTTACTATTGTGTGAGATGAGTGTAATTATGCAGTAGTTTGAACATTCTTTGGTATTGCCTTTCTTTGGAATTGGAATGAAAACTGACCTTTTCCAGTCCTGCGGCCACTGCTGAGTTTTCCAAATTTGCTGGCATATTGAGTGCAGCACTTTCACAGCATCATCTTTCAGGATTTGAAATAGCTCAACTAGAATTCCATCACCTCCACTAGCTTTGTTCATAGTGATGCTTTCTAAGGCCCACTTGACTTCACATTCCAGGATATCTGGCTCTAGGTGAGTGATCACACCATCGTGATTATCTTGGTCTTGAAGATCTTTTGTACAGTTCTTCTGTGTATTCTTGCCACCTCTTCTTAATATCTTCTGCTTCTGTTAGTTCCATACCATTTCTGTCCTTTATCAAGCCCATCTTTGCATGAAATGTTCCCTTGGTATCTCTAATTTTCTTGAAGAGATCTCTAGTCTTTCCCATTCTGTTGTTTTCTTCTATTTTTTTGCACTGATCGCTGAGGAAGGCTTTCTTATCTCTTCTTACTATTCTTTGGAACTCTGCATTCAGATGCTTATATCTTTCCTTTTCTCCTTTGCTTTTCACTTATCTTCTTTTCACAGCTATTTGTAAGGCCTCCTCAGCCATTTTGCTTTTTTGCATTTCTTTTCCATGGGGATGGTCTTAATCCCTGTCTCCTATACCATGTCACAAACCTCAGTCCATAGTTCATCAGGCATTCTATCTATCAGATCTAGGCCCTTAAATCTATTTCTCACTTCTACTGTATAATCATAAGGGATTTGATTTAGGTCATACCTGAATGGTCTCCTTTAGAATGGACTGGTTGGGTCTCCTTGCAGTCCAAGGGACTCTCAAGAGTCTTCTCCAACACCACAGTTCAAAAGCATCAATTCTTTGGCACTCAGCTTTCTTCACACAGTCCAACTCTCACATCCATACATGACTACTGGAAAAACCACAGCCATTCTAAAGGAGATCAGTCCTGGGTGTTCTTTGGAAGGAATGACGCTAAAGCTGAAACTCCAGTACTTTGGCCACCTCATGCAGAGTTGACTCATTGGAAAAGACTCTGATGCTGGGAGGGATTGGGGGCAGGAGGAGAAGGGATGACAGAGGATGAGACGGCTGGATGGCATCACAGACTCAATGGACGTGAGTTTGAGTGAACTCTGGGAGTTGATGATGGACAGGGAGGCCTGGTGTGCTGCAATTCATGGGGTCACAAAGAGTCAGACACGACTCAGCAACTGAACTGAACTGAACTGAACTGAGTGCTCTAGTGGTTTTCCCTACTTTCTTCAATTTAAGTCTGAATTTGGCAATAAGGAACTCATGATCTGAGCCACAGTCAGCTCCCGGTCTTGTTTTTGCTGACTGTATAGAGCTTCTCCATCTTTGGCTGCAAGGAATATAATCAATCTGATTTTGGTGTTAACCATCTGGTGATGTCCATGTGTAGAGTCTTCTCTTGTGTTGTTGGAAGAGGGTGTTTGCTATGACTAGTGCGTTCTCTTGGCAAAACTCTATTAGTCTCTCCCCTGCTTTATTCCACATTCCAAGGCCAAATTTGCCTGTTACTCCAGGTGTTTCTTGACTTCCTACTTTTGCATTCCAGTGCCCTATAATGAAAAGGACATCTTTTTTGGGTGTTAGTTCTAAAAGGTCTTGTAGGTCTTCATAGAACCATTCAACTTCAGCTTCTTCAGCGTTACTGGTTGGGGCATAGACTTGGATTACTGTGATATTGAATGGTTTACCTTGGAAACGAACAGAGATCATTCTGTCGTTTTTGAGACTGCATCCGAGTACTGCATTTCGGACTCTTTTGTCGACCATGATGGCTACTCCATTTCTTCTAAGGGATTCCTGCCCGCAGTAGTAGACGGAATGGTCATCTGAGTTAAATTCACCCATTCCAGTCCATTTTAGTTCACTGATTCCTAGAATGTCGACATTCACTCTTGCCATCTCCTGTTTGACCACTTCCAATTTGCCTTGATTCATGGACCTGACATTCCAGGTTCCTATGCAATATTGCTCTTTACAGCATCGGACCTTGCTTCTATCACCAGTCACATCCACAGCTGGGTATTGTTTTTGCTTTGGCTCCATCTCTTCATTCTTTCTGGAGTTATTTCTCTACTGATCTCCAGTAGCATATTGGGCACCTACTGACGTGGGGAGTTCCTCTTTCAGTAACCGATCATTTTGCCTTTTCATACTGTTCATGGGGTTCTCAAGGCAAGAATAGTGAAGTGGTTTACCATTCCCTTCTCCAGTGGACCACATTCTGTCAGACCTCTCCACCATAACCCACCCGTCTAGGGTTGCCCTGCGGGCATGGCTTAGTTTCATTGAGTTAGACAAGGCTGTGGTCCTAGTGTGATTAGATTGACTAGTTTTCTGTGAGTATGGTTTCTGTGTGTCTGCCCTCTGATGCCCTCTTGCAACACCTACTGTCTTACTTGGGTTTCTCTTACCTTGGATGTGGGGTATCTCTTTACAGTTGCCCCAGCAAAGGGCAGCCTCTGCTCCTTACCTTGGACAAGGGGTCTCTCCTCACCGCCGCCCCTCCTGACCTTGAATGTGGAGTAATTCTTCTTGGCCCTCCTGTGCCAGCGCAGCCACCGCTCCTTGGACGTGGGGTACCTCCTCTCAGCCGCCGCCCCTGGCCTCGGGCGTGGGGTAGCTCCTCCCGGCAGCCTCTGACCTCAGACATGGGGTAGCTCCTCTTGACTGCTCCTGCGCTGTCGCAGCCTAGCACTCTCGGCCACCGCCCCGCTGAGATCTTACAAAACTTAAACTCCAGTCACTACCCTTTGATTTCCAAGATACTGTTGTCTGTATAACTTTAAAGATTTTATTATTGTTCTTGCATGCAGCCAATCTTTAGCTCAATTAACCCACGTATATAACATGGTTTTTATCCATTCCTTCCTGCATCCATGATCTGCAATATCAGATAATTTTCCTTCTCTCTGCAAAGTAGCCTTTAGAATTCCTTTAATGTATTATGGTCTCCTGGTGGCATATTTTCTCAGTTTTTTGTGACAGTGTGTTTATTTAACATTTCTCCTTAAAGGATAATGTCTCTGTGTATAGAATTCCAAGTTGGCACTAATTTTCTTTTAGTACATTGATGCTATTGTTCAGCCATCCAGCTCCATTTTTGCTGTTGAGGAACCAGATATAGTTGAATTCTGTGAATCTGTCAGGTTTTGCTAGAGTATGCTGTGGTAACAAACAGCCCCTGAGTCTCCTTGGTTTGCAACAACAAAGGATTGTTTCTGGCTTTCTTTCCATGTGCTGCATGAGTTGGCTGCCATTCCTGCCTGAGACATGCTAGTCTCCTAGCAGAGGGAAAAGAACCATGGAAAAATCATGTGATGGTTTGCAAAGCTTTTGCTGAGAAGTGGTGGTAGATATCACTTATCCACACATGTTATTGGCCAAAGCCTGACAATAGGTTGGAAAAATATTAGCCTCCCATGAAGATTGGTGGCAAATACAATTGGCCTTCCATATCTAAGGATTTTGCATCTGTGGATTCAACCAATCATGATATTTCAACCAAAAATATTTGAAGAAAAAATCCAGGAAGTTCCACAAGCCAAAACTCGAATCTGCTTTGTACTCAGCCTGGGTGTTCATTGGAAGGACTGATGCTAAAACTGAAACTCCAATACTTTGGCCACCTCATGCAAAGAGTTGACTCATTGGAAAAGACCCTGATGCTGGGAGGGATTGGGCTCAGGAGGAGAAGGGGATGACAGAGAATGAGATGGCTGGATGGCATCACCGACTCGATGGACATGAGTTTGAGTGAACTCTGGGAGTTGGTGAAGGACAGGGAGGCCTGGTGTGCTGCGATTCATGGGGTTACAAAGAGTCGGACACGACTGAACAACTGAACTGAACTGAACTATTTATTTTCATTTACACTGTATTAAGTACTATAAATAATCTAGAGATGATTTAAAGTATATGAGAGGATGTTTGTACGTTATATGCAAATGCGACACCATTTTACATAAGGGAATTGAGCATCCTAGAACCAATCAATGCCCTGTGGATCCTGAGGGATGACTAATTGGGAACAACAGTGCTATTATCACACTGTGGCTCCTTTGAAGAGTTCTGTGGCACCTAGGTGTGTTGTTGTTGTTGTTTTTCAGCCAGTAACTCATGTCTCAGCCATGACTCTTTGTGACCCCATGGACTGCAACACACCAGGCTTCCCTGTCCTTCACTGTCTCCTAGAGTTTGCTCAAATTCATGTCCGTTGAGTCAGTAGTGCCATCCAACCATCTCATCCTCTGTCACCTGCTTCTCCTCCTGCCCTCCATTTTCCCAGCATCAGAATCTTTTATAGTTGAGTTGGCTCTTGGCATCAGGTGGCCAAAGTATTGGACCTTCAGCTTCAGCATCAGTCCTTCCAATGAAAATTCAGGGTTGATTTCCTTTATGATTGACTGGTTTGATTTCCTTACAGTCCAAGGGACTCTCAAGAGTCTTCTCCAACACCACATTTTAACTCGTAAGTTCTTCAGCAGTCAGCCTTCTTTATGGTTTGTAAAGCTTTTGCTGCAGACAGTGACTGCAGCCATGAAATTAAAAGACCGCTACTTCTCCGTAAAAGTTTTACAAACCATCACATGATTTTGCCACGGTTCTTTTTCCCTCCGCTAGGAGATTAGCATGTCTCAGGCAGGAGCTGCAGCCAACTCATGCAGCACATGAAAAGAAAGCTAGAAATAAACCTTTGTTGTTAGAAACCAGAGATATTCAGGGGCTGTTTGTTACCACAGCATACTCTAGCAAAACCTGACTGATTCACAGAATTCAACTATATCTGGCTCCTCAACAGCAAATATGAAAACTCTCACATCTGTACATGACTACTGGAAAAACCATAGCTTTGACTATACAGACCTTGGTCAACAAAGTGATGTCTCTACTTTTTAGTACGCTGTCTAGATTTGTCATAGCTTTTCTTCCAAGAAGCAAGTGTCTTCATTTCATGACTGAAGTCACCATCTACAGTGATTTTGGAGTCCAAGAAAATAAAATCTGCCACTGTTTCCATGTTTTTCTGCATCTATTTGCCAGGAAGTGGTGGGACCAGATACCATGATCTTAGTTTTTTTAATGTCGAATTTCAAGCCAGTTTTTTCACTCTCCTCTTCCACCTTCATCAAGAGGTTCTTTAGTTCCTCTTCACTAGGGTACGCCCAGGAAAATATAAATTATGTCAGTTTTTTCAAACAAAAGGGATATAATATACAAGATGAGTTGTTTACACATATTTTTGAAGGCAGCAAGAGCAAAAGAGGATGTTGAGTTTACCCAGATATTAGTAATTACAGGAAGCAGCTGCCATCCCTTGGCCTAGAAGGATAAAAGGGAAGAGGCAGGGTAGCAGGACCTAGGGGCTTGAAGAAGGACCTGCAGCTGTGCTGGGTCGACCATAGGAAGGGCCCTGCGGGCTAGCGCTATTACCTGGGAGGGGGATTTGTATGACTTGTGCTGGAAGAATTGAAAGGAGCTGGAGGCTCCTAAAGTGAAGCGGGCAGGAAGGAATCCCCTTCTCCTACATGTTAATCTTCTTTTAGTGCCTCCCATTGGCAGAACTGAATAGAAAGTCAGCTGGCAAGGGGGCCTGGGAAATATGGCTTTCAAACCCTCGCCCCTAACATCGCAGAGCTTGTTATGAAAGGGTGGGTTAAGACCTGAGAGACAAGAAGTAAATAACCAGCATTATTACCTATTTTCCTTTGGATGTGTTTACCATTTTTCTCTTTGAGATTCTACAGTTTCACTATGATGGATCAAGGCATGGATTTCTTTTTATTTATTCTGGTGGGATCCATTTGAGTTCTCAAATCTGTAGATTAATATCTTCTATCCATTCTGGAATATTCTCCACTCATCTTTTGAATATCGTCTCTGTTCTGGTCTCTCTTTCTTCTTTCCTTCTGGAACTGCAATTAGAAATATGTCAGATCTTATTATAACTTTCTTAGCTTCTGTATTTTCCATCCTTTTCTCTTTCCATACTTCTTTCTGGTTCATGTCTTCTGACCAACCTTCCTGTTCAGAAATACATTCTTCAGTCATGTCAAATCTGCTGTTAAACCATCCATTCAGTTTATAATTTGAACTTTGAGTTTTTATTTATTCTGTTTTTGCATACCCATATGCTATATAATTTTATAGAGTTCCTAGTTCCTTGCTGAAATTTCCAATTTTAGTATTTAATTTCTTAAACACAGTAAATGTAATTTGTTTTATAGTCTGGAGTTCCTCCAGCTCTGTTTCTATTAATTATTATTTCCAAAGGGTTTTGCTCAAGGAATCTTACTTCCTCCTGTGTCTGGTTATTTTTGCATGTTGAATATTGTGTTTGTGAAATTATTTTAGAGAATAATTTGATATGAGGTGATTTTGTCATTCACCAAGGAGAATTTTCTGTTGCTCTTGCCAGGTGCCTGGAGGGATTAGCAAACTGAGATCATGTTAGTTCATACTTAGGGCATGATGTTTTCTGGGGCACCTGAATGACTCAGAGCTTGACTACCATTCAGGGAAGGGCAGTTTTGCTTTCAGTTCATTTTTACTTCTGGGGTGCAGTTCTTTGGGGCCAAGCCCAATGTTGATCTGGTTTGTCAGTCCACCACCCTTGGTGGGCCCCTGACTGCTTTATTTATTTATTTATTTATTTATTTTATATGCTGGGTTCTCTTTGCAGTGCAGTCTTTTCTCTAGTCTCAGTGAGCAGCAGAGCTACTCTCTAATTGTGGTGAATGGGCTTCTCAAAGCAGTGGCTCCTTTTGTTGCAGAGTATGGGCTCTAGGGCCAGAGAAGGCAATGATACCCCACTCCAGTACTCTTGCCTGGAAAATCCCATGGATGGAGGAGCCTGGTAGGCTTCAGTCCATGGGGTCGCTAAGAGTCGGGCACGACTAAGCCTCTTCACTTTCACTTTTCACTTTCATGCATTGGAGAAGGAAATGGCAACCCACTCCAGTGTTCTTGCCTGAGAATCCCAGGGACAGAGGAGCCTGGTGGGCTATCGTCTATGGGGTCGCACAGAGTCAGACACGACTGAAGTGACTTAGCAGCAGCAGCAGCAGCAGCATGGACTCTAGAGCACGCAGGCTTCAGTAATTGTGGCTTGCCAACTCTAGAGCACAGGCTCAATAGTTGTGATGCGTGGGCTTAATTACTCCAAAGCATGTGGGATCTTCCTGGACCAGGGATCGAACACTTGTCTCCCTTGACAGTCCAATTCTTTACCACTGGGCCACCAGGGAAGCCCCCTGTCTCTGATTTTTGTCTCCAGCCATGCAAGGCCACTAGAAGTGAGCTTGGTCTCTCAGCCACTTCTATGCACTTGGCAAAAGCTTCTGAGGAGAACCATAGCATCAAGTATCAGGATCACCTCTTTGGAATCCTATCCTCTGCAGGACCTTGGCACAGCAGTTCCTCACTATCTTGTTAGCTCCTTGATGCTTTTAAGAGAGAGAGTGTGTGTGTATGTGTGTGTGTGAATTCCATGGCTGTTTAGTGTTAGGATTCCAGGCTTTCACTGCCTGGGGCTGGGGATCTATCCCTGGTCAGGGAACTAAGATCCTCCAAGCCATACTGTGCTTCCCCACCCCCGCCAAAAAAAGGTGTGTGTGTGAATTTTATGAACATTTGACCAGCTCTTTTAGCTGTCTTCAGCAGGAGGTCGTGTTCGAAATATCTAGACTGCCTTTACTGTAAGAAATGTCCTTTATTTGTCCTTCTAAATGTTTACTTCTTTTTTTGCCTTGCTGCAAGACTTGCAGGAAATGGCAACCCACTCCAGTGTTCTTGCCTGGAGAATCCCAGGGACCAGGGAGCCTGGTGGGCTGCCGTCTATGGGGTCGCACAGAGTTGGACACGACTGAAGCGACTTAGCAGCAGCAGCAGCAGTCTTCCAACCAGGGATAGAACCCCACCCCAGCAGCAAAAGTGCTGAGTCCTAACTACTGGCCTGCCAGGAAATTCCCCTGGTTGCCTTTTAGACTATTAAACTTCCATTGTGGAGGATACATCAGAGAGTACAAGAATGGTTTTGGGAAGGCCAGTGGAAGGCTATATGGAAGATGCTGTAAGCTTCAATAGGATATTAGAAGTAGAGCTGGAAAGAGGACAGATTTTGAGAGCTACTCTGGATGTTGACATGATGGACTTCGTTTTTTATTGTGTTTGGCATGAGTGACTGAATGGGTAATAGATTCCCAGTCTCAGAGATAGTTGTCTGAGAGGAAGACCAATTTGGGAACAGAAGATCAGCAGTTTGGTTTTGGGTATATATATTTGATGAGGCTTTGGACTGTCCAAGAGAGAGAGTGTTCCATGGGCAACTGCATATTTGGGTCTGGAGTTTAGGCAGTGATATATAAAATTGCGAGTCTTCAACAGAAAGACTTTGACCTTTGACCCTGTGGTTTTCTTGAATGGAAATATTTTAACTATAATTTTTGCCAACACTGATGATTTTTTCTTGGATTGATAAAGCATTTTTTGAACATATTGCATTAAAGCAAATAATTTTGCTGAAAAAGTTTAAATACAGCACAGTTTCTTATTTTTTGCATTTAAAGTTTATTTTGCAAAAAATTATTTTCTTTATCACTGCTTTTCAATTTAACTTTATTTAATCTAACTTTAAAATCAGTTTCTCCATGAGTCAGTTTGCATTTCCTCTTGCAACTGTTATTTCTGTGAAGTCCAGTCTTCTGGATCAGGTTTTGCAGATCTAAGTTATGTCAAGAAGATTTGACTTTTTCAACCTTTTAAAGCCAAACATTTTGCCAGTGCAGGTTCAGCTGCTGTCAGTTTTATTTGGTGGTATTCAGTGGAAGGGGCTTTCCTGGTAGTTCAGTCAATAAAGAATCTGCCTGCAATGCAGGAGACCTGGCTTCAATCCCTGGGTTGGGAAGATCCCTAAGAGAGGGCATGGCAACCCACTCCAGTATTCTTGCCTGGAGAATCCCCATGGACAGAGGAGCTTGGCGGGCTACAGTCCCTGGGGTCCCAAAGAGTCGGACACGACTGATGGACTTAGCACAGCACAGCATTCAGTGGACGAGTGACAGTTTGTCTCTGTTTCTTAGGGAATCCAGGAGAAATTTTTGAGCAGTTACGTGATCAAGACAAATGGAGAGCAAGAGAACAGAATAGTTGAGGTATATCGGGACATGGGGAGAGAGGGAAAGAAAACAGGAGAAAGGACAGAGTGGGGGCAGAAACAGACGGGGAGGGAGAGATGGAGGATGGCGGGGCAGGGAGAGGATGCAGGGTACAACAGATCAGAATACCTTGGGGTTTAAACAGGAAAGGGCAAAAATGCCCTCCTGTCACCCTCTGCATATTACTGAAGTTCTGAGGTTCAGATCCTCTGGAGAGAGAACTGGGTTCAAAGTCAAGGCTGGTGGGACTACCAGATGTGAAAGCAGGTCCAGGATGATGAGGAGCCGGCAAGACCCGCAGAGAGAGAGACGGAAAGCTGGCGCGGACCCCACCTGTCCACTGGGTTCAGCGAAGAGCAGGTCCCGCCCCGGTCTGGCTGCATCCAGGTGCGCATGCGCTGCCCTGCCCGCCAGAGCAGCGGGTTGGGAAGGTGCGGTGATCGTGGAGAGGCTCAGAGATAGGGAGCCCCGCTCAGCTGACCTGATGGAAAGACGTGGGGCGGGGAGTGCTTTGTTGTGCTGCAGGGAGAGGCCCCTGGGAGGACGGGGTCTGCCTGTTCCTCCTCAACTCCAGAGGCTTCGGATCTCCTGACTGTTCCTGAGCCCAGCCTGAGGGTCAGCCTGCAGAGGCTGGACTGAAGCAAGGAAGCAGGAGCTCCCGCCTCTGGGATTCTCCCAGCTCTTTGATCCAGGCTGGTGGCGCGGGTCTGCGTGCATAAAGCCGAGCTGTCCTCACCAGGCCCCTAGGTGCTGCTGCCCTGCCCTGAGCCACCTGGGACACTCCCCACGATGGTTAGTTCTTCATCTGGTGCTCTCAGTTCCATAGCCCATAATCTGCAAGATGACCAGGTCTAGCGAATAAAAACACAGCACTCCTAGGCAAATTGGAAATTCAGGTTAACAGTGAGTTACCTGTTATACCACTTTTTAATATGAAAAAAATAATTTGTTACTCTGAAACATTGAAATTTAACTGGGGGTTTCAGTGTTTTGTCTGGCAACCTTACCCCTGCCCCAGCTCTCCTCTCCTTTCCATCCTCACCCCTGACTCAAGCCCACCTGAACTACTGTAGCCCCCTCCAATCCTCTGCAGCTGCTTCTACTCCTGCCCCTCCCTGGGCCTTGTTCCACACCAGTCTCCAGCTTAGGAGGCCAACACACATCTCTGATCTTGCCACCTAAAATTCTGACCCAGAGACTGCAAACTCAAGACTTATAAACAGGTTTGGTGGTGGCAGTGGTGGTGTTTTCCATCAGAACATTTCACTATAAAGACTGGATTTCTGGCTTCTTTTTTTAAAAGGTGGCTACAGCAGCCTGAGCCCAGATTTCAAACTCTGGCTCCATCACAGGGAGCTAAGAGTGCCTTTCCCTTTTAGCAAGGCCCTAGTCTGCACTTCCCCTGAGTCTTCTGGGCCAGATTCGTCTCCTTAACCTGCCCTTGTTCCACCTGAGCTTTTGACCCCTGGCCTGCTAAGCTCAGATACCCCAGCTTGACATTCAAGACTTTTCCAACTCAGGGGACATGTCCTCCATCCCACCTTCTTTCTCTGTCCATTCCTTTTCTTACCTTCTTCTCCCCGTGGAACACTGGATGGCTCCTTAGCGTGTCCTATGATTCTGGCCACACTGTGCCTGCATCTCTCTGCCTAACAGGTGGTCCTCCTTCCTGTGGTCATATCCTGCTCATTCATCCAGGCCCAGGCCACAAGGACAGCCTCCCTGAGACTCTGTCATCTCCGCTTTGAAGGGTGCTCTCTGCTTTTCTCCTCTGGCCATCTTCATTACAAGCTTCTTTCTCAACACACACACACACACACCCATAGTTGAGCATCCACTCTGTAGATGTCAGGGAAACAAAAGAAAAATGACCTTCGAGAGCTCCCAGGTGAGTGTGGTAGAGCTCACGGGCAGGGCTGAAAACAGATTCTCCTACAGATGAAACATTCAGCTGCCTCTAACTTGAAAGAGGACTTTCCCAGCCTGAAGGAACAACAAGGAAACTCAGAAAACTAAGTCTAAGGGGGTGGCCCATCTGGAGCCCTTCGGAGCACCTTCCTATGAAAGTGGGGAGGTGCTGGAAGGGAGTGGAGCCAGATGTGAACTCAAAAACCAAGCTCAAGATTTGACTCTAGCATAGGTAATTGAAGACCAACGAGCTTTTAAAGCCAAGAAATTGGGTAATGAGTTACAAGAGTTATTAGAATATGAAACCCATGAGGGGCAGGGATTCTGGTCTGTTTCACTTTTCGGAAGGCTGGTAATTGCTGAATAAATAATATAATGCATGAATGAGTGAATGAATGGATGTGTTGCACTAAGGTTATTCCGGCAGCACTGACAGGAGTGGGCAGGGCCTGGAAGAGAAGTCAGGAGGTGTGGGAATACAGGGTCCCAGGTGAGGGTCTGCATAGAGAGGGGGGACTGAGTGGAGGGCTGGTGAGACCACCTCTAAAGTGACTTAACCCTTTACTCTGATGGTTGGGCCCTCACATTTGCAGTAACTCTGCATGGTGTCTGGCCCAGAGTGGCTGCTCAAGAACCATTTGCTGAACTTTCAACAAAAGAATCTTCTAGGTCCACCCAAAGATGGGACCACCTGCCCTTCAATCCAGCAGTATTGTGGCTGGGCTGGAATTTCCTCCTCCAGAAACTGGTCATTCTTACAGTGTTTCTTCCCAGTTTACTTAGAGCATTTGCAGACATTGCCTCATTTGATCCTTATCACAATCCTGAGAAGTAGGAGCCATTAGCTCCATTTCACAGTTGCAGAGACAGAGGCCAAGAGAGGTTGTGTGACTTCACCAGGGTAAAACGTGGGAGAGATGGAATTCAGTCCCAGGTCTGCCAGTGTTCACATCCAGGCTTCTTTCATCATTTAGGTAGAAAGATGTGAGTAGCAAATGTGAAAAGGCACAAGACAGCTTGTGGATTCAGTGCTAGGCTTAACTTGCTCAGTTACGTCCGACTCTTTGCAACCCTATGGACTGTAGCCCGCCAGGCTCTTCTGTCCATTGATTCTCCAGGCAAGAATACTGGAGTGGGGTGCCACTGCCTTCTCCAGGGGATCTTCCTGACCCAGGGGGTGAACCCAAGTCTCCTGCACTGCATGCAAATTCTTTGCTGGCTGAGCCACCAGGAAAGCCCCTGTGGATTCAGTGCTAAGTGGGTATTAACAGTCACAGTTTGTGTTCACTGGACGCTTCCTGTGTGCCTGGTACTGCTCCAAGCAGGTGACACATGTCGCTCATTTATTCCTCAGACGCTCTTTGAATTGGGTCTGTCATTCTCCCCATATTACAGATGTGGCAAAGTATAAGAGGCAGAGAAGGGCTCACACTGCCAGGAAAGGCCTTAGGAAGAGGTAAGCCTGTGGGTGGGGGAGGAGGAAGGCATCCTTGGAGGGAGGCCTGGCTTGAGTAAAGGTGTGGAGGATTGGGCAGAAGAGGGTGGACTTCTATCAGAAGAGGGGGGCAGGCTGAGGGACCATGTTATCATGCTCCTGGTCTGTCTGCTCTCCAGAAGGAAGCAGACCTGGCTGATGGAGGTCTGGCCACAGTAGGTCCAAGGACAGGGACCGGGGTGATGGACATGCCCTCCACAGTGATGAGCAGGACGCAGGAGAGGTAGAGATGGCTGCTGGTCAGGATCCTACAGACCCAGTCCTGATGAGAGATGTTGAAATAGTAGACACTGAGAGAGAGGGAAAATGCTTTCCCAAGGAAGGATGGAGGGGATAGGTCAGCAGCCACCTCTGAGTGTCACATTCAGTTTTAGGTGGCACATTTTTCGATGCCTGTAGACCAAACACTGGCCTTCCCTGGTGGTGCAGTGGTAAAGAACCCGCCTGCCACTGCAGGAGACACAGTTTCAATCCCCAGGTCAGGAAGATTCCCTAGAGAAGGAAATAGCAACCCACTCCAGGATTCTTGCCTGGGAAATCCCATGGACAGAAGAGCCTCACGGGCTACAGTCCATGGGGTCGCAAAAGTGTTAGACATGACTTAGCAACTACAGACAGGAATTACATACTGGTGCCCATGGGTTTTTGTTTTGCCTGCACAGTATTGACACATACAGTGTTTCATTTTAATTATTTACCAATTTTTAAAAATCAGGACCTTTCAAATACAAATCCAGATTTCCTGTTTCTATTGGAAAGTGAGAGATCTGGCAAAACTGGGGTCCCACTTCTGAGTGGGGACAAATGGTTGTTTCCAGTAACCAGGGCAACTACTCTCTTTGCTGCAGTCGCCGCCACTCCCTATTGTGCTCCACCCATCTTACCCACTGATGTCACTGGCTTTTGGCGCCCATAAGCACTGTCTGCAACACCTGATTTGGATAAATTGGAGCATGTCTGGAGGGGAGGCCAGACCAGTTAGTGACTTGAAATATGTAATAGGAAGACTAGCTGGAGTGATGGGGGATATTTACCCGCTGGAGTCGTGATCATAGCTTTAATGCTCAAAGGACTAAGATACAGATAGAGGAGGGAGGTCTGTCCTGTGACAACCCAGAAAAAAATTAGGAACAGTGAAAACGTATGTGTGGGAAGCAATGGGGAGGCAATTTTCAGCTCAACCTAAGGCCGCTTTTCAACATCATAACTGTTTCAAGATGTAACAGGCAATGTCAGGAAGTGACCAACTCCCTGGTGTGGAGGAGGGTCAGGCTGAGTCTGGGCAACAGTTTGGCCCCGGCCATTCAGAGGGAATCCAAGTGTTGCGTGGGCAGCTGAATTGCATGCCCTTCATGGTTTCTTCAGCCCTTCAGGGCTGGATTTTGTGCCCATAGGCTGGATGCCAGGGTGAGGGAAAGGGAAGAGCTAAACTGGCTCCTGTGTGGCTGGTCTGGAAGCCTGAATGCTGCGGCTGCTCCTGCTGCTGGGAGAAGTGGGGAATTTAAGATGCAGCTGAGTAGCAGGACAGTATGTTTTCTGTGGTGCAGCATGAAAATCTTTGGGTCAGACCAGTTGGATCCATAAGAGAGACATGTTGGATGACCTCCAGGGACCCTGCCTGCTGAGGCCACCTGATGCTCTGATGGCAATCTGGACAGTCAGGCTCTGTCCAAGAGGGACAGGGTAGGGGGTGGAATACCTGGTGTGGGGGGCTCCTGGAGACAGAGGCTGTAAATATACTTCCTAAATGGGAAAGGGAGCAGTGATGTTGTGATTTTAAAATGATAAATATATATTTAGTCTTCTTGTTTCCAGCACAGAGCTCCTTGGAATTTCCTCAGTGATAAGAGCAACTTAAGGTGTCTTTTATTATGTTAATGAGGAGACTTTGAAAGACTAGAGATCTCTTCAAGAAAATTAGAGATACCAAGGGAACATTTCATGCAAAGGTGGGCTCAATAAAGGACAGAAATGGTATGGACCTAACAGAAGCAGAAGATATTAAGAAGAGGTAGCAAGAATACACAGAAGAACTGTACAAAAAAGATCTTCATGACCCAGATAATCATGATAGTGTGATCTCTAATCTAGAGCCAGATATCCTAGAATGTGAAGTCAAGTGGGCCTTAGAAAGCATCACTATGAACAAAGCTAGTGGAGGTGATGGAATTCCAGTTGAGCTATTTCAAATGCTGAAAGATGATGCTGTGAAAGTGCTGCACTCAATATGCCAGCAAACTGGGAAAACTCAGCAGTGGCCACAGGACTGGAAAAGGTCAGTTTTCATTCCAATCCCAAAGAAAGGCAATGCCAAAGAATTCTCAAACTACTGCACAATTGCGCTCATCTCACATGCTAGTAAAGTAATGCTCAAAATTCTCCAAGCCAGGCTTCAGCAATACATGAACTGTGAACTTCCAGATGTTCAAGCTGGTTTTAGAAAAGTCAGAGGAATCAGAGATCAAATTGCCAACATCCACTGGATCATGGAAAAAGCAAGAAAGTTCCAGAAAAACATCTGTTTCTGCTTTATTGACTATGCCAAAGCCTTTGACTGTGTGGATCACAATCAACTGTGGAAAATTCTTCAAGAGATGAGAATACTAGACCACCTGACCTGCCTCTTGAGAAATCTGTATGCAGGTCAGGAAGCAACAATTAGAACTGGACATGGAACAACAGACTGGTTCCAAATAGGAAAAGGAGTGCGTAAAGGCTGTATATTGGCACCCTGCTTATTTAATTTCTATGCAGAGTACATCATGAGAAACGCTGGGCTGGAAGAAACACAAGCTGGAATCAAGATTGCCGGGAGAAATATCAATAACCTCAGATATGCAGATGACACCACCCTTATGGCAGAAAGTGAAGAGGAACTCAAAAGCCTCTTGATGAAAGTGAAAGAGGAGAGTGAAAAAGTTGGCTTAAAGCTCAACACTCAGAAAACGAACATCACGGCATCCGGTCCCATCACTTCATGGGAAATAGATGGAGAAACAGTGGAAACAGTGTCAAACTATTTTTGTGGGCTCCAAAATCACTGCAGATGGTGACTGCAGCCATGAAATTAAAAGAGGCTTACTCCTTGGAAGGAAAGTTATGACCAACCTAGATAGCATATTCAAAAGCAGAGACATTACTTTGCCGACTAAGGTCCATCTAGTCAAGGCTATGGTTTTTCCAGTAGTCATGTATGAATGTGAGAGTTGGACTGTGAAGAAAGCTGAGCGCTGAAGAATTGATGCTTTTGAACTGTGGTGTTGGAGAAGACTCTTGAGAGTCCCTTGGACTGCAAGGAGATCCAACCAGCCCATTCTGAAGGAGATCAACCCTGGGATTTCTTTGGAAGGAATGATGCTAAAGCTGAAACTCCAGTACTTTGGCCACCTCATGCGAAGAGTTGACTCATTGGAAAAGACTCTGATGCTGGGAGGGATTAGGGGCAGGAGGAGAAGGGGACGACAGAGGATGAGATGGCTGGATGGCATCACTGACTCGATGGACGTGAGTCTGGGTGGACTCCGGGAGTTGGTGATGGACAGGGAGGCCTGGTGTGCTGCGATTCATTGGGTCGCAAAGAGTTGGACACGACTGAGCGACTGAGCTGAACTGAAGAATGAGGACTGTGGTGTTGGAGAAGACTCTTGAGAGTCCCTTGGACTGCAAGGAGATCAAACCAGTGATTCCTTAATGAAATCAACCCTAAATATTCACTGGAAGGACTGATGCTGAAGCTGAAACTCCAGTACTTTGGCCACCTGATGCAAAGAGCTGACTCATTGGAAAAGACCGTGATGGTGGGAAAGATTGAAGGCAGGAGGAGAAGGGGACGACAGAGGACAAGATAGTTGGATGGCATCACTGACTCAATGGACATGAGTTTGAGCAACTCTGGGAGATGGTGAAGGACAGGGAAGCCTGGAGTGCTGTGGTCCATGGGGTCGCAAAGAGTCTTACATGACTGAATGACTGAAAAACAACAACAAAAGGATGAGGACTGTTTGCCTGGAGAATCAACCAGGTGATTAGAGGCTTGGAACTTTCAGTCTCACCCCCTGACCTCTGGAAGGGGGAGGGGGATTGGAGGTTCAATCAGTTGCACTGTCAGTGATTTCATCCATCATGCCTTAATAGTGAAGCCTCCATAAAAACCCAAAAGGGTAGGGTTTTGAGAACTCCTGGGCTGGTGAACACCTGGAGATTGGGGAGAGTGTCCTGCTCAGAGAGGGTGTGAAAGCCCCAAGCTCCTTCCCCATACTTTGCTCTATGCATCTCTTCTATCTAGCTGTTCCTGAGTTAAATCCTTTTCAAACCTAGTAAATATTTTCTCTGAGTTCTGTGAGCCATAATCAAACCCAAGGTGAGAATCTTGGGAATCTCTGATATAGCCAGAAGAGAAACCAAGCACCTCCAAAACCAAATTCTCCTGCTGAGTTTATGATTAGCTTTTCTCTCCAAAACTTGATTCCCATTCTTGTCCCACCCCTGATTCTGATGGTGAAAGCTCAACTTCTCTGTGCACTGGTGCCGAATCAAATCTCAGAGACAGAGTTTTGGGTGAAGTAGAAAAGGATAGTTTTACTGCTTTGCCTGGCAAAGGGGTGCAGGCTAATGCCCTCAAGACCACGTGTCCCAACTTGGGGAAGATAGTGACAAGTTTTATAGTAAAAGTAGGGTGTGATCAGCTCGTGAACATTCTTCTGATGGGCTGGTGGTGAGATAAGTAGGAGTCAGCATCATCAATTTTCAGGTCCAACTGTCTGGGGTCCACATAGTTGTGGGCAGCATAACATCATTAATCATTAACTTCTCCCACCTGGAGGGGGTTTCAGTATCTGCAAAATAGCTCAAAGATATTATGTATCCATTGATGGGGGAAACAGGACCTTACCCAAAGGCTGCTCCTGACTGTTTGTCCCTGGTCTCCCAATCCCTCCCTTCCCTAATTAAAAACTGCTTGAATCTGCTCATTGGATCTCAGGGAAGGTCATGAAGGCTGAATGAAGACTGTTTCCTATAATCAAAGAAATGGAGGATACAGAAAGGCCTCGTGCCCAGGAGCCCCAGTGGGACCTGCACGGTATCATTTCCTTCAGGACTGAGTAGGATCGAAGAAAAGGTAGGATCAAAACCAAGCAGGACCCTACAGGGCCCTCCAGAGTACAAAAATCACTCTTTGTTCCCCTGTTTCTTATTTGTAGAAAAAGGCTTTCGTCTCCTTAGGTTTCCCTGAGTTCCAAAGAGCAGACTCAAACAGTTACTAATTAGGGAAGTGAGGGAAGGCAGAAACAAAGGAAAAACTGTCAAAGAAGAAAAGTAAACACAGCTAAAACAATTGTTCAGCCCCAAAGCATAGTCCTAGCTCCTCTTCAAGGGATATACGTAACAAACTGACACATATCTTTGAGCCGTTCTGCAGAAACTAAGACCACCACCAACACCCTCTGCCCCACACACACACCCAGGTGGAAGGATGGCGGCCATCTGCTGACCCCAGACTGGTTGGAACCAGAAGATTAATGATTAAGATTCTGGAAACATCACCTTGTTACCTCATCACCAATCAGAAGAAAGTCCGTGAACTGACACCTTCTTCAGTGCAGATTTACATCTTCTCAGAAAGAAGAACACTAAATAAGTCAGGGGTACATTTCTTCAGGGTTTTTTTAAAAAGCCAGACCAGCACATACACAACAAGTCAGTATGGCCTTAGCATCTGGAAAGGGAGTCTTATCATTGAAGGAGTACCAGAACTGATGTCCCAGAACAGGAGGCGTTTAGTCTTTATTTTTAACATGAACAATTCTTTATTTCTGGTCAATGTGCCCCTTTCTTTAATAGTTAAAGCAGATGTACAATGTATGTTTGATAGGACACAAACAGGTTGTTCCAGTTAGCATAAAATTCAAGTTAACTCATGTATAAGCCAGCATGACTTCCTCATACCTCAGTATGTGAGCATTTCTTTTGTCAATTGCATGGTGATGTGGGGGGGAAAAAACCCACATGTTGGAATCAGGGTGCAGAATCAAAGGAGCATATACTCTTTGAGTTCACCTTTTTGTTACAGGAAGGGGGACCTCTTCCAGGGCCTGAGAGTGGGCTCTTGTCTAATACTTGGAAATGAATTGTCTGAGAAGACACGCATGTTGACAAAGCAAGAGACTTTATTGTGAAGGAGCACCTGGGAGAGAGTGGCAGGGTAAGTGAACGCAGGAGCACTGCTCTGCCACGTGCCACGAGTCTTGGGTTTTGCGGTGATGGGGTTAGTTTCCGGGTTGTCTCTGGCCAGATGTTTTGACTTGGGGTCCTTCCCGGTGGCACATGCGATCAGAACCAGAATTCCCCATATCACGAGACAGAATGGCCATCACAAGTCATAGCACAGAACACAAAGTATAAAACAAATAGGCAAAGCTGTCCTAATCAGACACTCCCTTAAAGACAAGATTGCAGTCTCTAAGAAAATCTTCTACTTCCACAGAGTCACAGGATTTTAGATCCAAACACTGACAGAGTAAATTGAAATATCTTGGGTCTTCAAAGATTTCAAAGGAAGGAAAGGAGGCCAGGTTAACTAAGACGGGAAGGACAAGGGGCCAAAGAGTGGCTTTACAGACGTCCCCTGCCGCCTGCAGACGCTCAGGCATTATGGAACTTTTCCCTGGGCTTCCAGAAAGGGAGGACAGGAACTTGGCCCAACCAGAAACTAGAAACCAGGTGCCAAACACTAGATGGGAATTCAAGTTTTCTGCCCTCTGGAAGAGATCAGGCTCCAACCCTCAGATCAGGCTGAGGCCCTTCAGCCAGACTCCTGTGTCCAGAACCAGAATAGGAGAAAACAGGATAGCATAGGAGGGGTGAAAAGAGGAAAGGGAGAGGGAAGAAGGGGAAAGAGATCAACAAGGTCTTCTGTTCCTCACCCAGTCACGCCACTCTGGCCTGCTGTCTGTGTAAGCAGGAGAGCAGAGACAAACGGAGCCCAGCTGGGGCTGCTCCGCCTAGTCTGTCTGCAGGCGAACTGGTCCCCAAGCACCCTGAATGGTCAGGATGTCAGTCATAACAAAGAAGAGGTCCCACTTGAGTTGCCATTTGTTGCAGGAAGTGGCCTTGAGTGGACTCTTGTCCAACACTTGGAAATGAATTGTCTGAGGAGACGCACGTGCTGACAAAGCAAAAGACCTTACCAAAACAAGACATCTGGATGGAGAGGAGGACGGTAAAGGAACCGAAGAGAACTGCTCTGCCCTGTGGCTTCCAGTCTCAGGTTTTATGGTAATGGGGTTAGTTTCCGGGTTGTCTCTGACCAATCGTTCTTTCTCAGGGTCCTTCCTGGTGATGCGTGTATTACTCAACCAAGATGGATTTCAGCGAGAATTCTGGGAGGTTGATAGGACATAAGGACTAGCATCTCCTCTCGTTTTTTCCTCCCTCCTTTGGACCTTCCCTGAATTCTTCCAGTCAGCGGTAGTTTGTTAGTTCCACATCTGACCTCCTAAGATAACTCATGCAGGTGATTACTATCAGGCCTGGCCAGGGCAGGCAGTTTTGATCAGTGCTCACCTAACATTTTTATATAGTTTTGATTTCTGAATCATGAAAATATTTTACATATTCAAAAAGCAAAGTTAAACAGAAAAAACATTTTTTAAAGAAGCAAACCTTAAACAGAAAGCAGATAGAAATTACAGCCAATTACATATAACATAACCAACCACACTCGCTTATGTAACTTTGAATCCAATAATGGAACATTTTCTAAGACTAAAAAGAATTGACCAGAACCCTGACCTTTGCCTGGGAGGCTTGTTGAAAGGGGGAATTGGGGGTGGTATTCCTGAAAGGGTTCTCTGTCTGTGTAGGATACAGATATCTGGGTAGATATTATCTTGAGATTTTAAAGGAGTGTGTGTGCTTGAGCTCTCTGGGCCTGTTTACAGCAAAGCAAACGTTTTAATAAGTGGATGCACACCAAATGACATGGTATCTAGGGTTGCCTCAGGTTGTGAGAACAGTGCCTACCCCACCTCCACCCCCAAGGTGGCTGCAGGTCCCTGAGTGGAAAGCACCCCCTGCAGGGCAATATTTGCGGGGCTCTTGTCTCCCCAACACCCTCTTGTGTGTATTATTTAGGTTGGTGCGGAAGTAATTGTGGTTTTGCTTCGCTGAAATTTGCCGTATGATATTGGAATATATTATTTTTTTAAGTTTTTTTTTATTGAAGGATAATTGCTTTTTTGTTGTTTTTCTGTCAAACCTCAACGTGAACCAGCCACAGGTATACATATATCCCCTCCCTCCTGAACCCCTCTCCCATCTCCCTCCCCATCCCACCCCTCCAGGTTTACACAGAGCCCCTCTTTGAGTTTCCTGAGCCATACAGCAAATTCCCGTCAGCCATCGATTTTACACATGATAATGTAAGTTTCCATGTTACTCTTTCCATATATCTCACCCTCTCCTCCCCTCTTCCCATGTCCGTAAGTCTATTCTCTATGTCTGTTTCTCCATTGCTACCCTGTAAATAAATTCTTCAGTACCATTCTTCTAGATTCCATATATATGCATGAGAATATGATATTTATCTTTCTCTTTCTGACTTACTTCACTCTGTATGATAGGTTCTAGGTTCATCTACCTCATTAGAACTGACTCAAAGGCGTTCAGGAAGCAACAGATAGAACTGGACATGGAACAACAGACTGGTTCCAAATAGGAAAAGGAGTACATCAAGGCTGTATACTGTCACCCTGCTTATTTAATTTCTATGCAGAGTACATCATGAGAAACGCTGGGCTGGAGGAAGCACAAGCTGGAATCAAGATTGCCGGAAGAAACATCAATAACCTCAGATATGCAGATGACACCACCCTTACGGCAGAAAGTGAAGAAGAACTAAAGAGCCTCTTGATGAAAGTGAAAGAGGAGAGTGAAAAAGTTAGTTTAAAACTCAACACTCAGAAAACTATCATGGCATCCAGTCCCATCATTTCATGGGAAATAGATGGGGAAACAGTGCAAACAGTGGCTGACTTTATTTTTGTGGGCTCCAAAATCACTGCAGATGGTGACTGCAGCCATGAAATTAAAAGACGCTTACTCCTTGGAAGGAAAGTTATGACCAACCTAGATAGCATATTCAAAAGCAGAGACATTATTTTGTCAACAAAGGTCCATCTAGTCAAGGCTATGGTTTTTCCAGTGATTATGTATGGATGTGAGAGTTGGACTATAAAGAAAGCTGAGCACCGAAGAATTGATGCTTTTGAACTGTGGTGTTGGAGAAGACTCTTGAGAGTCCCTTGGACTGCAAGGAGGTCCAACCAGCCCATTCTGAAGGAGATCAACCCTGGGATTTCTTTGGAAGGAATGATGCTAAAGCTGAAACTCCAGTACTTTGGCCACCTCATGCGAAGAGTTGACTCATTGGAAAAGACTCTGATGCTGGGAGGGATTAGGGGCAGGAGGAGAAGGGGACGACAGAGGATGAGATGGCTGGATGGCATCACTGACTCGATGGACGTGAATCTGAGTGAACTCCGGGAGTTGGTGATGGACAGGGAGGCCTGGCGTGCTGTGATTCATGGGGTCGCAAAGAGTCGGACACGACTGAGTGACTGAACTGAACTGAACTAAATATTCCGCTGTGTATATGTACCACAACTTCTTTATCCATTCATCTGTCAATGGATATCTAGGTTGCTTTCATGTTCTAGCTATTATAAATAGTGCTGCAATGAACAATGGAATACATGTGTCTTTTTCAATTTTGATTTCCTCAGGGTGGGAAATGCCTAGGAGTGGGAGTGCTGGGTCATGTGGTGGTTTTATTCCTAGTTTTTTAAGGAATCTCCATACCATCTTCCATAGTGGCTGTATCAATTTACATTCCCACCAATAGTGCAAGAGTGTTCCCTTTTCCCCACACCCTCTCCAGCATTTATTGTTTGTAGACTTTTTGATGATGGCTATTCTGACCAGTGTGAGGTGATATCTCATTGTAGTTTTGATTTGCATTTCTCTAACAATGAGCAATATTGAGCATCTTTTCATGTGTTTATTAGCCATCTGTATGTCTTCTTTGGAGAAATGTCTGTTTAGGTCTTTTTCCCACTTTTTGATTGGGTTGTTTGTTTTTCTGGTATTGAGTTGTATGAGCTACTTGTATATTTTGGAAATTAATCCTTTGTCAGTTGTTTCATTTGCTATTGTTTTCTCCCATTCTGAGAGTTGTCTTTTCACCTTGCTTATAGTTTTCTTTGCTGTGCAAAAGCTTTTAAGTTTAATCAGGTCCCACTTGTTTACTTTTGTTTTTATTTCCATTACCCTAGGAGGTGGGTCATAGAGGATCTTGCTTTGATTTATGTCATTGAGTATTCTGCCTATGTTTTCCTCTAAGAATTTTATAGTTTTATAGTTCCTGGTCTTACATTTAAGTCTTTAATCTATTTTGAGTTTATCTTTGTGTATGATGTTAGGAAGTGCTCTGATTTCATTCTTTTACATGTAGCTGTCTAGTTTCCTCAGCACGATTTATTGAAGAGGCAGTCTTTGCCCCATTGTATATTCTTGCCTCCTTTGTCAAAAATAAGTTACCCACAGGCGCATGGGTTTATTTCTGGGCTTTCTATCTTGTTCCATTGGTCTATATTTCTGTTTTTGTGCCTGTACCATACTGTCTTGATGACTGTAGTTTTGTAGTATAACCTGAAGTCAGGAAGGTTGATTCCTCCAGCTCCATTCTTTCTCAGACTGCTTTGACTATTCAGGGTCTTTTCCATATGAACTGTGAAATTTTTTGTTCTAGTTCTGTGAAAAATGTCATTGGTAATTTGATAGGGATCACACTAAATCTATAGATTCCGTTTGGTAATATAATCATTTTCACAATATTGATTCTTCCTACCCAGGAACATGGAATAGCTCTCCATCTGATTATGTCATCTTTGATTTCTTTCATTAGTGTCTTATAATTTTCTGTGTACAGTTCTTTTATCTCCTTAGGTAAGTTTATTCCTAGATATTTAATTCTTTTTGTTGCAATGGTGATTGGGATCGATTCCTTAATTTCTCTTCCTGCTTTTCCATTGTTAGTATATAGAAATGCAAGTGATTTCTGTGTAATGATTTCATATCCTGCAACTTGCTGAATTCACTGACTAGCTCTAGTGATTTTCTGATACTATATTTAGGGTTTTCTATGTACAGTATCATGTCATCTGCAAACAGTGAGAGCTTTACTTCTTCTCCAATATGGATTCCTTTTATTTCTTTTTTATAGCTAGGACTTCCAGAACTATGTTGAATAATAGTGGTGAAAGTGGACACCCTTGTCTTATTCCTGATCTTAGGGGGAATGGTTTCAGTTTTTCACCATTGAGAATAATGTTTCAGTTCAGTTCAGTTCAGTCACTCAGTCATGTCTGACTCTTTATGACCCCATGAACAGCAGCACACCAGGCCTTCCTGTCCATCCCTAACTCCCAGAGTCCACCCAAACTCATGTCCATTGAGTCAGTGATGCCATCCAACCATCTCATCCTCTGTCATCCCCTTCTCCTCCTGTTCTCAATCTTTCCCAGCATCAGGGTCTTTTCAAATGAGTCAGCTCTTCACTGTATTGGAGTTTCAGCTTCAACATCAGTCCTTCCAATGAACACCCAGGACCGATCCCCTTTAGGATGGACTGGTTGGATCTCCTTGCAGTCCAAGGGACTCTCAAGAGTCTTCTCCACCTCCACAGTTTAAAAGCATCAATTCTTCAGTGCTCAGCTTTATTTATAGTCCAACTCTCACATCCATACATAGCCACTGGAAAAACCATAGCCTTGACTAGATGGACCTTTGTTGACAAAATAATGCCTCTGCTTTTGAATATGCTATCTAGGTTGGTCATAACTTTCCTTCCAAGGAGTAAGCGTCTTTTAATTTCATGGCTGCAGTCACCATCTGCAGTGATTTTGGAGCCCACAAAAATAAAGTCAGCCACTGTTTGCACTGTTTCCCCATCTATTTCCCATGAAATGATGGGACCGGATGCCATGATCTTAGTTTTCTGAGTGTTGAGCTTTAAGCCAACTTTTTCACTCTCCTCTTTCACTTTCATCAAGAGGCTCGTTAGTTCTTCTCCACTTTCTGCCGTAAGGGTGGTGTCATCTGCATATCTGAGGTTATTGATGTTTCTTCCGGCAATCTTGATTCCAGCTTGTGCTTCCTCCAGCCCAGCGTTTCTCATGATATACTCTGCATAGAAATTAAATAAGCAGGGTGACAGTATACAGCCTTGACGTACTTCTTTTCCTATTTGGAACCAGTCTGTTGTTCCATGTCCAGTTCTAACTGTTGCTTCCTGACCTGCATACAGATTTCTCAAGAGGCAGGTCAGGTGGTCTACTATTCCCATCTCTTTCAGAATTTTCCACAGTTTATTGTGATCCACACAGTCAAAGGCTTTGGCATAGTCAATAAAGCAAAATTAGATGTTTTTCTGGAACTCTCTTACTTTTTCCATGATCCAGCGGATGTTGGCAATTTGATCTCTGGTTCCTCTGCCTTTTCTAAAACTAGCTTGAATATCTGGAAGTTCATGGTTCATATATTGGCTTATCATATATGGCCTTTGCTATGTTGAGGTAGGTTCCTTCTATGCCCATTTTTTGAAGAATTTTAAACATAAATGGGTGCTGAATTTTGTCCAAGGCTTTTTCTGCTTCTATTGAGATTATCATGTGGTTTTTATCTTTCAATTTATTAGTATGGTATATCACATTGATTGATTTTTATATATCAAAGAATCCTTATATCCCTGGAGTAAACCCAGCTTGATCATGGTGTATGAGCTATTTGATGTGTTGCTGAATTTGATGTGTTTGCTAAAATTTTGCTGAGAATTTTTGAACCTATGTTCTTCAGTGATATTGGCCTTTCAGTTTTCTTTTTGTGTTGTCTTTGTCTGGTTTTGGATCAGGGTGATGGTGGCCTTGCAGAATGAGTTTGGAAGTGTTCCTTTCTCTGCAATTTTTTGAAAGAGTTTTAGAAGGATTAGGCATTAGGTCTTCTCTAAAAGTTTGATAGAGTTCTCCTGTGAAGTGATCTGGCCCTGGACTTTTGTTTTTTGGGAGATTTTTTGATCACAGCTTCAATTTCAGGGCTTGTAATTGGGTTGTTCATAATTTCTATTTCTTCCTGGTTCATTCTTGGAAGATTGAACTTTTCTAAGAATCTATCCATTTCTTCCAGGTTATCCATTTTATTGCCATATAGTTGTTCATAATAGTCTCTTATAATCCTTTGTATTTCTGCATTGTATGTTGTAACCTCTCCTTTTTCATTTCTAATTTTGTTGATTTGATTCTTCTCTCTTTTTTTCTTGATGAGTCTGGCTATAGGTTTGTCAGTTTTGCTTATCTTCTCAAAGAACCAGTTTTTAGTTTTATTAATCTTTACTATTGTTTCTTCCATTTCTTTCTGTGAGCATCTTTATGATTTCTTTCCTTCTAATAATTTTGGGGTTTTTTTGTTCTTTCCCCTGTTGTTTTGGGTTTAAAGTTAGATTGTCTGATGTTTTTCTTGTTTCTTGAGGTAGGATTTTATTGCTATAAACTTCCCTCTTAGAACTGCTTTTGCTACATCCATAGTTATTGTGTTTTCATTGTCATTTGTTTTTAGAAACTTTTTTATTTCCCTTTTTATTTCTTCAGTAACCTGTTGGTTATTTAGAAACTTATTGTTTAATCTCCATGTGTTTGTGTTTCTTACAGTTTTTTTCTTGTAGTTGAGATCTAGTCTCATAGCGTTGTGCTTGGAGAAGATGCTTGATACAATTTCAATTTTCTTAAATTTACTGAGGTTTGATTTGTGAGCCAAGATGTGGTCTATCCTGGAGAATGTTCCATGTGCACTTGAGAACGTGTCTTCTTCTGCATTTGCATGGAATGTCCTGAAGATATCAATGAGATCCATCTCATCTAATGTATCATTTAAGACCTTGTGTTTCCTTATTAATTTTTCTGTTTTGATGATCTGTCCATTGGTATAAGTGGGGTATTAAAGTCTCCTACTATTATTGTGTGACTGTCAATTTCTCCTTTTATGTCTATGCACCAAACATAGGTGCATAGATATCTACAATTGTTGTGTCTTCCTTGGATTGATCCTTTGATCATTATGTAGTGTCCTTCCTTATCTCTTATAATATTCTTTACTTTAAAGTCTATTTTTTTCTGATATGAAGATTGCTACTCCAGCTTTGTTTTGCTTTCCATTTGCATAGAATATACTTTTCCATCCTCTCACTTTCAGTCTGTATGTGTCTTTAGTCTGAAGTGGGTTTCTTGTAGACAGCATATATACGGGTCTTGTTTTTGTATTCATTTAGCCAGTCTGGGCCTTTTGATTGGAGCATTTAATCCATTTACATTTAAAGTAATTATTGATATATATGTTCCTATTGCCATTTTCTTAATTGTTTGGGGTTAATTTTGTAGATCTTTTTCCTTCTTTTGTATTTCTTGACTATATAAGTCCCTTTAACATTTGTTGTAAAGCTGGTTTGGTGGTACAGAATTCTCTTAACTTCTGCTTGTCTGAAAAGCTTTTTATTTCTCCATCAATTGTGAATGAGATCCTTGTTGGGTGCAGTAATCTTGGTTGTAGATTTTTCCTTTTCAGTACTTTAAATATATCCTGTCATTCCCTTCTGGTGTGCAGAGTTTCTGCTGAAAAATCAGCAGTTAAATGTATGGGGTTTTCCTTGTATGTTACTTGTTGCTTTTCCCTTGCTGCTTTTACTATTCTTTCTTTGTGTTTGGTCTTTATTAGTTTGATTAGTATGTGTCTTGGTGTGTTTCTCCTTGTGTTTCTCCTGTATGGGACTCTTTGTGCCTCTTGGGCTTGATTGATTATTTTCTTTTCCATATTGGGGAAATTTTCAACTATAATCTCTTCAAAAAATTTCTCATACCCTTTCTTTTTCTCTTCCTCTTCTGGGGCCCCTATAATTCAAGTGTTGGTGTGTTTGATATTGTCCCAGAGGTCTCTGAGACTATCCTCAGTTCTTTTCATTCTTTTTACTTTATTCTGCTCTTCAGAAGTTATTTCCACATTTTATCTTCCAGCTCACTGATTCGTTCTTCTGCTTCAGATATTCTGCTATTGATTCTTTTCAGAGTATTTTTAATTTCAGTAATTGTGTTGTTTGTCTGTGTATGTTTATTCTTTAATTCTTCTAGGTCTTTGTTAAATGATTCTTGCATTTTCTCCATTTTGTTTTCAGGTTTTTGATGATCTTTACTAGCATTATTCCGAATTCTTTTTCAGCTAATTTGCCTGTTTCCTCTTTATTTATTTGGACTTCTGTGTTTCTAATTTGTTCCTTCATTTGTGTAGTATTTCTCTGACTTTTCATTATTTTTTTTTAACTTATCATACTTGAGGTCTCCTTTTCCCAGGTTTCAGGGTTGAATTCTTTCTTCCTTTTGGTTTCTGCCCTCCTAAGTTTGGTCCAGCGGTTTGTATAAACTTCATATAGGGTGAGATTTGTGCAGTTTTTTGTTTGTTTGTTTTTCCTCTGATGGGCAAGGCTGAGTGAGGTGGTAATCCTGTCTGCTGATGATTGGGTTTGTATTTTTGTTTTGTTTGTTGTTTAGATGAGGCATCCTGCACAGGGTGCTACTGGTGGTTGCATGATGCCAGGTCTTATATTCAAGTGGTTTCCTTTGTGTGAGTTCTCACTGCCTGATACTCCCTAAGGTTAGTTCTCTGGAAGTCTAGGGTCTTGGAGTCAGTGCTCCCACTCCAAAGGCTCAGGACTTGATCTCTGGTCAGGAATGAAGATTCCACAAGTGGTTTGTTATGGCATTAATTGAGCTTAAAACAAATACCCAAAAGTGAGAAACCAAAGATGAACCCCAGACAAATGGAGGTTACAAAATCAGGCAAATAATAATTAAAATAATGGAATATACACATATTCATATACACCCATAAGCAAAGTCAAAACAGTCCAACAAAAATAAAGTACGACAGATTGACTTGGCGAACAAAGGAAACCAAAAGTTATATCTACCAGTTAAGAACAAAACTAACTAAAGCACAAACTGGAAAACAAAACTAAAGCAAGGTGCCAATTGGGGAATAAAGCAATGAAAATAAAACTAACAAATATGTTGAGAGGAAAGGAAAGAAAGAGTAGATATGCAAGGTTAAATAGAGGTATATAAAGAAAATTTATGTACATTAAAGATTAACTGCAAGGGGAAAAGATCAGTAGGAAAAGCAAACAAAGGAATAAATGTAGAAAAAATAATAATAAGTTTAAAAAATTAAAAAGAAAAAAAGGAAAACTCTACAGAACTTCAAAGTCCAACATAGAGGCAGAGGTTTATAACAACAATAAAAAATATGACAAGAAAAAAAAAGCTTAATTAGATTTCATAGTGCCAATAAAATTGATAACTACAACAGAGAGGAGAGAAAAAGAGGGGGGAAAAGAAAAAAAAATCCAGAAGAATCTACAGAACAAGTCAAAACATAGGAATAATAAATGTTTTTCCTGAGTCACTGCTGTCAGAGTCCTTTCTGTCGCTGGGAGTCACAGTCCACCTCACCTCCCTAGGATGTCTTCCAACACTGTACTGATCCCTGGACCTGTTGTGGGGGCAGCTCAGATTCTATTCTGGTCCTACTCCTGTGTGTTCTTGCTTCCAACATCCATAGCTACCAGAACTAGTGCGTTTTCTTTTGTGGGAGCTCTCAATGTCCTTTTATATATTCCATAGACACAGAGTCTGCCTCATTGATCCTGTGGATTTAATCTGCAGCTTGTAAGATTGCAAGGTTAGGAAGGTTTTGGGTCTTCTTCCTTAGCCACACTGCCCCAGGGTTTCAACTGTGGTTTTATTTCTACCTCTGCGTGTGGGTCGTCCACTGAGGTTTGTTCCTGAGGCTGCCCTGGAGGACTTGGGTTTGGCCCTGTGAGGGCCAGGTGTGGAAGTGGTGCAGTTGCTTGGGTCACAGGGGTTCTGGCAGCACCAGGTACTCAAGGGAACTGGCGGCTAGGGCAGCAGGAAATACAGTGCTTTAGAAGGGTATGGCAACCAGTATTGACCAATACACTCCAGTGTTCCTGCCTGGAGAATCCCCCTGACAGAGAAGCCTGGGAGGCCACAGTCTACAGGGTCAGAAAGAGTTGGACACGACTGAAGTGACCCTGTGTGCATAGACGCAAGATTTTTTTTTTGCCTGTGGCAGCTCTGCCCCTGTGAGAGTTGAGCATGAAGGTGGTGCAGTTGCCTGTCTTGCGAGGACCCTGGTGGCACCAAGTGTGCAGGGACACAGACTGCCTCTGCCGCAGGAGATACGGTCCTCTCAGAGTCTTTTTTCAAGCCTTCTTTAGCTGGCAATCAGAAGGCCTCTTTGGCCAGTCTTTCTCCATAGTTCCACCTGTTCAGGCACTTAGAGGGCTCCCTTGCCTGGGATCCTTCTCTGTTGTTTGGCACATCAGCCATATAGAGGGGCTACCCCTGGCTGGGGTTCTACTCTAGATCAGTGCATCAGGCACTTAAAGGGGGTACCCTGGGTGGGGTCCAGCTCTGTAGTTCAGTGCGTCAGACGTTTGATGGGCCAGCCTCTCTATTGTTCAGCTGCTGATCCTGGCATTTGGGGCGAGAGAGGCTATGGTGATGGCTCCACCCCCTATGCATGACTCAGCAGTATCGCTTTGCTTCCATCCCTGCCTGGTTTTCCTTCACAGGCATTTCCCACCACAATCTCCTCCCTCACATCCCTTCAATCTGTCTCTCTGCAGTCAACAGCAGCCCTCACCCTGGGATTGCTCCTCAATTGCTAAACTCCGGCTCCCAGCCACTGCACCTTCCAGGGGAGCCTCATCCCTGTCTAGGGTATGTATGGCTGTGGCAAGGACTGTCTGATTCTCATTCCATTTAGGCTTTCGCATTCCATTAGATCAGCTTTTTCAGCCTTAAATGTTTCTCCTCTGACTCAGACAATTGTCCTGACATGGGGATCAGACCCCTGCTTCAGTTCCCCCACCCGCCGAGGGCAGGTCCAGTCCTACTGACACTCCTGCTTTTCTCCCTAGTTTCTTCATCCTACCGAGTTTTGTGCAGTTCTACATATTCTTTTCCACTGGTCAGGCACTCCTGTATTCTCTCAGCTGGTGTTCTGCATGCACTTCGGTGTCTGAAGGTGTATTCCTAATGTATCCGTGGAGAGAGATGTACTCCATGTACACCTGCTCGTCCTCCATCTTTAAATCTCCCCTAGAATGCATTCTTAAGTAAGTATGGTTATATTATGCATCATTTTAATTCACATTTCTTGCTTTATTTTTTGCTAATGACAATACTTGCTGCTTATTTTATGTTTATTTTAGACTATAGGAATGATGTTAGACAAGAAGCAAATTTGAGTGATTTTTAAATTTAAGTTCAAAAATGGTCATAAAGCAGAGGAGACAACTCACAACAACAACAATGCATTTGACCCAGGAACTGCTATGAAACATACAGTGCAGTGGTGGCCCAAGAAGTTCCGCAAAGGAGACAAGAGCCTTGAAGATGAGGAGCGCAGTGGCTGGCCATTGGAAGTTGACAATGAGCAACTAAGATGATCATTGAAGTTGATCCTCTTCAGTTCAGTTCAGTTCAGTCGCTCAGTTGTGTCTGACTCTTTGCGACCCCATGAATCGCAGCACACCAGGCCTCCCTGTCCATCACCATCTCCCGGAGTTCACTCAGACTCACATCCATTGAGTCGGTGATGCCATCCAGCCATCTCATACTCAGTCATCCCCTTCTCCTCCCTCCAGTCCCTCCAAGCATCAGAGTCTTTTCCAATGAGTCAACTCTTTGCATGAGGTGGCCAAAGTACTGGAGCTTCAGCTTTAGCATCATTCCTTCCAAAGAAATCCCAGGGTTGATCTCCTTCAGAATGGTCTGGTTGGATCTCCTTGCAGTCCAAGGGACTCTCAAAAGTCTTCTCCAACACCACAGTTCAAAAGCATCAATTCTTTGGCACTCAGCCTTCTTCACAGTCCAACTCTCACATCCATACATGACCACAGGAAAAACCATAGCCTTGGCTAGATGGACCTTAGTCGGCAAAGTAATGTCTCTGCTTTTGAATATACTATCTAGGTTGGTCATAACTTTTCTTCCAAGGAGTAAGCGTCTTTTAATTTCATGGCTGCAGTCACCATCTGCAGTGATTTTGGAGCACCTCAAAATAAAGTCAGCCACTGTTTCCACTGTTTCCCCATCTATTTCCTATGAAGTGATGGGACTGGATGCCATGATCTTCGTTTTCTGAATGTTGAGCTTTTAGCCAACTTTTTCGCTCTCCTCTTTCACTTTCATCAAGAGGCTTTTTATCTCCTCTTTACTTTCTGCCATAAGGGTGGTGTCATCTGCATATCTGATATTGGTATTTCTCCCGGCAATCTTGATTCCAGCTTGTGTTTCTTCCAGTCCAGCGTTTCTCATGATGCACTCTGCATAGAAGTTAAATAAGCAGGGTAACAATATACAGCCTTGACGTACTCCTTTTCCTATTTGGAACCAGTCTGTTGTTCCATGTCCAGTTCTAACTGTTGCTTCCTGACCTGCACACAGATATCTCAAGAGGCAGGTTAGGTGGTCTGGTATTCCCATCTCTTTCAGAATTTTCCACAGTTTATTGTGATCCACACAGTCAAAGGCTTTGGCATAGTCTATAAAGCAGAAATAGATGTTTTTCTGGTCCTCTTACAACTACACAAAAAGTTGCTGAAGAACTCAACATCGACCATTCTACGGTTTTTTGGCATTTGAAGCAAATTGGAAAGGTGAAAAAGCTTGATAAGTGAAGCCCTTGAGCTGACCACAAATCAAAAAAAATAAAATCATCATTTTGAAGTGTCATCTCTTATTCTATGCAAAAACAATGAACCATTTCTCAATGGGATTGTGACATTGAAACAAAAAGTAAATTTGCACAGTCAGCTCAGTGGTTGGATCGAGAAGAAGCGCCAAAGCATTTCCCGAAGCCAAACTTGCACCAAAAAAGGATCGTGGTCACCGATTGGTGATCTGCTGCCTGTCTGATCCACTACAGCCTTCTGAATCCCAGCATAACCATTACATCTGAGAAGTATGCTCAGCAAATTGATGAGATGTACCAAAAACTGCAACATCTGCAACCAGCACTGATCAACAGAAAAGGCCCAATTCTCCTCCACTACAGTGCCCAACTGCACATCACACAACCAATGCTTCAAAAGTTGAACAAATTGGGCTATGAAGTTTTGCCTCATCTGTCATATTCACCTGATCTCTCACCAACTGAGTACCACCTCTTCAAGCATCTTGACAACTTTTTGCAGGGAAAATGCTTCCACAACCAGCTGCTGCTGCTGCTAAGTCGGGTCAGTCATGTCCAACTCTGTGCAACCCCATAGACAGCAGCCCACCAGGCTCCTCCATCCCTGGGATTCTCCAGGCAAGAACACTGGAGTGGGTTGCCAGTGTCTTTTCCATCCACAATTAGCAGGATGCAGAAAATGCTTTCCAAGAGTTTGTTGAATCCTGAAGCATGGAGTTTTATGCTACAGGAATAAACAAACTTATTTCTCATTAGCAAAAATGTGTTGATTGGAATAGTTTCTATTTTGATTAATAAAGCTGTGTTTGAGCCTAGTTATGATTTAAAATTCACAGTCTGAAACCAATGAAGCAGAGATATCACTTTGCCAACAAAGGTCTGTACAGTCAAAGCTACGGTTTTTCCAGTAGTCATGTATGCATGTGATGTGAGAGTTGGACCATAGAGAAGGCTGAGAGCTGAAGACCTGATGCTTTCAAATTGTGGTGGAGAAAACTCTGGAGAGTCACTTAGACTGAAAAATCAAACCAATCAATCTTAAAGGAAATCAACCCTGAACATTCATTGGAAGGACTGATGCTGAGGCTCCAATACTTTTGCCACCTGATACGAAGAACCAACTCATTGGAAAAGACCCTGATACCAGGAAAGATTGAGGGAAAGAAGAGAAGGCGGTGACAGAGGATGAGATGGTTGAATGGCATCACCAACTCAATGGACATGAGTTTGAGCAAACTGCCTGTGACTTGAACCCATATGTGTGGAACTCCAACCCAGCCAAAATTCACAGTCTTCCAACTGAGATCACAGACCTGGTTTCAGGACCCAATGAAGCTCAGGTTCTTGATATCTCATCACAGAAAGAATTCAGTGAGAGACAAAGTGATAGGTAAGAAGTGGATTTATTCAGAGAGAAACACTCCACAGACAAATGTGTGGGTCATTGCAGAGGGCAAGTGCTACCTCAAAATGTGGTGTGGTTAGCTTTTATGGGCTGGGTAATTTCATAGGCTAATGAGTAGGCCAGCATAAATCTGGTGTGCTGCAGTCCATGGGGACACAAAGAGTTGGATATGACTGAGCAACTAAACAACAAGGACGAGTGGAAGGATTATTCCAGCTATTTGGGGGAAAGGGTGGAGATTTCCAGGAACTGGGCCACCACTCACTTTTTGGTCAGCCTTGGAACTGTCATGGTGCCTCTGGGTGTGTCCTTTAGCTTGCTGATTGAGGATCAAGGTCAAGTCAGAAGCTGACTTGCCTGCCACCTTGGACCCATTTCATTCTAATCAGTTGTATCTTCAGGCTATGTCATTCTTTCAAAAGTTGTGCCTTACCCCCTCCCCTCCTGTTTCACCTTTAATGGGAAGAGACTAAGTTAGGGGCCACTGTGTTTCTTGAGGGGCAAGGGAACCACCCTCATCACCAAATGGTTCTAACAGAAAGAGAAAGTGAAGTGAAACTGAAAGTCACACAGTCATGTCCGACTCTCTGTGACCCCATGGACTATATGGTCCATGGAATTCTCCAGGCCAGAATACTGGAGTGGGTAGCCTTTCCCTTCTCCAAGGGAATCTTCCCAACCCAGCGATCGAACCCAGGTCTTCTGCATTAAAGGTGGATTCTTTATCAGCTGAGCCACCAGGGAAGTCCTACAGAAAAGGAAAAGGAACAGATAAAACTGAAGCTAAAATAAAAGCCTTATTAGAACCTGGAATGTGGAATATGGAGGTTCCTGGCTTGGCTAAAGAAATCCAGCCAACAGTTACTAAGTAAAAAGGGTTCTGGAGTGTCTAAATATAAGGCACAAATTTTTTATACCTGGGAAAAATCCTCAAAAATGTTTGTAACTTGATTACCAAAATGGGAGGCCACTGGTCCAGCTAAACTAATCATAGCTGATATTTGGGCTTCCCTTGTGGCGCAGCTGTTAAAGCATCTGCCTGCAATGTGGATGATCTGGGTTTGATCCCTGGGTTGGGGAGATCCCCTAGAGAAGGGAAAGGCTACCCACTCTAGTATTCTGGCCTGGAGAATTCCATAGACTGTATAGTCCATGGGGTCGCAAACAGCTGGACACGACTAAGCAGCTTTCACTTTCAAGAATTTTGCAGGGAGTCCTTCGCCCTAAACTAAATAAGGAAAAGTAAAACATTCCAGCACAGGTAAATAGTTATGTCAGCCTTTGAATATCATTGCAGTAGCCATGCAATACTTTGAAAAAGAAAAAAAATTAAAAAAAAAAAAAACAACTGTCCTTGTTTTTCAAATCTAGTCTTTATAGGACCAGAGGTGTGGCTCCAAAAATAATCCAAACCCCGCCAATCCTTTTACCATGCCCCAAACCTTCCCTGTTTATCTTAAGAGGCTGGTAAATATTAAACAAAGGGGAAACAAACCAGTCCATCCTAAAGGAAATCAGTCTTGAATATCCATTGGAAGGACTGATACTGAAGCTGAAGCTCCAATACTTTGGCCACCTGATGTAAAGAACTGACTCACTGGAAAAGACCGTGATGCTGGGAAAGATTGAAGGCAGGAAGAGAAGGGGACAACAGAGGATGAGATGGTTGGATGGCATCACTGACTCAATGGATATAAGTTTAAGTAAGCTCCGAGAGTTGGTGATGGACAGGGAAGCGTGGTGTGCTGCAGTCCATGGGGTCACAAAGAGTCCTACACAACAGAGTGACTGAGCTGAGCTAAACTGAACTGCAAAGAAACTTGCCTGTACCTTTGAAATGCAAATGTCCTTTCTGGTCTTCTCAGGAACCTTATCTCTGCCTTCTTTCTACAGTGCAAATTTTGAAGAGGATAAATAATTTAGAACTTGACTTGTCAAGGATAAATAGAAATCCTAAGTGTCTTTTCTGTAAACATTAGTAAAAAGTTTAGCCATCTAGTCAAATGAGCTTGACTTGTTCCATCTGCCAAAAATCCAATTTTAATCCAACCTCTTTTGTAAACTAATAAGTTTTACATTGCTGTACCTGACTCAGGGCTGAAATTTTGAAATGGGACCTATGAGGCCACAGTATTTGTGTGTTCCTATGTATCTGTATATGTGTTGTAATTGAATAGTGTTGGCAAAAATTAATTGGTAAAAAAACTCAATCGTTCTGGTTCAAGACGGTGAAGTAGAAAGACGTGACTCGTCTCCTCCTGCAAGAACACCAAAATTGCAACGAGCTATTGAATAACCATTGACAGCAGGACGCTGGAACCCACCAAAAAAAGATACCCTATGTCCAAAGACAAAGAAGAAGCCGAAACGAGACGGTAGGAGGGGCCTAAAATAGAATAAAATCAAATCCCATACCCTCCTGGTGGGTGACCCACAAACTGAAGAAGAATAATACCAAAGAAATTCCACTTTCGTGAAGGCTCTGGACCACACATCAGGCTTCCCAGCTGGAGGATCTGACAAAGGAACTGGGACTACCCAGGGAATCTAGCCTTGCAGGCCAGCAGGATTTGATTACAGGACATCCACGGGACTGGAGGGAACAGAGATTCAGTCTTGGAGGGCACACGCAAAATCTTGTATGCACCAAAATCCAGAGAAAAGGCAATTGAACCAAAACTACCTGCTCGTGTTGGAAGGTCTCCTGTGGAGGTGTGGGTCAGCAGGTGCTCACCACAGGGATGGGGGCACTGACAGCATCAGGTTGGGAAGGTTCCCTTTGGCATAAGCCCTCTTGGAGTTCACCATTAACCCTACCATAGAGCCTGTACACTCCAGGGCTGGGTCACCTCAGACCAAACAACTACCAGGGAGGGAGTGCAACCCCACCCATCAGCAGATAATTAGGTTAAAGGTTTACTGA
The DNA here is from genome assembly GCF_001704415.2 of Capra hircus. Taxonomy (NCBI): domain Eukaryota; kingdom Metazoa; phylum Chordata; class Mammalia; order Artiodactyla; family Bovidae; genus Capra; species Capra hircus. The sequence continues at coordinate 71,462,754 of NC_030814.1, forward strand.
GCAAGGCCTTGCCCACCAGAGCAAGACCAAGTTTTTCCCATGCCAGTCCCTCCCATCAGGAAGCTTACACAAGGCTCCCAGCCTCACCCATCAGAGGGCAGACAGAGCAAGAAGCACAGTCCTACAGTCCCAAAACAAAAATGTATTACAGAAATTTACTCATGATGAGAAAGCAGAAAGTTATATCCCAGATGAAGGGACAAGATAAAACCCCAGAAAAACAACTAAATGAAGTGGAGATAGGCAAACTTCCAGAAAGAAAAGAGTTCAGAGAAATGATAGTGAAGATGATCCAGGATCTCAGGAAAACGATGGAGAAGATGCAAGGAAAGGCTGCCAAACACCTAGAAGAACTGAACTAGCAAACAGAGATGTATAACACGCTGCTGGTGGTGGTTTAGTCGCTAAGTTGTTTCTGACTCTTGTGACCCCACGGACTGGGAACCTACCAGGCTCCTCTGTCCATGGGATTCTCCAGGCAAGAATGCTGGAGTGGGTTGCCATTTCCTTCTCCGGGAGATCTCCCCAGCCCCGAAATCAAACCCAGATCTCCTGCCTTGCAGGCAGATTCTTTACTGACTGAGCTACAAGGGAAGCCCGTATAATACACTAGAAGGATCAATAGCCCAATAACCAAGGCAGAAGCACAGATAAATGACCTGGAGGACAGAAGGGTGGAAATCACTGCCACAGAATAGAATATAGAAAAAGAATGAAGAGAAATGAAAACAGTCCAAGAGACCTCTGGGACAACATTAAAGGCACTAACATTAGCATTATAGGGGTCCCAGAAGGAGGAGAGAGAGGGAACCTGAGAAGATATTTGAAGAGCTAATAGCCGAAAACTTCCATAACATGGAAATAGTCAACCAAGTCCAGGAAGCCCAGAGTCCCAGGCAGGATGAACCCAAGGAGGAACACACTGAGACACATAGTAATCAAACTGACAAAATTTAAAGACAAAGATAAAACATTAAAAACAACAAGGGAAAAACAACAAATAGCATACAAGTGATCTCCCATCACGCTATCTGAGGATTTCTCAACAGAAACTCTACAAACCAGAAGGGAATGGCATGATATATTTAAAGTGATGAAAGGGAAGAACCTACAACCAAGAACACTCTACCTCTCCTTCAGATTTGATGAGAAATCAAAAGCTTTCCAGACAAGCAAAAGTTAAGAGAATTCAGCACCACCAAACCAGCTTTACAACAAATGCTAAAGGAATTTCTCTAGGCAGGAAACACAAGAGAAGGAAAAGACCTGCAGAAAATAATCCCAAAACAATTTAGAAAATGGTAATAGGATCATACATATCAATCATTACCTTAAATCCAAATGGATTAAATGCACCAACCAAAATACATACACTGGCTGGGTGGATGAAAGCATGTGCATATATGCACTTCCACTTACCACATCACTCTGCTTGACCTCCCCAACTGCACGTAATTATTTTATATCATTAAGTTAATCATGTTTCCATTATGACTTGCAATTGTAATTACCTTTAATTTTTTGTCTGGCTATTGATTGTGGAAACTGATAAGCATCTTTCACTATTGGGATTATGTAACTATTACTCACTTAACACCATTATATTATGATTGGTCAATGGAAAAATAATAGAATTCTTTATTACCAAAACTGCCATTTAGTAGAAAAACCTGTAATCACTTTTTAAAATCCAGATGCGTATCAGAATTATCTTGGAATTTTTTGAAAAATACAAATGCCCTGATATTGCTTTTTTTCTCCAAAGTTTCAGATATGTTTCGAATGAGCAGCCATGTTTAAAAACAACTGGACTATATGATTATCTTTTACTTTTGTCTAGTTTGTTTCACTTTTTCTATTTCATATTCAGTGCTCCCATTTCACTTAGTTTATGTTTTCCAATTTCTCCACCTCTTTTTTTTTTTTTGATGTTCTTTCTCAAGCTTCTATCAAGCATAGTTGAAAAGTTTTTGTATACATGGATATAAATACTATGTATGTATTTCAGAAAAATTATGAACTTGTGTGTAACTATAATTTTTTAATAATATGAATAGAGTGCTAGATTTCTAATTTAAAATTTCTAATTAAAAAAATTTCTAATTTGATTTAGTATGAATAGACTGCTAGATTTCTAATTAAAAATAGATATGCAACAAGCAACAAAGGCTTACTGTATAGTACAGGGAACTATAGTCAGTATCTCATAATAACCTAAAATGGCAAATCTGAATAATAACGTGTATATGTATAACTGAATCACATTTCTGTGTACCTGAAACATTAAGTCAACTATACTTCAATAAAATATATTTAAGCAAAACAAAAGAACTCTAATTGACTTAAAGGAAATTAAGTGCTTATATAAATACTCAGAAATAGAAAATAATCTGCCAAAATGAATTTCAAGTTCATGTCATCTGAAAAATATTCAGTACTAAACTGATAGGACTTCCCTAGTGGCTCAGACAGTAAAGAAACCGCCTGCAATGTGGGAGACCTAGGTTTGATCCCTGGGTCAGGAAGATCCCCTGGAGAAGGGAACGGCAACCCACTCCTGTATTCTTGCCTGGAGAATTCCGTAGACAGAGGAGCCTGGCAGGCTATACCCCAACCCCATGGGGTCACAAAGAGTTGGACACAATCAGTAACTAACACTTTCAGTTTCAAACTGATAGCTGATATTTAAGATGACTTCAGCTTGTTGGTTTGATTAATACAGACATTTCTTTAGACTCATCAATGTTAAGTATAGTACTTCTGTTGTACCTAGGTTTCAGTTCAGTTCAGTCGCTCTCTGTGACCCTGTGGACTGCAGCACACTAGACTTCCCTGTCCATCACCAGCTCCCGCAGCTGGCTCAAACTCATGTCCCTCAAGTTGGTGATGCCATCCAACCATCTCATCCTCTGTTGTCCCCTTCTCCTCCTGCCTTCAATCTTTCCCAGCATCAGGGTCTTTTCCAATGAGTCAGTTCTTTGCAACAGGCGGCCAAAGTATTGGAGTTTCAGCTTCAGTGTCAGTCCTTCCAATGAATAGTTAGGACTGATTTCCTTTAGGATTGACTGGTTTGATCTCCTTGCAGTCCAAGGGACTCTCGAGTCTTCTCCAACACCACAGTTCAAAAGCATCAGTTCTCTGGCACTCAGCTTTCTTTATATTCCAACTCTCACATCCATACATGACTGCTGGAAAACCATAGCTTTGAGTAGACATACCTTTACCTAGGTTTACTAGATGTACTTAGGTTTGCTGGAGTTCAAATAAGGCTTTATTATATCTACTGCAGATTTGTTAGTAAGAAAAGTAACTCAATGTGGAAAACACTTTTAATGAAAGTAACATGATGTTTTCAGTAAAACAAGTTGTGAGGAAGAAAAAGAATACTGAAAAGAGTTATCCATGATCAGGATTTTCTAAGATTGCATTAAATCTAGTTGGGTGAATGGATTTTGTTCCTCATGGGCTAGGAAAAGAGTGGATTTGGTTTCTCCCTCTAAAATATTCCTGAAATGCCACTTTCGACAACAGACTGTGTGTGTTGGTTTGCCTTTAAGTGATTGGTTTTTGCTCTTGAGATCTCTGGTAACTTTGGTTGGAAAATAAGTATTGTCAGTAATCGATGATCTTACTTGACTAAATGTTTCAGAACTTCTCGTATGTAAAATTTTAATTAAAGTTATTTTGATTTACAGCTAATATTGGGATGCTTTAGATGGCCCCTGAGGCTTCTCAGAGAAATATTTAGCTAGAATTACTTGATATGTTGAGTTAAATGTAATCATTTGTAATTCTAGTGATTGTAACCAAGTTTCTTTATAGATTACACTGTAATCAGATGTTTAACCTTGCTTGTTAAGTCTTTTGTTATTTATAGACAGTTATTTTTGTACCTGGATGCTTTTACAAAAAGTGCTTCGTTATCAAGGAGATTCATAGAAAAGCTATGGAAGCAGTTACAACAGCCACATCAGCATGATGGCTGTGTCCCGCGAGTGTATGCTCCTCGGTTCTTTGTCTCGTCACAACAAAGATGTGGAGCGACGGACAGTAAAGCCCTCGGCGCGTCACAGCTCTCGGGTCTTGGACAAACCGTGTTATAGCTCTTAGGCAAATCAGCGTTCCAGCTCTTTTTTGTTTAGAAGATAGCAGGAGAATCCATCCTCGAAGCATGAGGACCCAAAGACTTGAAGAGAAGAGAGTGGAGGAGCGCGTGGGGGAGGGAGAGAGAGGGAGAGACAGAGAAAGAGCGCACGCATGCGGGAGAGAAAGAGAGACAGCAAGCCCTCTGGCTCCTCCTTTTATATGTTTTCCTCCCCTGGGCCTGCCCTGTGCAAGTTGGGCTTAGCCAGGAGCGCTGTTTGTTCCACCTGAAGTCTTCACTCTGGTCCTCAGACCTTCCTCTGACCTTCCTTGTTTTTTAGCCACCACCATTTTGGACTCATTTTCCCTATTCTACCTTCCTAACAGCTGTACAAGGATTTCCAGCCCATACTGACTTAAAACAAGGAGCTGTCCTCCCCTGAGGCCCCTAGATCAGGCATCCAGAGATTTCTACTCCTTGACAGGCAGAGTCAACACCCCTACTGAGCCTTGAAGCAGTTACAGAAGACAGACTATCAAGGGCTGCTTCCCATAAGAATATGGAAGTAAGGTCTCTGAGGGGGAAATGAAACAGGAGGGAGGGGGGCAGGGCACAAACTTAAAAAAATGACATAGCCTGAGGACACAACATAAACTGATTAGAACCAAATAGGTCCAAAATGGCAGTTAACTTCCACTATATCTTGAGCCTCATCATATACTCAGTGTAACATATCAGCAAGCTAACTGGCACACCCACCACGACAGTGACCTACCAGGAAAGATCAAAAAGTGGATGGTGGACCAATTTCTGGAAATCTCCACTCCTTCCCCAAAATAGCTGGAATACACCTCCCACTCATAAGCCTATGAAATTACCCATTCCTATAAAAACTTGACAACTCTCTACCCTGGGACCTTTCACCTCCTGAGATGGCCCGCATTCTGTGGAGTGTGTTTCTCTTTAAATAAATCCACTTCTCACCTGTCACTTTGTCTCTCACTGAATTCTGTCTGCAATGAGACGTCAAGAAATTGAGCTTCATTAAGTCCTAAGACTAGATGTGATCTCAGTTAAAAAGATCGTGTGTTCAAGTCCCAATCTGAGTTACATGGTTTCATCTGGAGGGGCATCATTTTTTACAGGAATTACCGAGCTTCCTTCACCCACATAGAGGCAGGGAATACTTTCCTGATCCCCTTTCCCTATAGCCATCTCATGAAGTTTCTTATTTATTTATTAGGCTGTGCTGGGTCTTCGTTGCTATGCGTGGGCTTTCTGTAGTTGCAGCAAGTGGGGACTACACTTCATTGCAATGCACCAGCTTCTCTTAACTGAACTTGCTGAACTGAATTGTAGCTGAGCACGGGCTCCAGGCGCATGGGCTTCAGTTGCAGCATGTGGGCTCAGTAGTTGTGGTTCCTGGGCTCTAGAGCACAGGCTCAAGAGTTGCGGTGCACAGGCTTAGTTACTCTGTGGCATGTGGGATCTTCCCAGACCAGGGATCAAACCCATATCCCCTGCATTCGCAGGTGGATTCTTAACCACTGGACCCACCAGGGAAATCCCCATCAAGTTTCTTTCTCCCCAATTTTTGTTTTAAAAATGTTCAACCAGTAAAGGTTTTAAAAAGCAAAGATGGAATTCTCTGGCAGTCCAGTTAAGACTTGGTACTTTCACTGCCATCGGCCCAGGTTCAACCCCTAGTCAGGGAACTAAGATCCCAGAAACTGCAAGGCACCATCAAAAATAAAAAAGAAGAAAAGAAATTGTCTGGAAGACACTCATGTTCTTATTTGCTTTGGAAGGAAGTTTTCTCACTACTGAGCGAAATATCTGTCCCTTAATGAAGACAAACCCAATGCAAGGTGTGCCGGGGATTGACTGGTCAGTGTGGGTGGGAGACCTGTATTTCGAGGTTGCAGGATTGCGTGCTAAATTGCTTCAGTAATGTCCGACTCTGTGACTGCAAGACTGCAGCCCGCCAGGCTCCTCTGTCTGTGGGATTTCCCAGGCAAGAACACTAGAGTGGTTTGCCATTTCCTCCTCCAGGGGATCTTGCCGACCAAGGGACTGAACCAGCATCCCTTACATTGGCAGGCGGGTTCTTAATCACTAGCGCCACCTGGGAACCCGGGATTGGCTACAGGAAGCAAATGACCACAAGGGGGCGGTAAAAACCGGTGGATGAATGGCGAGCTCTTGCTGGGAATGGGAATAAAACAGCCTCCATTCAGCACCTGGAGTCTCTCTTGCTTATAGCACAGAGACCTACCCTCTTAACTTTCATCATGGCACTTCTATAGTGAGATGTCTCTTTGTCTATATTGGCTGGGGCAAGTAGAACAGGGGGTGAACAGGAATTAATCACAAAGATTATCCCTACCCAGTCCACACTATGTCTTTCCCCTTCCCAGGAGGAGGCAGAGGCCTAGGGTGGGCGTGGGGTGCTGCCAGGCTCTTGTTGTTAAATCTGAACTCCTTCTCAGGGGCTATCAGACTGTGCCAGAAGGAGTGTAATGAAAATATTGGGTGTTTTCCAAGAGGATCTGAAGCAGGAGATAGATGGGCTCGAGGCTGAGCAGCTAGAATCTGTCCACTGTGGACAGATACTCCAAGATGAAGATGATAGGTGGAGTGAGAGAGGAGCTGTGCCAGATGAAAGAGAGCCCACATATTCTCATTCTGGAGGTCAAGGAGACCTTCCTGACTACACATGAGGCTCCTTGAGAGCTAAAACGGAGGGGTGCCATCCCATAGTAGGTGATGTCAACCTACCCATAGGCCTCTTCACTAGAATCCATCTTGGCTAAGAGATATGCACACACATAGGAGAGGACCCTGAGATAAACCAATTATGGACTCAGATTCAAGCAAAGCAAGATGACTGACCAGAGGAAACCCGGAAGAAATGCTCCATGTGATTCAAACGGCCACAAGGGCATGACTCTTTCTCTGAGCCCACACATGTGTCTACCCACACATACCCTTTTCCCTCCTAATAAACACTTTACCTGTTTCGCTGCTTTCCATTTTTGTGTGTGGGAAGTCATTTCTACAAAGCCGGTGGGCCCATGCCTCATCACCGGCCACTGGCTCTGCTGGTCTGGTGGCTAGTATTCAGTGCTCTTGGCCTGACTTTAGTCTCTGGGGTACCAGACTTTAGGCTCTGGTACCAGAATCCTGCTTCAAGGCACTGCAGGCCGAGGCCAACCAGACTCAGAACTGCTGTGGTATTTTAGGAGGTTAAAAAAAGGAAAGTGGCTCACTTCTTGTGCATGGCTTCCTGGGACTGAGAAGGGCCAAAGTTGTGAAATGCACGAGGGTTGGATACCTGGGCCTGCTCAGACCGTGCATTCTGATACAGCAGCACTTTGTGTGGGTTTGGCCCCGACAGAACAGTAAAATGGCATAGTGCGCAAGGCCGTTCTCCTCTGAGGTTCTCTCTGGCCAGTGATGTTATCTCCTGCAGGAGGGCAGCAGAAACCATCCACCGAGCTGGGCTCTTGCTCTGAGAGATACAAGGCATTGTTTGGAGGATCTCCCCTCCTACTTTCTCCCTCCCTCTTCCTCTCCCATCTTTCCCTTCTCCCATGGAAAATTTAGCACAAGCATGAGAGGGACAAAGAGAACAAGGTACCCTTGTACCTACCGGTCAGCTACAGTGAGCATCTCATGACCGCTCTTATTTCATCTTTATCCCTCCCTCTCCACTCCCACCACTGAATTATTTCACAGCAAATTCTAGCTATTATAACATCTTCCCCAGATGTTTTAGGCTTCATCTCTAAAGGGTGAGAGTTGTTTTTTAAATCCAAGCACAGTTCCACTATCATACCTTGGTATCTTTTAATACCCAATCCCTACTCACATTTTCCTCTTTATAAAGAATATATTTTTATAGTTGATTGGTTCAGTTCAGAATCGAAAGAAACGGATAGTCGCTCAGTTGTGTCCAGCTCTTTGCAACCCCATGGACTGTAGCCCACCAAGCTCCTCTCCACGGAATTCTCCAGGCAGAAATACTGGAGTGGGTAGCCATTCCCTTCTCCAGGGGATCTTCCCAAACCAGGGATCGAACCTGGGTCTCCCACATTGCAGGTGGATTCTTTACTCTCTGAGCCACCACCTAAGGATCCACCTAAAATCCACATTTCACATTTGGTGGATGGGTCTCTTAGGTCTCTTTCTCTTTTTTAAAAAGTATTTTATTATTTTAATATTATTTTAAATAATTTTATTATTTAAATATTTAAAGTGTTTCCAAAGACTTTTTCTTTTTTTAAAAATTAAGGTATCTGGACAACTCAGTCATTTGTCACATTTAGCTCTCCCACTACCATACAAGATACTTGGTTCAGGTCAAAGTGCAAATTTTTTTGATCATCTTTATGTAAGTATTTCTTGTCTATCTAGAAAGAAGGTGAGTAAAGATTTGTTTATAGTTAATTCTATGTTTTAATGTTCACCATTCAAATATTTGAATTCAGTTGATTCATTTTGCTTCCCTTTAAGTAATAAAAATTGATAGTGTCCTAGCTAAGCTTGTTGTTCATTTCTGTTCATCTTGGGACAAGCAGTGGTGACAGCAGCCATCACTGAGAGCACAGGATCCTTTTGTCAATAGATCCCATCAGCAAAACTTCCGAGAGTGAAAAGAGGGTGCATACGAGGATGCTGAGACCAAAGCCATAGGTTGCGTGTGTGCTTACCCTGGCTCTCACAGAGCATCACCAGAAGTGTCTGCACTGCTTATAACTACTATAGATATCAATAGTCTTATTTCTGTTTTGATTAAAATTTGTATCAGAAGATTATATATTTCATCAGTACAAAACATGTATATGATTAAATGTGTATATAAGGTATAAAAATAATAAAATGAGCCCTTATGTGCCCAACATCCAGCATAAGAACTGGAACTCAGGAGGGAAGTTCAAGAGGGAGGGGACACATGTATACCTATGGCTGACTCATGTTGACATACGGCAGAAACCAACACACTATTGTAAAGCAATTACCCTCCAATTAAACATAAATTCAAAAAAGAAATGGAGCTCTAAGAGTGTCTGTGAAGCTTCTCCCTCCTCACCCACCATGGTAAACCTGTCCTGAATTTTTATCAATCCTGCTTTCCTTTATATCTTACCACATATGTATGTACATGCGTTGTTAAAGACCATATTGTTTTTTCTTTGTGTGTGTGTGTGTTGCTTTTTTCTTTTTTATATAATTTCGCTTACTCATTTTGCTGGATCTTCATTGCTCTGTGGAGTTTTCCTCCAGTTGTCGTGAGCAAGGGCTACTGCAGCTGTGGCTTCCCGTCGTGGCGGCTTCTCCTGTTGCGTGGCGTAGGTTCTAGAGCACGCAGGCTTCAGTAGCTGCAGGCTGTGTGCTCAGGAGCTGTGGTTCCTGGGCGCTAGGGCGCAGGCTCAACAGTTGTGATGCATGGGCTTAGTTGCTCCACAGCATGTGGGATCTTCCCAGACCAGGGATTGAACCCGTGTCTCCTGCATTGGCAGACAGATTCTTTACCTCTGAGCCACCAGAGAAGCCCGAATACGTAGTTTAGTGTTGCTTGTCTTTGAACTTTTCAAAAGGTATTGTTTTTTGTATTTTTCTGATTTGCCTTTTTCTCTCAACCTTATGTTTGCAGGATTCATTCATACTGATGTAAATAGTACATTTGCACTGCTAATGTCGTCTCAGTGTGTGTCGCAATCACTAATCCATTGCTCCATCAGACACTGGCTTATTTCCTGTTTTTGTTTTTGTTTTTTTAAATTACAGGCAAATTTACCTTCAGGCTTCTTACTCCCATGCTCTGGTGTACGCGTGTAAGAGTTTATACTTGGCTAAATGGTGCCAGAACAACTGATGAACTTATACTCCTACAAGCAGTGCTTGAGACTTAGCAACACAGCTTTTAATTTGTGTCAATCTGATAAAGATAAACTAGTATCTAACTGTGTTTTTTTCTTTTCTATTTATTTTTATTTATTTATTTGACTACTCCAAGTCTTAGTTGTGGCATGTGGAATCTAATTTTCTGACCCAAGCACCCTGCGTTGGAAAGACAGAGTCTTAGCCACTAGACCACCAGGGAAGTGCCTAACTGTGCTTTTGATGTGGATTTTTCTGACTACTATGGGTCAGAAATTCTTTCAGATTTTTTTATCTTTATATTTCCTTCTCCAGGAAGCAGATTATTTGTCTATTGTTGTCATGGAGAGGTTTGTTTCCTTTAAATATATGTTATAGTTTCTTTTTTTAAGATATATATTTATATTTTTATTCATTCATTCATTTATGTATGCTGTGCCCGGTCTTAGTTGCATGTGGAGTCTAGTTCCCTGACTTGGGATTGAACCCAGGCCCCTTGCATTCGGATATCTGAGTCTTAGCCACTGGACCGCCCTGGAAGTCCTGTGTTATAGATTCAAATCCTACATCACTTATATGCATAGCACAATTCTTTTACAGATTTGTAGCTTATCTTTTCATTTTCATTGTGGTGTGTGTGTGTGTACACTGAAAACTGCTTATTATGGATAGTTTTGGACATACAAAAACGTAAGCTAATACAGCCCAGTGTACCCATCATCAAGACTCATGGAACTTCCCGCCCTTGGCTCCTCCTGCCTTGCCACGCGTCTATTTCCTTTAGCTCCTGTGTTGTTTGCAAATCACCGACAGCATGTATATCCATACGCATATTTGTATATTTAACAGGATGTGCATCCTGTCCGATGCCTTCCCCACTTCCTTTGTGCTCTAACACCTTATTCCAGGCTGCTGCCCCTGTTCTGCTTCCCTGCTTACGCTCTCTGGCCTCTGGTGCATCTCCCGTGCAGGTGCCTCCATGCTGCTTGGACTCTGACGCCCCCTTTGAGCCACCCTTGTTCTCCCTTCACCCTCTAACGTGACAAAATACCTGACCTGTCCTCACCTAATTTTTTAGTACTGAATGTTTCAGGAAGGGAAGGGAAGGAGGAGATGGGAGGAAGTGGAAAGAAGGAGAAAAAGAAGAACATGAACACATATGGCACCTTTTGATGAATTAGGTATTTCTAATTTTAATATAGCCAAATTTATCAAACTTTCCATTTGCGGTTTTCACGTTTTGTATCTTGCTTAGTGAATGTTGTCTACCTTCAGATTTTAAAGATATTCCTCTATATTGGCTTTTAAAATTTGCCTTTCACTTTAAATCTTTAAGCTAGCTGTAATTTATTTCTATATAGTATGTGAGATGCAGATCTACTTTCGTTTATTCCATATGAAGCCAAAAAATTTTATTTATTTTTAATTGAAAGATAACTGCTTTATAATATTGTGTTGGTTTCTGCCATATATCAACATGAACCAGCCGTAGATCTACACAGGTCCACTCCCTCTTGACCCTCCCTCCCACCTCCCACACCATTCCACCCCTCTAGGTTGTCACAGAGCCCCAGTTTGAGTTCTCTGAGTCATATGGCAAATTCCCACGGGCTATCTATTTTATACATGATAGTGTGATTCCATGCTCCTCTCTCCATGTGTCCCACTTTCTCCTTCCTTCCCCCATGTCCACAGGGTATTCTCTATGTCTGTGTCTCCGTTGCTGCCCTGCAAACAGGTTCGTCAGTAGCATCTTTCTAGATCCCATGTATATGCATTAATATACAATATTGGTCTTTCTCTAACTTACTTCACTCTGTATAATAGTCTCTAGGTTCATCTGTCTCCTTAGAATTCGCTGAGATGTGTTCCTTTTTATAGCTGAGTAATAGTCCATCGTATGTATGTACCACAGCTTCTCTATCCACTCATCTGTGGATGGACATCTAGGTTGCTTCCATGTTCTAGCTATTGTCAATAGCGCTGCAATGAGCACTGGGGTACATGTGTCTTTTTAAACTATGGTTTCCTCAGGATATATGCCCAGTAGTGGGATTATTGAGTCATATGGTAGTTTTTTTTTTTTTCAATATGGTAGTTTTATTTGTAGTTTTTAAAGGAAGCTCCATTCTCTAATTTACACTAACAGTGCAAGAGGTTTCCTTTTTCTCCACATCCTCTCCAGCATTTATTGTTTGTAGATTTTTTGATGATGATCTCTGTTCATCTCCAAGGCAAACCATTCAATATCACAGTAATCCAAGTCTATGCCCCAACCAGTAACGCTGAAGAAGCTGAAGCTGAACGGTTCTATGAAGACCTACAAGACCTTTTAGAACTAACACCCAAAAAAGATGTCCTTTTCATTATAGGGGACTGGAATGCAAAAGTAGGAAGTCAAGAAACACCTGGAGTAACAGGAAAATTTGGCCTTAGAATGTGGAATGAAGCAGGGCAAAGACTAATAGAGTTTTGCCAAGAAAATGCACTGGTCATAGCAAACACCCTCTTCCAACAACACAAGAGAAGACTCTACACATGGACATCACCAGATGGTCAACACCAAAATCAGATTGATTACATTCTTTGCAGCCAAAGATGGAGAAGCTCTATACAGTCAACAAAAAGAAGACCGGGAGCTGACTGTGGCTCAGATCATGAACTCCTTATTATCAAATTCAGACTGAAATTGAAGAAAGCAGGGGAAACCGCTAGACCATTCAGGTATGACCTAAATCAAAACCCTTATGATTATACAGTGGAAGTGAGAAATAGATTTAAGGGACTAGATCTGATAGATAGAGTGCCTGATGAACTATGGACTGAGGTTCGTGACATCGTACAGGAGACAGGGATCAAGACCATCCCCATGGAAAAAAAATGCAAAAAAGCAAAATGGCTGTCTGCGAAGGCCTTACAAATAGCTGTGAAAAGAAGAGAGGCGAAAAGCAAAGGAGAAAAGGAAAGATATAAGCATCTGAATGCAGAGTTCCAAAGAATAGCAAGAAGAGATAAGAAAGCGTTTCTCAGCGATCAGTGCAAAGAAATAGAGGGAAAGAACAGAGTGGGAAAGACTAGAGATCTCTTCAAGAAAATTAGAGATACCAAGGGAACATTTCATGCAAAGATGGGCTTGATAAAGGACAGAAATGGTATGGAACTAACAGAAGCAGAAGATATTAAGAAGAGGTGGCAAGAATACACAGAAGAACTGTACAAAAAAGATCTTCATGACCAAGATAATCACGATGGTGTGATCACTCATCTAGAGCCAGACATCCTGGAATGTGAAGTCAAGTGGGCCTTAGAAAGCATCACTACGAACAAAGCTAGTGGAGGTGATGGAATTCCAGTTGAGCTATTTCAGATCCTGAAAGATGATGCTGTGAAAGTGCTGCACTCAATATGCAAGCAAATTTGCATATTTGCAAAAAGTGGTCACAGGACTGGAAAAGGTCAGTTTTCATTCCAGTCCCAAAGAAAGGCAATGCCAAAGAATGCTCAAATTACCGCACAATTACACTCATCTCACACACTAGTAACTGCTACTCCTGCTAAGTCACTTCAGTTGTGTCTGACTCTGTGCGACCCCATAGACGGCAGCCCACCAGGCTTCCCCGTCCCTGGGATTCTCCAAGCAAGAACACTGGAGTGGGCTACCATTGCCTTCTCCAATGTATGAAAGTGAAAGTGAAGTCACTCAGTCGTGTCCAACTCTTGGAGACCCCATGGACTGCAGCCTACCAGGCTCCTCCATCCATGGGATTTTCCAGGCAAGAGTACTGGAGTGGGGTGCCATTGCCTTCTCCAACACACTAGTAAAGTAATGCTCAAAATTCTCCAAGCCAGGCTTCAGCAGTACGTGAACTGTGAACTTCCAGATGTTCAAGCTGGTTTTAGAAAAGGCAGAGGAACCAGAGATCAAATTGCCAACATCCGCTGGATCATGGAAAAAGCAAGAGAGTTCCAGAAAAACATCTATTTCTGCTTTAGTGACTATGCCAAAGCCTTTGACTGTGTGGATCACAAGAAAGTGTGGAAAATTCTTCAAGAGATGGGAATACCAGACCACCTGATCTGCCTCTTGAGAAATCTGTATGCAGGTCAGGAAGCAACAGTTAGAACTGGACATGGAACAACAGACTGGTTTCAAATAGGAAAAGGAGTATGTCAAGGCTGTATATTGTCACCCTGCTTATTTAACTTATACTCAGAGTACATCATGAGAAACTCTGGGCTGGAAGAAGCACAAGCTGGAATCAAGATTGCCGGGAGAAATATCAATAACCTCAGATATGCAGATGACACCACCCTTATGGCAGAAAGTGAAGAGGAACTAAAAAGCCTCTTGATGAAAGTGAAAGAGGAGAGTGAAAAAGCTGGCTTAAAGCTCAACATTCAGAAAACGAAGATCATGGCAGCCGATCCCATCACTTCATGGGAAATAGATGGGGAAGCAGTGGAAACAGTGGCTGACTTTATTTTGGGGGGCTCCAAAATCACTGGAGATGGTGACTGCAGCCATGAAATTAAAAGACGCTTACTCCTTGGAAGGAAAGTTATGACCAACCTAGACAGCATACTCAAAAGCAGAGACATTACTTTGCCAACAAAGGTCCATCTAGTCAAGGCTATGGTGTTTCCAGTGGTCATGCACGGATGTGATAGTTGGACTGTGAAGAAGGCTGAGCGCCAAAGAATTATTCTTTTGAAGTGTGGTATTGGAGAAGACTTTTGAGAGTCCCTTGGACTGCAAGGGGATCCAACAAGTCCATTCTGAAGGAGATCAGCCCTGGGATTTCTTTGGAAGGACTGATGCTAAAGATGAAACTCCAGTACTTTAGCCACCTCATGCGAAGAGTTGACTCATTGGAAAAGACTCTGATGCTGGGAGGGATTGGGGGCAGGAGGAGAAGGGGACGACTGAGGATGAGATGGCTGGATGGCATCACTGACTCGATGGATGTGAGTCTGAGTGAACTCCAGGAGTTGGTGATGGACAGGGAGGCCTGGCGTGCTGCAGTTCATGGGCTCGCAAAGAGTTGGACACGACTGAGCAACTGAACTGAACTGAAGTGACTCTGACTAGTGTGAGGTGATATCTCATTGTAGTTTTGATTTGCATTTCTCTAATAATGAGTGTTGTTGAGCATCTTTTCGTGTGTTTATTATTCATCTGTATGTCTTCTTTGGAGAAATGTCTGTTTATGCCCACTCTTTGATTGGGTTGTGTCTTTTTCTGGTATTGAGTTGCATAAGTTGCTTGTATATTTGTTTTGTTTTGTTTGCTTGTATATTTTGGAAATTAATCTTTTGTCAGTTATTTCATTTGCTATTATTTCCTCCCATTCTGAGGGTTGTCTTTTCACCTTATTTATAGTTTCCTTTGCTGTGCAAAAGCGTTTAGGTTTAATTAGGCCCTATTTGTTTATTTTTGCTTTTATTTCTATTACTCTAACAGGTGGGTCATAGAAGATCTTGCTATGATTTCTGTCAAAGAGGGTTCTGCCTATGTTTTCCTCTAAGAGTTTTATAGTTGGTCTTACATTTAGATCTTTAATCTATTTCGAGGTTATCTTTGTATATGGTATTAGAAAGTATTCCAATTTTGCTGTTTTACACGTGGCTTTTCCAAGCACCACTTACTGAAGAGACTATCTTTTTTGCATTATATATTCTTGCCTCCTTTGTCAAAGACAAGGTGCTGATAGGTGCATGGATTTACGACTGGACTTTCTATCTTGTTTCATTCGTCTATATTCCTGTTTTTGTGACAGTACAGTGCTGTCTTGATGATGTAGCTTTGTAGTATAGTCTGAAGTGAGGAAGGTTGAATCCTGCAGCTCTACTCTTCTTTTTCAAGACTGCTTTGGCTTTTCGGGTCTTTTGTATTTCCATACAAATTGTG
Source organism: Capra hircus (assembly GCF_001704415.2). NCBI lineage: Eukaryota > Metazoa > Chordata > Mammalia > Artiodactyla > Bovidae > Capra > Capra hircus. The sequence continues at coordinate 71,478,629 of NC_030814.1, forward strand.
AAATTTTTTGTTCTAGTTCTGTGAAAAATGCCACTGGTAACTTGATAGGGATTGCACTGAATCAGTAGGTTGCATTTGGTAGTATAGCCATTTTCACAATATTGATTCTTCCAACCCAGGAACATGGAATATCTCTCCATATGTTTATGTCATCTTTGATTTCTTTTATCAGTGCCTTATAATTTTCTATACACAGCTATTTTGTCTCCTTAGGTAGGCTTATTCCTAGCTATTTTATTCTTTTTGTTGTAATGGTAAATGGGAATGATTCTGTAACTTCTCTTTCTGATTTTTTGTTGTTAGTGTATAGGAATGCAAGTGATTTCTGTGTATTGATTTTTGTATCCTGATACTTTACCAAATTCACTGATTAGCTCTAATAATTTTCTGATAGTATCTTTAGGATTTTCTGTGTATTGTATCATGTCATTTGCAAACAGTGAGTTTTACTTCTTCTTTTCCAGTCTGGATTCCTTTTATTTCTTTTTCTTCTCTGATTGCCATAGATAAGACTTTGAAAACTATGTTGAATAATAGTGGCAAGAGTGGGCACCCTTGTCTTGTTCCTGATCTTGGAGGAAATGCTTTCAGCTTTTCACCATTGAGAATAATGTTTGCTGTGGGTTTATCATGTTGTTGCTGTTCAGTTGCCCAGTTATGTCCAACTCTTGGCAACCCCAGGGCCTGCAGCACACCAGGCCTCCCTTTCCCTCACCATCTCCAGGAGTTTGCCCAAGATCATGTTCACCGCATCAGTGATACCATCCAGCCATCTCATCCTCTGATGCCCTCTTCTCCTGCCTCCGATCTTTCCCAGCATCAGGGACTTTTCCAATGAGTCATCTGTTCACATCAGATGACCAAAATAATGGAGTTTCACCTTTAGCATCAGTCCTTACAGTGAATATTCAGGGCTGTTCTCCCTTATGATTGACTGGTTTGATCTCCTTGGTGTCCAGGGGACTTTCAGGAGTCTTCTCCAGCACCACAGTTCAAAGGCATCCATTCTTTGGTTTTCTGCCTTTTTTACAGTCCAGCTCTCACAACCATATGTGACCACTGGAAAGACCATTGCCTTGACTATATAAACATTTGTTGGCAGAGTAATGTCTCTGCTTTTCAACCCACTGTCTAGGTTTGTCATCGCTTTCCTGCCAAGAAACAATTGTCTTCTGATTTCATGGCTGCAGTCACCATCTGCAGTGATTCTGGAGCCCAAGAAAAGGAAATCTGTCACTATTTCCACATCTTCCCGTCTATTTGCCATGCAGAAATGGGGCTGGATGCCATGCTCTTAGTCTTTTTTTACTATTTAGTCTTAAACTGGCTCTTTCACTCTCCTCCTTCACCTTCATCAAGAGGCTCTTTATTTCCTCTTTGCTTTCTGCCATTAGAGTGGTATCATCTGCATATCTGAGGTTGTTGATGTCTCTCCTGCCTAACTAGATTCCAGCTGGTAACTCATCCAGCCTGGCATTTCTCATGATGTGCTCAGCATATAGCTTAAGCAAACAGGGTGACAGCAGACAGCCCTGTCATACTCCTTTCTTAATCTTGAACCAATCAGCTGTTACATACAGGGTTCTAACTGTTGCTTCTTGACCTGCATACAGGTTTCTCAGGAGACAGGTGATATGGTCTGGTATTCCCATCTCTCTAAGAGCTTTTCACAATTTGTCATGATTCACACAGTCAAAGGCTTTATCATAGTCGATGAAACAGACATAGGTGATTTTCTGAAATTCCCTTGTTTCTCTATAATTCAGTGAATGTCAGCAATTTGATCTCTAGTTCCTCTTCCTTTTCTAAACCCAGCTTGGACATCTGGAAGTTCTTGTTTCACCATATGCTGAAGCCTAGCATGCAAGATTTTAAGCATGACCTTACTAGCATGGGAGATGAGTGGAGCTGTCCAGTGGTTAGCACATTCTTTGGTACTACCTGTTTTGAGAATTGGGATGAGGATTGACCTTTCCCAGTCCTGTGGCCACTGCTGGGTCTTCCAGATTTGCTAACATAATGAATGCAAAGCATTATGGCATCATCCCTTGGGAATTTGAATAGTTCTTCTGGAATTTTATTGCATCTACTAGCTTTATTAACAGCAGTGCTTCTTAAGGCCCACTTGACTTTGCACTCCAGAATGACTGGCTCTTGGGTGACTAACCACACCATCATAGTAATCCAGTTCATTTGGGTCTTTTCTGTACAGTTACTCCTTGTATTCTTTCCATCTCCTCTTGATCTCTTCTGAGTCTACTAACATGTGAAAGTCACTCAGTCATGTCTGACTCTTTGCAACCCCATGGACTGTATAGAATTCTCCAGGCCAGAATACGAGAGTAGGTAGCCATTCCCTTCTCCAGGGTATCTTCCCAACACAGGGATAGAAGCCAGGTCTCCCACATTGCAGGTGGATTCTTTATCATCTGAGCCACCAGAGAAGCCCTCAGAGTCTACTAGGGCTCTACAATTTTTATCCTTTATTGTGCCCGCCTTCGGGCAGAATGCTCCATATATGTTTCCAATTTTCTTGAACAGATCTCTAGTCTTTCCCCTTTTGTTGTTTTCTTCTATTATTAAGCACTGTTCATTGAAGAAGGCCTTTTTGTCTCTTCTAGCTATTTTTCGGAACTCTGCATTTAATTGGGTGCACTTTTCCCTCTCTTCCTTGCTTTCCACTTCTCTTTGTTTATCATATATGGCCTTTATTATGCTGAAGTAAGTTCTGTCTATGCCCATTTTTGGAAGAGTTTTTACCATAAATGAGTGCTGAATTTTGTCAAAAGCTTTTTCTGTGTCTATTGAGATTATCATATGATTTTTATCTTCGATTTTTTATTTTTATTTTTATTTTTATTTTTTACATGCGTTCCCAAACATGAACCCCCTCCCCCACCTCCCTCCCCATAACATCTCTCTGGGTCATCCCCGTGCACCAGCCCCAAGCATCCTGTATCCTGCATCAGACATAGACTGGCAATTCGTTTCTTACATGATAATATACATGTTTCAATTCCATTCTCCCAAATCATCCCACCCTCTCCCTCTCCCTCTGCAAAAGAGACACAGATGTGTAGAGTGGACTTTTGGACTATCTTCGATTTTTTAATATGCTGTATCATATTGACTGATCCGTGTGTATTGAAGAATCCTTGTATCCCTGGGATAAACTTGACTTGATCGTGGGGTGCATGCATGCATGCTCAGTTGCTTCAGTCGTGTCCAACTCTGTGTGACCATGTGGACTATAGCCTCCCAGGCGCCTCTGTCCATAGGATTCTCCAGGCAAGAATACTGGAGTGGGTTGCCATGCCCTCCTCCAGGGGATCTTCCCAACCCAGGGATCAAACCTGTGTCTCCTGAAGCTACTGCACTACAGGTGGATTCTTTACTGCTGAGCCACCAGGGAGGCCCTGATCATGGTCTTTGGTCTTTTTAATGTGTTCTTGAATTCTGTTTCATTGAATTTTGTTGAAGATTTTTGCGTCTATGTTCATCAGTTATATTGGCCTATAATTTTCTTTTTTGTGATGTCTTTACTGGTTTTAACTTCCCTGGTGGCTCAGATGGTAATGTGCCTGCAATGTGTTAGACCTGGGTTCAGTTCCTGAGTCAGGAAGATCCCCTGGAGAAGGGCATGGCAACCCACTCCAGTATTCTTGCCTGGAGAATCCCATGGACAGAGGAGCCTGGGGGGCAGGGCGGGGGTGGGGGTGGGTGGGTGGTGTCTATAGTCTGTGGGATCACAAAGAGCCAGACACAATGGAGCAACTAAAACGTTTACTATCTGATTTTGGTATCTGGGTGATGGTGGCCTTGTAGAACGAGTTTGGAAGTGTTCCTTCCTCTGACATCCTTTGAAAAAATTTCAGATGGGTAGGAATTAGCTCATCTCTAAATGTTTGATAGAATTCACTTGTGAAGCTATCTGGCCCTGGGCTTTTGGTTTGATCTTGTTTTTTTCTTTGGGAGATTTTTGATCACAGTTTTAATTTCAGCACTTGTGATTGGCTTGTTCATAATTTCTATTTCTTCCTGATTCGATCTAGGATAACTGAACTTTTCTAAGATTCTGTCCATTTCTTCCAGGTTGTCCATTTTATTGGCATATGGTTACTTGTAATAGTCTCTTCTGATCCTTTGTATTTCTGCTTTCTGTTGTAACCCCTCCTTTTTCATTTCTAATTTTACTGATTTGATTCTTCTCCCTTTTCTTCTTGGCGAGTCTTGCTAATAGTTTGTCAATTTTATCTTCTCAAAGGATCAGCTTTTAATTTTATTAATCTTTACTACTGTTTCTTTCATTTCTTTTTCATTTGTTTCTGCTCTGATCTTTGTGATTTCTTTCCTTCTACTAACTTTGGGTTTTTTTGTTGTTGTTCTCTTTTTCTAATTGTTTTAGTTGTAAAGTTAGATTGTGTATTCTCTGTTTTTCTTGTTTCTTGAGGTAGAATTGTATTGCTATAAACTTCCCTCCTAGAACCACTTTCGCTGCATCCCATAGGTTTTGGGTTACTGTGTTTTCATAGTCATTTGTTTCTAGGAAATTTTTTATTTCCATTTTTATTTCTTCAGTAATTTGCGTGTGTTTTAGAAACATACTGTTTAATCCCATGTGTTTTTGTCTTTTATAGTCTTTTTCCTGTAATTGATATCATCTTATAGCACTGTGGTCTGAAAAGATGCATATGATTTCAATTTTCTTACATTTACTGAGGCTTGATTTGTGACCCAAATCCTGGAAAATGTTCCATGTATACTTGAGAAGACAGTGTATTCTTCTGCATTTGGTTAGAATATCCTGAAAATATCCTGGTCTGGTGTGTCATTTAAGGCTTGTGTTACTTATTAATTTTATATTTTGATAATCTGTCCATTTGTGTAAGTGGGGTGTTAAAGTTCCCTACTATTATCGTGTTGCCATCAATTTCCCCTTTTATGTCTGTTAGTGTTTGCTTTATGTATTGAAGTGCTCCTATGTTGGGTACGTAAATATTCACAATTTTTATGTCTTCCTCTTGGATTGATCCCTTGATCATTATGTAGTATCCTTCCTTGTCTCTTGTAATATTTTTTATTTTAACATCTATTTTGTCTGATATGCACATTGTTACTCTGGCTTTCTTTTGATTTCCACTTGCATGGAATATATTTTTCCATCCTCTCACTTTCAGTCTGTATGTGTCTCTAGGTCTGAAGTGGGTCTCTTGTAGACAGCATATATATGGGTCTTGTGTTTGTATCTATTGCCAATCTGTGTCTTTTGGATGGAGCATTTAATCCACTCAGGTAAAGTGATTATTGATATATATGTTCCTATTGACATTTTCTTAATTGTTGTGGGTTTGTTTTTGTAGGTCTTTTCCTTCTCTTATGCTTCCTGCCTATAGAAGTCCCTGTAACATTTGTTGTAATCTGGTTTGGTGGTGATAAATTCTCTTAGTTTTGCTTGTCTGTAAAGCTTTTGATTTCTCCATCAATTTTGAATGTGATCCTTGAGGGTTAAGTACTCTTGGTTGTAAAATGACCTCCTTCAGATACTTGGTGCCTTTTCAGATATATCCTCCCCTTAATGGCCTAGGGGTTTTCAGGACTGTTGTCCATATGCTAGGTTCTCAAGCAATGCTCCGGTAGTTGTATCCAAATACACAAATCCTTAGTCAAAGCGCTCACTATATCTCTTGAGTGCTTGCTCAGGCATATCTGACTCTTTGTGACTCCATGGACTGTGGCCCGCCAGGATCCTCTCTCTGTGGGATTTTCCAGGCAAGAATACTGAATTAGCTTGCCATTGCTTCTCCAAGGGACCTTCCCAACCCAGGGATCGAACCCAAGTCTCTTGCTTCTCCTGCATGGGCAGGCAGATTCTTTATTACTGTGCCATGGCTCAGCAGGTAAAGAATCTGCCCACAAAGCAGGAGACGTGGGATTGATCCCTGGGTCAGGAAGACTCCTGGAGAAGGAAATGACAACCTACTCCAGTATTCTTGCCTGGAAAATCTTATGGACAGAGGAGCCTGGTGGGCCACAGTCCATAGGGCCACAAAGAGTTGGACACGATTTAACGACTGACCACCCATGCACAAGCACCACCTGGGAAGCTCATTATATACTGATGACCAAAAGGTGGCTGCTCAGAATCTATCTTCACAAACTGCAGTGAACTTCTAATGTTAATTTAAAAGCTGAGGCAATATACTATTTTGGTAGGACTACATTTCACCTTAGAATTGCATCCTATTAGATGTTGTTGTACTGTGGTGGATGTGCTAGGTATATGTGTCATTTCCAATACTGCATTAATGAAAATGTATACATTGATTTATATTGAAATGCTGTATCTTGGACATACCAAGTTATGTAAGACATATTATTAAAGTGAGTTTCAACTGTGCCTTTATATATTTTTCAATGTGGCTACTAAATTTTTTAAATTACAAAAGTGTCTCACTTTATGTTTTTTATGAGCGCATACTGACATACATTTTAAGAATTCAGTCCAGAATGTTTGAGATTTTCTAAGCAATAGAAGCACTTTCTTACTTAAAAAAGAAAATAGTGTAGTGATCATTGTAACTTTCATTATGTCCACAATCATTTCCCCCAGAATGGTTGATAACCTCAGTAAAAGCTTCCACAGGAGTAAATACAAACCAAACACTATAATGAAAATTTCTTCTTTTTAATTTTACAGTTGAGAGAGAAGCCTCATTTTGGATTCAGGGCCAAAATTTATTCTATACGTTTCTGTGCCAACAATCTGTTGAACCTTTTCCCACTCATTCTCAGCACCGGTAAAGCAGCCCCCCTCTCATTAACTGCCGGCAATTTGGAGATTACCACCTGTCCTTTGGGGGCTTCCCTGGTGGCCCAGTGGCTAAGAATCCACTTGCAATGCAGGAGATACACAGGAGATGCAGATTTTGATCCCTGGGTGGGAAGATCCCCTAGAGAAGATAAAAGCCACCCACTCCAGTATTCTTGCCTGAAGAATCCCATGGACAGAGGAGCCTGGCAGGACACAGTCCACTGAGTGACAAAGAGCTGGACATGCACGCATGCATCTCTCCTTTGGGAAGGCCATTTTAATCTACCATCTTTGACTTCTACGAGTTGCAGTTGTTGCTGCTAATTTTTTTTATTTGTCACTTGTCACAGTAGAAAAGAGTAACTGGAAACAAATCAACCTGTCTCTGTGGCCCCCTTCAATACAAATTATTAGCTCTTAGTGCATTGGCCTGGAGAAGGCAATGGCACCCCACTCCAGTACTCTTGCCTGGAAAATCCCATGGGTGGAGGAGCCTGGTAGGCTGCAGTCCATGGGATTGCGAAGAGTCGGACACGACTGAGCAACTTCACGTTCACTTTTCACTTTCATACATTGGAGAAGGAAACGGCAACACGCTCCAGTGTTCTTGCCTGGAGAATCCCAGGGATGGGGGAGCCTGGTGGGCTGCCATCTATGGGGTCGCACAGAGTCAGACACGACTGAAGCGACTTAGCAGCAATGCATTGGCCGGATCTGACTACTGATCATTTCTTGAGATCATTTTTATGAGATCTTTGTTCTAGTCCAATCCACTGACTTCTGACTTGAATATTTTTCCTTTTTTTTTTTAAACCAGTCAACATCATAGAGGATTCTGAAAGAAATACTGGAACACCAAAGAAGAACTTCTTGGACTTCCAACATCCCACCCAAGTGACATTCCAAGACACCCTGATGACTTCTGCTAGAGAGCTCACCCACATTTCAAAGTCCAACTCAACCTTCCCTCCTTCCCTTGCCCTGTCAACTTCCATGGAACCCCCAGACTTGGTGAGGGGAGTGATCCCCTCTCCTAAAAAGGCCCTAAAATGTTCAAGGGAGAGGGAAGCCCAGGACTGGAGCTTTTCTGAGACCAAGGCAACAAAGCAGTCCAGCAGAACATGCTGCCCGGTGCCCCTCCAGCCTACTCCCTTCCTCCCTGGGGTCCCTTTCTTCAGGACACCCTCTGGATCTACAGTGGGGCATGAAAGCCACTAAGCTATGACATGGCCCTCCACGATTGCTACCAGTCTTGCCTTCACTGTTTAGGCTTTTTGTCTGGAACCATGACATTTCCTACTTTAACTAAACTTGATCACTTCCATTCCTGGGTAAAGACTGGCCCTTATACACATGGTACCAAAAGGTATGTGTGGAAGGGTCTGGCTGCTTACCACCCCAAAGCCAATAAACAGGCCAGGTTGGTGGAAAGGAAAGTTTGCTTTATTTCAGATGCTGGCAACTGGGGGGGGGACGATGGCAGACGTCTGTCCGAAGGCTGATTCACCACCCCTGACAAGCAGGGGTAAGAGCTTTTATAGACAGATGGTTGGGGGGGGAGCGGGGGGTCACACGCAAAAACAGCACAATCATCTCTAACAGTCGTCTTCAAATTGGTCATCAGTGGTCTGACCAGCATCTCTTGATTGTTTTAGATACCGTTAATCTTCAGTTCCAGAGTCCACTTGTTCCCATTTCTCTGCAGTCAATTCTCAGAATTGTGGCAGCTCAAGTCCTGGGTACAGTCTGGTCACCATGTAGCTAACTTCTCCACCTGGGGTTTTGGTATTGATAAGACAGCTCACACGACGTGGCTCAGAATATTATCCACAGCCCTTGAGAAAGAACGAAGGTCCTTGACTATGCCTTGACTGCATTATTACTATTTAATCGCCTCTGTTTCCACATTTCTCACTTCTCGAATTTCTCTTTGTTTCCACATTTCTCACTTCTCTAATTAAACTTATTCTTTGATTAAAGTTTTCCACAGACAAAAGACAGGCAGAAGACTTGCGGGGTAAGGATCATTAGGGTCCTGCTGTTTGATACACAACTAACCTGTCTTCTGAAATGTGCACTATTCCCATGGAGGAGGGAGCTCATCCTTGCCCTGTCCCACCTACTACAATCCTTTGTAAATATGTTCCTGGACCAAAGAAACTGAGGCCTAGAACACTCTAGACCTGGGATTCTCAACTATGGCTGCTCCCTGGAATTATCTGGGGAGATTTTAAATCCTGGAGACCCAGGTACTATGCCGACCAACTCAATCAGAACCCCTGGAGGTGGACCCAGGCACCATCATTTTTAGTGCTCCACAGGTGCTTCTAGTGGGTGGCCAGGGTGAGGACCATTGCTCTAGTTTGGGAATCTAGAATGTGTTCTGGATCATTCGCCTTAGTTTACTTTCTTAATGCAATACTTAATTCTAAGCCCTACATTTTTCTTCTGTTCAACACTTGCCATCAACTTTCTTTTGCACCAGAGAGCCACCTCCATATCAACTCCCAGATAGAGACTACATAGGAGGAGACACACTCTGAAACCTATAATGTTGGAACACAGCCCCAGTTCTCTGTGCCATATTCTCAGAGCCCCGAAAACACACATTTCTTTCTTTGTTGTTGTGGAGGGTTTGCTTTTGTTTTGCTTTTTAATCTAGACCAATACAAATGTTATGCGGAGGACAGTTTGCTGCTGCTGCTGCTGCTAAGCCGCTTCAGTTGTGTCTGACTCTGTGTGAGCCCATAGACGGCAGCCCACCAGGCTCCTCCATCCATGGGATTTTCCAGGCAAGAGTACTGGAGTGGGGTGCTATTGCCTTCTCCGGGAGGACAGTCTAGCTAATAGCATTTAGTTTACAAAGTCAGTGATTTCCCTAGTGGTCCAGTGGTTAAGAATCTGCCTTGCAATTCAGCAGACATGAGTTCAATCCTTGGTCAGGAAACTAATATCCCACATGCCATGGGGCAGCTAAGCCTGAACACCACAAACAGTGAGAAGCCCACATACCGCAACTAAAACCCAACGCAGCCCCAAACAGATCAATACTAGAAGATTTGTCTTTAAAAAAAGTCCGTGAGTTCAAGATCTGAGGCCACGCCCCTCCTGTGCAGTTGTGGAAATGGCCCGCATCTCTCTACAAGGCCTGTCTGTGAGGTCCTCCCGATCCTCAGCAAGATCCAGGAGACTTGTAGGTTGGAATTGTTGACGTGATGAGGTAATGTGACACTCTCTGAGGTAAGATGAAAGTGGTCTCCAATCCAAAAAGAAAGCAAAAAGTTTACTTTAAAAGTTTTAATATTTTGTCTTTCATCGCTCTAATGTGTCATCCAAATGCATGTTAGTAATAGATTTATTGAGATATATTTCACCCATCACGTCAGTTCAGTTCAGTCGCTCAGTTGTGTCCTACTCTTTGCGACCTCATGGACTGCAGCACGCCAGGCCTCCCTGTCCATCACCAACTCCCGGAGCTTACTCGAACTCATGTCCATTGAGTCAGTGATGCCATCCAACCATATCATCCTCTGTCGTTCCCTTCTCTTCCTGCCTTCAATCTTTCCCAGCACCAGGATCTTTTCAAATGAGTCAGTTCTTTGCATCAAGTGGCCAAAGTAATTTACCCATTCAATGGATACATTTCAATGGCTTTAAAGCATATCCACAGTTACAATATCATCACTACCATCAGATTACAACATTTTCATCATCCCCAAAAGAAACTATATCCATCAGCGATCACCCTCCATTCCCTCTCCCGCTGTTGCTGGCTACCACTTTCTGTCTCTATAGATTTACCTATTCCAGAGATTTCATATAGAGTCACATAATTTAAGAAAAAAGATAAAGGTGACCTCATTCACTGTTTTGAAGCCTTTCAATGGTAATGAAAGCTACTATTCATTGGGTACTCCTTATGTATCAAATACCATGTACTATACCAGATACTGATGTTACCTCATTTATTCTCAGCAGCCAGGTATTAAAACTTCTACTTTAGAAATGTGCAAACCAAGGCTCCAAGAGATTCAGCGACTTGCCTGTGGTTGCAGTGAATTAATGGTGGAGATGGGACTCAGACCTCATTTAGCTGAGGCAAGAGTTCTTCCTATGACCCCAGCTGACCCAGCCCCAGGAATGTCTTCTCTTCCAGGTGAGTCTCCTGGGCCCTTCTGTTTCTGCCTCCCCCACTTCCCGCTTTGGTTTCATTTCTGTGAAAACCAAGAGGAATTAAATGTGCTAATGAGTTTTCTGCAGCACAGAAGCGAGAGGAGGATGTGAAAATGTGCTTAGCAGAGTCTGGTCTCCTCATGCTGAGACGAGATTCTAGAACATTACACAGAAAGGGGAGCTCTGGTTGGGCAAAAATTTATGTCGATGAGGACTTCTGGTTTTGCCAGCTGTCAGGGTGAAATGAAAATATTCCCTGGGGCAAGGACACCTCTCCCAAACTTCCTTCTCACTCCAATTTCCCAAGTAGAACAGACCCTCATCCTGGGTTGTAGCCCTCAGGACAGTCTGAGGTGTAAAGCCCTGCAGTGAGGACATGGGTGCATTGTAGCTGTGAGGGGGGAACACTCGCCTCAGGAGGGGGGCCAGCTCCTATAGCACTTTGGCCATCCCGTCTTCTTAAATTCAGAATTTTCGCAGAATGTCTACCGACCACAAGCCCGGCAGGAACTGAGCATCTCTGAGTCTCTCCAGGCTTGCTCCTGTCCTGGCAGAGGCTTCCCAGGAAATACCTGCTGTTGGGCCTGCGAACTGGGCTCTGCTCCAGCTAGTTCCCAGAGGGGAGAAAAGTGCCATGTCAGGGGTGCCTCCTCTACAAGGCCCTGGGCTGATTAGGAAAAGGGAGCTGGGCCTCCCAGAACAGGTGCTGCTCTTCAGGGGAGTTCTTTAAAAGGAAATTGGTACAAATGAGCCTAAATGAAGCAGAATTAAGGCTGGCAGGGAGCATGGCAGCTGCTGGCAGACAGGTGGAAAGAGCCAGTGAACAAAGAGGGAGCCCAGGTATGGGGGAAGGGTGGCGCTAGGTCTTCAGGGCAGGATAGGAGAACAAGACACCAGCCTGTAGGGCAGAGGAGGCCCCCAAATCAGTGGCTGAACCTGGGGGCTGGAACCCACACCAGGGAACTTCAATTCCATAAAAACTACAAGGCAGCAGGCACCATCCTGGGCACTGAGGCTATAATAGGGACACCTCAGCTCTGAACCCAGGAGGACGATGTTCTAGAGGGATGGGGGCAGAGGAGAGACAATAAACAGGACTTCCGCATATGTGTCCAGACACATGCCTGTGAACTCTAGAATGGGAGTCAGGGAGGCCCCTGTGATGCAGGGACACTGGGCATAGTTATCAAGGACAAACTTCTTCCTCCCTTCCTAGGTGAGCAAATACTCAGTGCTGAACTATCAGACAACCAAATAGTGACCTTTCTATTAAAACGATACTCTTTCTTTCCAATATCGCAGCTTGGGGAATCCACAACCAAACCTTACTTGTGGGTGAGGGGCCATGGCTCGGGCAGATGCAGTGGCAGAGGCAGTTCTCAGTTCTGCCAGCCTGAACGGTAGGGCAGGCTTCTGCCGCTTATTGAGCAAATACTACATTGCTCATTTGTAACTTCTTTAATTTCTTTCCCTTTGGGAATATTGTATATTTATAGGAAAATTATAAAGATATTATAGAAAGTTTCTACAGACCCCTTGCCCACCTCCCCCTAAGGTTAATATCTTACATAACCATGGTGCATTTATCAAAATTGACAGTGGTAGTGCAGCACTTGTAGCTAAATGCTATAGGCTGAATGTTTGTGTTGCCCTCCTCCAAAATTCGTGTATTGAAGTCCTAACCCCCAATGTGATGTTACTAGGAGATGGTGGCCTTTGGGAGGTGATTAGGTCACGAGAGTGGAACCCTGAATAATGGGATTAGTGCCCATATAAAAGAGGGCCCAGAGAGCTCCCTTGTCCCTCTGACACGTGAGGGCACAGCCAGAAGATAACAACCTATGACCCAGGAAGAGGACCCTCACCAGACAACAAATCTGCTGGCACCTTGATCTTTCCAGCCTCTAGAACCGTGAGAAATAAATGTTTGTTGGCTAAGCTTTACTACATACTAAAGCTTTTGACTGCATGGATCACAGCAAACTGTGAAAAATTCTTAAGAGATGGTAATGCCAGACCACATCACCTGTCTCCTGAGAAACCTGTATGCAGGTCAAGAAGCAAGTTAGAACTGGACATGGAACAATGGACTGGTTCAAAATTGGGAAAGGAGTACGTCAAGACTGTATATTGTCACTCTGCTTATTAAACTTGTATGCAGAGTACATCATGTGAAATGTCAGGCTGGATGAATCTCAAGCTGGAATCAAGCTTGCCAAGAGAAATATCAACAACCTCAGATATGCAGATGATACCACCCTAATGGCAGAAAGTGAAGAGGAACTAAAGAGCCTCTTGATGAAAGTGAGAGGAGAGTGAAAACCCGGCTTAAAACTCAACATTCAAAAAACGAAGATCCCATCACTTTATGTCAAATAGATGAGGAAACAATGGAAACAGTGACAGACTTTATTTTCTTGGGCTCCAAAATCACTGCAAATGGTGACTGCCGCCATGAAATTAAAAGACTCTTGCTCCTTGGAAGAAAAGCCATGAGAAACCTAGACAGCGTATTAAAAATCAGAGACATCACTGCCAAGAAAGGTCTGTCTAGTCAAAGCTATTTTTTTTTCCCAGTAGTGATGTATGGATGTGAGAGTTGGACCATAAAGAAGGCTGAGTGCTGAAGAATTGATGCTTTTGAACTCTGGTGCTGGAGAAGATTCTTGAGAGTCCCTTGGACAGCAAGGAGATCAAACCAGTCAATCCTAAAGGACATCAACCCTGTATATTCACTGGAAGGACTCATGCTGAAGCTGAAGCTCCGATACTTTGGCCACCTGATGGGAAGAGCCGACTGATTGGAAAAGACCCTGATGCCGAAAAAGATTGAGGGCAGGAGGAGAAGAGGGTGAGAGAGGATGAGATGGTTGGATGGCATCACTGACTCAATGAACATGAGTTTGAACAAACTCCAGGAAACAGTAAAGGACAGAGAAGCCCAGTGCGCTGCAGTCCATGGGGTCACAAGAAATGAGACAGGACTTAGCGACTGAACAACAAAAAATTTATGATCTTTTTGTTATCACAGCCCAAATAGACTGAGATATTAAATTACAGAAAGAAATTTGGATTTCAAGTTTCTTATCTTTTAATATATTATTTAATCATTCAACAACTCTGGCCAAACTGAAGTTCAGAGACATTGTGACTCAAATAAGATGATACACAGCAAGTAAGTGGGGGAAGTTCAGGTCGCAGTCCAAGTCTGTCTGACTCTGAAATGTGTGCTCTTTCTAGATAACGCTGCCTCTTTGAAGGAGGAGAAGCCAGTGTGTCAGTCTAGATCCTTGGACAAGTGGACACAAAGAGATGATTAGCTGCACAATTATTTTATTGGGGAAAATGCCTGAAATAGGGAGGGAGCCAGAAGAGGTAGGGAGAGTTGTCATATTTCCATGGAAGTCTGACCACAAATGAGAGGGAGAGAGATGTTTGGGTGCCAAAAAAGGAGTCCTTTCTGAGTGGAGAACTAGAACAACCCACAGGAGGTGTGCACTCAGTAAAGCATATGATGGATTTTAACTGGCAGCTGGGGCCCTCAGCCAGTTCAGGACTCTGATAGTAGGAGTTTGAGCAAAGTGCAATTTCATGGCTGCCAGAATCAAAAATGCAGAGAAACTTTGTATTTCCTTTCAGGTCTGCTCAAGGAAGAGAGATTGCTGATGAGTAGAGTGAGGTCCAATGAGGTGGACAAGGCACCTTGCCTTACTAGATCCACCAGTTCCCCGGCAGAGCTGGTAGCTCAGGAATCCCAAACTAACAGTTAATTTTATGGGTTGACCTGATCTAGGCCATAGGCAGCCAGGACCTTCTGGTCAAACATCATTCTGGGTGTGTTTGAGAGTGTGTTTTTAGATGAGATTAATATTTATATTGGTAGACTGATAAAGCGGGAGAAGGAAATGGCAACCTGGAGAATTCTTGCCTGGAGAGTCCCATGGACAGGAGAGCCTGGTGGGCTGCTGTCCATAGGGTCACACAGAGTCGGACACGACTGAAGTGACTCAGCATGCATGCATGCATTGGAGAAGGAAATGGCAACCCACTCCAGTATTCTTGCCTGGAGAATCCCAGGGAAAGGGAAGCCTGGTGGGCTGCCATCTATGGGGTCGCACAGAGTCGGACACGACTGAAGTGACGCAGCAGCAGCAGCAGCAGCAGCAGCAGCAGCAGCAGGCTGATCAAGCAGATTGCGCTCCCTAATATGGGTGAGCCGCATCCAATCAGTTGAAGGCCTGAATCTAACAGAAAGTTCTCCTCCTAGTAAGGGAGAATTCCTCTTGCTTGGCTGCTTTTGAATTGGGACACCTGTTTTTTCCTGCCTGCAGACTTGAACTGAAACACTGGCTCTTCCTGTGTCTTGAGCCTGCCAGCCTTTGGACTGGAACTCCAACACTGGCTCGCTGGTTCTCAGGCCTTTGAACTCAGAATGAAATAAAAGCATCAGCTCTCCTGGGTCTCCAGCTTGATGACTCACCCTTCTGATCTTTGGACTTGCCTGCCTCCAGAATTACATGAGTCAATTTCACATATATATAAATAATATATCTCCTACTAATTCTGTTTTTCTGGTTTAACCCAGACATTACACCTGGTTATTACACCTGATATACTCAATGTCAGGGCTGACCACAGTATCTCATATGGTTCCTTCTCCTCTTCTGCCATCAAACTCCACTATGCATTTGGATTGCATGCTGGATGGAGAGTTTCCCAGAAGAGCATGGGAAGGTGAGAAGAACCAGTTCAATCCAGGGCTAAGCCTCCAACCTAATTCTGGGTGCAAAGGAGACCTACTCTCTCACAGCCATGGCCTGAGGTGATGGGACTTGCAACGTGGCCTCAAGGAGTCCCTGCAGCTGGCAATTGGCTTGCTAGTGAAAGTAACAAACCCAATACTTAAGAACAGACCCACCATCTCATCTTTATGGTTTGTGGATTCTGGGGGATTCTGCCATCTCAAACTTGCCTGGCTGCTCTTCCTAAAGAGTCCTTAACCTCCGAGGGAACTGGTACTGGCCCTGCTCCAGACCCAAAGTAACAAGATTTCTTCTCAAAGTGGAGTAGTCCTGTCCTGTAGCCCGTGGATGCTCTGTCAGTGTCCACAGGGCAGCCATTTCTGCTGGCCCCCAGTACTCCTTGCTTTGTGTCTTGTCTGAAGCTTCTGGGCTCTCCTGCTACAGCTTCTTCCTAGAAGCCTCCTGTGCTTTGTCCTGAAATTCTGGAACCCAACATCACCCAAGTGAGTAATCCAATTAGACAGTCTCGCTTAAATGGGGGAAAAATGATAGTCTCTCTTTTTTGACTTAGCCGCTGTCCCTTCTACCCTCAGGCCAGGGAAGACCCCTCTGATCTGGAAGTACCTGCACTGAGGAAGCCCAGCATCCATACAGGACCACTGGAAAAACCATAGCTTTGACTAGACGGACCTTTGTTGGCAAAGTGATGTCTCTGATTTTTAATACACTGTCTAGGTTTCTCACGGCTTTTCTTCCAAGGAGCAAGCGTCTTTTAATTTCATGGCTGCAGTCACCATTTGCAGTGATTTTGGAGCCCAAGAAAATAAAGTCTGTCACTGTTTCCATTGTTTCCTCATCTATTTGACATGAAGTGATGGGATCTTCGTTTTTTGAATGTTGAGTTTTAAGCCAGCTTTTTCACTCTCCTCTTTCACTTTCATCAAGAGGCTCTTTTGTTCCTCTTCACTTTCTGCCATTAGGGTGGCATCATCTGGATATCTGAGGTCGTTATTTCTCTTGGCAAGCTTGATTCCAGCTTAGGATTCATCCAGCCTGGCATTTCACATGATGTACTCTGCATATAAATTAAATAAGCAGGGTGACAATATACAGCCTTGACGTACTCCTTTCCCAACTTTTAACCAGTCCATTGTCCCATGTCCAGTTCTAACTGTTGCTATTTGTCCTGCAAACAGGTTTCTCAGGAGACAGGTAAGCTGGTCTGGTATTCCCATCTCTTATAGAACTTGAAGCTGGATAATTATTTGTTGGGGGTGGGGTTGTCTTGTAGGATGTTGGACGTTGATGGCCTCTTACCAACTACATGCTATCATCTCAGTTGTGACAACCAAAAATGTCTTTAGATACTGCCAAACATCTCCTGCTGCAACCTGAAGCCTCTCTGTTTGAACTCTAGACTCACAGGAGAACCTGGGCTGGAACTGAGGACTAGACAGGCAAGTAGAAGAAACCAGGAGGAGGAAAGCATGTGCCTTTGAAACTACCCCTTTCTCAACCTCCATGAACCAGGGCTACTTAGACTTCAGCTTTTCAAAAGCTGCCTCCTCTTGGCTCCCCCCACATAGCTTTGTTTCCTCTTTTTTGAAAAATACTATTTTAAAGAACATTTTTAGATTTACAGAAAAATTGCAGATATTATTGTGTGCCCATCTACCTGCACCTATTATCAACAACTTCAATTGGTATGGTACCTTTATTACACAGCAATTACTGAACCAATACTAATACATTTTTTTAACTAAAACAGTATTTTATTCAGATTTTTGTTTTTACCTAATGTCCTCTTTCTGCTCCAAGAGCTCACTGAAGATGCCATATTACATTTACTGTTATGTCTCTTAGGCTCCCTTTGGTTGTGACAATTTCTCCAACTTTTCTTGTATTTGATGATCTCAACAAATTTGAGAAGCACTGGTCAGGTGTTTTCTAAGATACAATCTATTGGAATTTGTTATTTTTAAAACTTTTAAGAAAAACGTACCAGCTGTGTGTTGGCTACCTCTCTCTTCCTTCCTTTTTACTTGGCTGTGCTGCCTTCGCTGCTTTGTGTGGGCTTGCTCTAGCTGCGGCCAGCGCAGGCCTACTCTCTAGTTGTGGTCTGTGGGCTTCTCATTGCGGTGGCCTCTCTTGTTGCAGAGCGCAGGTTTTAGAGCGTTTGGGTGTCAGCAATTGTGCCACATGGACCTAGTTGCTCTGTGGCACGTGGAATCTTACTGGCCCAGGGATCAAACCTGTGTGCCCTGCACGGCAGGCAGATTTCCAACTATTAGATCACCAGGGAAGTCCTGCTGACTTTCTTAAGACTAGACTCGGATTACGATATGGGGAAGGAAGGCCACTGACATAAAGTATCATTTTCATTACAACATATCAAGGGTGATACGATCAAGATCACTTATTACTGTCGGTGGTGTCCTTGATCACCTGGCTGGGGTAGTGTTTGTTATATTTTTCCATTCTAGAGTTACTCTCCCCCAACACACACGTTTCCACACTGTACTCTCTGGAAGGAAGTCACTATCAGCAGTCCACAGCTTAAACAACGGGTAGTCATGCTCCCTTTCCTTAAGGGCAGAGCATCTGCGTAAATTATGTGGAATAATTCTGCATAAGATGCTTCTCTCTCCCCATTTATCAGCGTATTTATTCTATACATTGGGTCGTAACCCCATATTCCTGTTTTTGCTACAGTTGTCCCAGTTTTGGCCACTGAGAGCCCTTTAAGTTGGCTCCTGTGTTCCTTTGACAATACTCTGAATTTTTTTAAAAAAATTTTATTTTAGAATTTTTATCAATATTGCTTCTGTTTTATGTTTTGTTTCTTTGGCCATGAGGCATGTGGGTTCTTCGCTCCCTGACGAGGGATTGAACCTGCACCCCCTCCATTGGAAGATGAAATCTTAACCAATGGATCACCAGGGAAGCAACCACTCACCCCCAACAATTTAAAAAAAAAAACATTTCCTTACTTTCTGAAACTACTCCAGGCTCATCTTGTAGGTTTTCCACCCTAGCCTTTGACTCAACCATTTATCCCAGCAGTCATGGTTCCTGTCACTGGAGAATGAAACCATGATGTGAGCACTAGTGTGCTCATTGCTCCTGGAGTGCCATTGCTTCCAGGTCCTCTTAGCTGACAGAACAAGGAAATATACATGTGTGATACCTGTGTATACACACATCTATAAATGTTTCTATGTATAATTAAGTTTAATGCAAATTCATGCTGATTTATTCAACTTTAATCCATCAACACATGAATCATTCTAGCATTCTGCTCTTTGCTAAAAAAAACTCCTATAGTAAGAAAACTGGCTCCCACCATCCATTCACTTGATTCTTCAATCCTAATATGCAGAATTGTTATTACATACCCCAAACCCCCAAGGCTTCTCAGGTGGCACTAGTGGTAAAGAACCCACCTGACAATGGAGGAGACGTAAGAGACACAGGTTTGATCCCTGAGTTGGGAAGATTCCCTGGAGGAAGGCATGGCAACCCGCTCCCCAGTATTCTTGCCTGAAGAATCCCATGGATGGAGGAGCCTGGTGGGCTACAGTCCATAGGACCACAGAGTCAAGACATGACTGAAGCAAATTAGCAAGCATGAAAGTGAAGTCGCTCAGTCGTGTCCGACCTTTTGCGACCCCGTGGGCAGTAGCCTGCACCAGGCTCCTCCGTCCATGGGATTTTCTAGGCAAGAGTACTGGAGTGGGTTGCCATTTCCTTCTCCAAATTAGCAAGCATACCATATCCCTATGGGAAACTCCTAGAGGATCCTGCACACACGCACTTTTTTGACTGCAGTCTTACAGATTGCGTACTTCCCAGTGTTACTTAGGTCAGCACCTTCTCCCACATCCTCTTCAGTGAGGCTGTTTTGTAATGTAAGGCAGCTAGATTTTCTTGCCACAGTGTGCATTCCTTCCTGTGACCCTCTTACCTCCTAAATTTCTTTAAAATTTGCATACATTAAGGCTCACTTTTTGATTGCGCCACAAAAGGGCTTGTAGGATCTTAGTTCCCTAATCGGAGATCATATCTATGCCCCATGAAGTAGACGCCCAGAGTCCTAATCACTGGACCAAAAGGGAATTCTCTACATACCTTTTCTAGACTGGTTTCTTTCACTCAGCCACATTTATGGTCCTCCATGTCTTTTTGTGACTTGGTAGCTCATTTCTTTTTAGTGCTGCATAGTACTCCATTGTATAAATGTGCCACTAGTTTTTTTATCCATTCACATATTGATGGAAATCTTGGTCACTTCTTGTACTTAAGTGACTACAAATAAATCTGCCATAAAACATTCACATGTAGGTTTTTGTGAGGACACAAATTTTCAGTCAGTTGGGAAAGTACCTAGCAGTGAGCTCACTGATATGGTAAGATTATGCTCAGCTTTGTATGAAACTACCATACCATCTTCCAAAATGAGTTTATCATTTGCATTCTCACCTGCGACAGTGAGTGTTTCCCATTGCTCCACATCCTCACCAGCATTTGATAGTTTTTTGGGTTTCAGGCATTCTAACAGGTATGTATTAGTGTCTCATTGTTGTTTTAAATTTGCAATTCCCTAATGAACGACAAATTATGTTGAGCATCTTTTCATATGCTTATTTTCCATTTGCATATCTTTGTTGATGAAGTGTCTGTTCAGATCTTTTGCCTGTTTTTTACTTGGGTTTTTCTTATCTTACTGTTGAATTTTAAAACTCATTGTATATTTTGGGTACAAGTCCTTTATCAGGCATGCTTTACAAATTTTTCTAGTTTATGGCTTGTCTTTTCATTCTCTTAACAGTTACTTTCACAGAGCAGAAGTTTTAAGTTTTAATAAAAGTCTAACATCAACTATTTCTTTCATGGATCATATTTTTGGTATCTAAAAATTCACTGCCAAACCAAAATTACCTAGATTTTCTCCAGTTTTTTTCCTGCTCAGAAGACAGGTTCCAGGGATCCAAATCCCAAGCTCCACTACTTACCAGCCTTGTGACCCTGGGCAAGTTTCTTACCTCTCTGTGCTCCATCATCCTCATCTACAAAACAGGCTAATAAAACAGGGCCCAGCTCCTAGATGAAGACCTACATGAAATAACTCAGGGTACTAAATTTTGTACGTGAGAATGCTCAAGTGCCGGCTGTCATCACAGAATCACAGGCAAAGCACGTGCCAGGTGCTCCTATATCCTGGGTTCACATCAGTCACATACTGACCAGCAAGGCTGGGGCGCCTGTTCCACTCGAGAGGAGCTGCCAAGGTGCTGAGGCGGCAGAAGAGCTCTCTGCTTCTTCATTACTGACCACCTCTTAGCCTTCTCCTGCTCTCCCAGAAAGGTTTAGGGGAGTCCCGAGATGGGGAGTGAGGGTGGGCTGAAGATTACAGCTGCATCAGGCCTGGCCTGGGGTGCCTTCTGCTGTCTGGATCATGGAGGTGGTAGTGGTGGTCGTGAGAGCGTGGGAGTGCAGGGTTAGAGATGCACCCAGCCCAGGCTGAGCTGGCTGATCCTGCTTTTCTCCTGCTCATCCCACCTCCCAGGGCAGGTGGAAAGGAACGAGTCCCCCATCTTTTTCGTCTTATCTGCCAGGTGGGTATAGAGCTGGGGGCAGTCATACCTACTCCAACTCCCAAAGTCTTCGTGACTTAAGTCCAAGATAACAGAGTCAGGGCTGTCCAGGAGACCAGCATACAGAAAGTGCACCATTCCCCTCCCCTGGGCCTCAAGTCAAGGAAGCCCCTTTACTACCCTTGCACTGTCATCAAGATTTGTTTGCCCTTCACTGCAGTAAGTAAAGCTGAATTGCTGGGTGAGGCCAATTTAGAATCCCAAGGACCCTCTCTTCTAAGTCTCACCAGTTACATGGAGCCTGAAGTTCTTCACTCCCTCCACTCCTCTTTGCTGAGATCTCTTGGTTTATGCTCAGGTTCTAAGTGCACAACCCACACAACTGCACAAAATAACCTGAAGACCACCGATGGAGGGGGAGCCTTTTGGAGTAGAGATGCTCAATCTACCCTCCTGTATCTGGGGACCTCAATCTTTCCTCTGGCACTTCAGGTGTCCTGTTTATTGTTAAACAAACTAACCTTAACTGGTCCCAGTCTCTTCCAACTTCTGCCCCAAATCTTCTGCAGTCAAATGCCTTGAAGGAGTCATTTACCTTTCAGGGTCCCTCATTTCCCTCTCTCATTGGCCCTGGGCTTCCCTCCAGATGGTTCCACCATCTCCCTTGGCTCCCCACCCTCCCTCTCTGTTGCTTTCGATGACCATCAGTAATCTCTCCTCACACTGTGGGAACACTCCAGGGATTCTACTTCTCATCTTCCTCCCACCTCAGGAACACGGTCTTCCCTTCCCAAGCGATGACTGAATGAGTCTCCACAATCTAGCCCGACTACCCTCACTCCAGTCTTGTGATCTACTTCCGTCCATTTTAGTGAGACGGGATGAAGCACCCCTTGGGCTGAGGGAGGGAACAGGGACCTTGTATCTTGGGCTTCTCTCCCACCTGAGCTTCCCCTGGCCTCATCATCCCCAGCCCTGCCCCAACTCCTTGCCAGCTTTTAACAAAGAAAAATGTCTTCTTTTGCCCCATTCCCTTCCCCCTCAGCCACAGGTTTGGCCTGCCATACTTTTTAAAAGTTTGAATTAGCTGCCATCATTTAAAAATTAACCAATTAAAAAAATTAACCAATTTCATTCAAGAATCCAGAATTCTAGTTTCTTTTGAAAACTCAGAAGATCTGGCAACACTAGGCCCACATTCCTGCACGGTGACAGCCAGCCAGAGCTGGTCTCAGCTGCTCCCTTTGTAGGGCTTGCACACTGGTCTCTGCAGTTTTAACCCTCCTGATGGCCCTGGCCACCCACATCAGTGGCCTGGCTTCTAAACTGTATCTCTGCACGAGGCAGTCCAAAGGGAGGAACTTGCAGATCTCAGCACACAATGGAGGGGAGGGCGGGGCAAGGCAAGCAGTAAGGCAGGGTGGAGAGCCCCAGTTGGGAGCCATGTTCCAGCCTCTCTCCATCACTGTTTATTGCTGGTAGCATCCCAGGCACCCTGTGTGTGTCCTGTCCTGGCTCAAACCTGCCTTTGGGAGCCAGGCTGCTGCAAACATGTGGCTGGTTGGCCACTGCTTCAGGCCACTCCATGTCCTACTGGAGCTGGGCCTGGGCCAAGGCTTTGTCCTGGGCGTGAGTAGCAGTGTGGCCTGTAGGCACAAGCTCCCTTACTGTCCAGCCAATTCAACTGAATGTGCACCATGGGGTGGCGGCCTTGTCACAGTCCAGCAGGATGTTGAGCACAGTGCAGGGGGCCCCGCCCACAGACAGGGCTGTACGGGAATCCACACGGTACTTCACCGTGCTCAGGCCTCCCTCCCGGTCCACCTTGAACTGCTCCTGAGAAGGAAGGGGGGAGAGAGCATGTACTCAGGGTTTTGTAGGTGCCAGCTGTCCACTGATCCCCCATGATCTCGTCATCAGAGGTCCTATGATCCCCACAGAGGGGAAAGGGAAGCTCAGAGACAGGAAGTCTCCTGCCCATGGCTGCACATCCCCATCAGCAGGAGACCAAGTGTTTTCTAGTTCAACTAATCTGGCTCTGAGAGAAGAAGCTATTTGAGAGATGTGGACTCCTGTATCCCAGGTCTGCCTGGGATTATGGCACCTTCAGTTGAGTCTTGTCCCCACCCAACCTGACATATAGCCTAAATGGCCTCTGACATCTTGGCTGACCCACAAGGCCCAGGGGCCATGGCAGCCACCAGAAGAGGGCCCTGTGCCCAAGCAGAATGCCCACAATGACCTGGGCCAAGCAGGGGAGGATGGGACCATTTGGGCACAATGAGAACTTGGTGAAAACCTTGGGCCCGCTGGTTCCCCATATACCACATACCTACCCTGATCAAGGGACTGGCGAGCACCTGTCCACCCCTGATCAAGAGATCAGCCATCACCTGTCCACCCTGATCAAGAGATCAGCCATCACCTGTTTTTGAGCCGCGATGCGCTTCTGGTCTCTCTTCCTCCAGGCTGGGTCATGCAGGTGGTGGAATGTCTTGTACCCCGTTGTGATACCCGAAGGGCGAAAAAGCTAAGGAGGCCAAAGGAAGCTGATCAGGCTGCCTCTCCTGGAGCCCTGGCCCTCACCACTAGGTAACAGCCCACAGGCAGGGGCCTATATTCCCATTCTTTAAGAGAGGTGTACTAGTCGGGGGCAGGGCTGGGATTAGAACCAAGGGTGCCATCTCCCCGCCCCAGGAACTTCATCTGAAGGCAGAGAGGAACCTCAGGACTGCCATGATGGCTGAGGAAGTGGCGGGTTGGGGGGTGGGGGAGCATTACCTGGAGCCCAGCTCCTTTGATGCGCCGGTAGAACTCGTCATCTTCTCGGCCCCAGCCCCAGAAGCGGTTGGACATCCCGTTGCACTGACACAAAGACAGGCAGAGTCATTTGCCCCATCCTCCCAGGGATGCTCTTTGGTCTCCTACTTGGGGGTCCCAAGCCCAAGTGGGGCCAGGACAGGCCCCCTTTCCTCCTCCTCCTATGAACGGACACTCAGATGCTTTTGGTTCTTACAACCTCTGTGGTACCAGTGGGGAACAGTCAGCATACCCCAGGTTCCTTTGCCTGTTCTAATGGGGCCTTGGATTTGTGTGAGATGAACAGTTTCTCAAAAATGTCTGACTGCTGGGAGGGGACCTCTAAGAGCTGATGATGGGCACAGTGCCAGCTCCTGCTCTATTTCTGCCTGGTCCCCTACTCCTATTTCTCCTGAGGGTCTCTCTGCCCTTGTCTCTTCCTCTGTATGGAAGAAAGAGACAGTGTCTGAAGTCAGATGGCAGACATTTATTTTTGCCATGACTTCAGGCTTCATTTACATTAAGCTGGCTTCAGCCACAGATTGAACAGAGGAGCAAGAGATGGGGGTCTAAGCCACTCAGTTCTTCCCACCCCACCATCCCACTCCCACCCCTACCACAGTGACTGATTCAGGGATTAGCCATAACTCAAGGCAGGCCAATCAAAAGCCAGCATGGAGCAGCTGTGGGACTGCTGTCTGGGCTGCTGGAAAAAGGAGCTCCATGTTCCACTGGACTTGGGCCTAGAGAGATGTAGGTTGCAGCTACAACCACTATGTTGTATTGCAAATGTCTCAAAGTAAATGCAGTCTAGAGAAGGCAGAGCTGAGAGATGGAAAGTGAAATGATGTCCTGGTGACAACTGTCTGATAGGCTGAGCAGACTTTTCCATTTTGAGAGGCAAAGAACAGGGCTTCTGAAGCTAGTTCACATGAGGGTTCTGCTCCTGAGGCAGAAACCCTTCCTAACTGGAATGCTTGATCCTGCTCCTCTCTCACGCCTCTAGCTAGCCCTGGGCTCCCCCACTGGCCCTGGGAAGGATCCTCCAGCAACTGGCCCCCAGAACTGCCACTCCTCTGGCCACAGCCCCCATCCAGGTAGGTGTTGCCTGGCTCTGAGCAGAGCAGGCATGCCAGGCCTCACCAGCTGGTAGTGCTGCTTGGAAAGCAGCAGGATGCCACCAACGTAGGTCTTGTAGTGGTAGAGCGGGTGGAGCTCTGGGGAGGCCACGTGGAAGGGCCCAGCCTCTGGGAAGCCATAGTCCAGCTCCTCATTGAGAGGGAGCAGGTCCACGTCGTGCATGGCGATGTAGTCTGTGCTGTTGCCGCTTTCCAGGAAGCCCGCGTTGATGAGTGCTGCCCGATTGAACCTGTGCAGGGTGCCAAAGCTGGGCAGGGGGGCAGCAAGCTTGCTCTCCCCCAGCCTCTACGTGAGAGCCTGTCCTCCACGCAACAGACCCCAGTACCCATGCTGCCCTCCAGCTCGATGCCAACTTCACTACAGGGCTGCCCAGCTGCTCCTCCACTCATCTAATGAATGTTTACCGAGCACCTACTATGTCCCAGAAACTGTTCAGAGCACGGGAGATACAGCAGTGAGAAATAAAAGCCCTGCCCTCAAGGAGCTGACATTCTAATAAGGAAAAAAAAAAACTTGAGTAAACATGCAACAAGCCAGTGAGTGGTAAATGTTGAGAACAGTAAAGCAATGTGAGAAGAATAAAACACGCTGGCAGGTAGGGGCTGTCCTTTTAGACGAGGTGGTCCGGGAGAGCCAGCCTAACAGAGTGATACGTGAGCAGAAACCTGAAGGCCTGAGGGAATGAGCCCTGTGGAAATCACGGGAATGGGGATACGAGCAGAGGGGAAAATGACTCCCAAGGCTGGAGGCTGGAGCAGTCAGCAATGTGGTCAAGCAGAGTGAGTGAGGTTTTCGGGAATGAGGTCAGAGGGTGACAGGTCCCTGGAGGACATGGGCTTTGACCCTGGATGAGATGGCAAGCCACTGAAGGGCCAAGAGTGAAGGCACCATGAGCAGTAGCTCAGTGTTCACCAGCACCACTCTAGCTGGCATGATAAGAAAAGCCTGGAAGGTGAGGGGTGGAAGCAGGGAGACAGGTTAAGAGGCTGCTACAATAATCTAGGCATGAACTGATGATGCCTTCACTCAGGCAGCAGTGGCGACGATAGGAGGGCAGATGCTAGACACGCTGTGCTGGTGGACTAGATGTGCTGTGTGAGAGAGCAGGAGTGGAGGACGACCCCAGCACCTTCTGGCCTGAGCAGCTGGGAGTGTGGGGTTTCCACCTCCTAAAATGAGGGAGAGGGCAGGAGAAGCAGGTCAGGGACAGGTGGGAAATCAGGGATTCAGTTGTAGTCAAGTCTGGTCAGGAGGAAGGCAGAGAACACTGGGAGGATCGTGAACTAAAGGATCTGGCGTGTTCCAAGAACTGCTGGAGTATGTTCCCCAGGGGGAGTGAGCTGGAGGAAAAGGAGGTGGGGGTGGGCTGTGCAATGCATAGATTGTGGTCATGGAGGGGAGCAGTTTTTGGTGAGGGCAAGGCTTTTAAGTTAATGCCAGATTTTTAACAACCTTAAAGCCATGCCCTTGACCCTTCTCTTTCCCTAATCCCTGCAGTTAATCCACCAGCAAGCCCTGCCTGCACCTCCTCCACACTGCTGCTCTCCACCGTGTCTGCCACGATGGCAATAAGGGCAACGCCTGCCCAACAGGTCTCTCACTCCTCTTCTTGCCCTGGTATGGCCTAGTACACAAATAGGAGCCACAGGGACCTTTGTAAAATGGAAACCAGATCCAGGGCCTCCCCAGTCCCAAACCCTCCCCGAAAATTCCCATCACACCCAGTGAGAGGGGTCGAGCACCTCCCACCCTTCTGCTTCTGCCCCGGGTGGCCTTTCACGGGCCTGGGCTACATGGTACTGGACTGCTGTCGGGAAAGGGAGCAGGCACGGGAGAGACCAGGGCAAGGCGAGGCCCAGGTGAGCGGGTGCCGGCTTGGAGGTGGTCCCTACCTGAAATGATCCACCTGGTTGAGCACATAGATGTGGTGCTGGATCTTCTTCTTGCTCAGGAAGCGATGCATGTGGGGCACAAAGACCAGCAGCTCCTCAAAGCGTTCTCGGAAGGGCACCAGCACTGCCAGGCGGTGGGGGCCCCATGACTCATCTTCTTCCCAGTGCTCATGAGGTGGCTCTGGCGGGCAGGCCCGGGATGGGCCTGGGGTCTCCTGTCCTTGTCCCCTGGCTGCCCGGGCTACGTCCCCAGAGCAGCTTAGCTGCAGCCAGAGCAGGGAGAGGAAGCCCAGTAAGAGACAGGCAACAAAGAGGTGGAAGACGGAACATTTCCGGGGGAGGCCACTGGGCATCAACCTGGACCTGGGACAAGAACAAGGAGCAGGTCAGAAGGGCAAGGTGAGCCAAGGTCCTGAACACACCCTCCTCTGGCTTCCCACAAGTAAGGCGCAGGTGACTGGTCGGCCCCAAGCGCTTGGGAATTAGTGCAGAAGCAACTTGAGTGCTTTTGTTTGTGTTGCTACCATGCATCAGAATCCGGCTTATAGCTCTAGGTTCAGCCTGAGCCACCCCACCTCCAGGAGGCCCTCCAAACACTCGCAGGTCTGGGAGCTGCG
The DNA here is from genome assembly GCF_001704415.2 of Capra hircus. Lineage (NCBI taxonomy): Eukaryota > Metazoa > Chordata > Mammalia > Artiodactyla > Bovidae > Capra > Capra hircus. The sequence goes on from NC_030814.1 coordinate 71,506,397, forward strand.
CCACTTGCTTGATGCTCTCTTACTCTCTGTGCCTGAGTCCAGATCAGACCAAGAGCTGCTCGAGGGCAGGGAAGAGACTCCTTGTCCCTTGCACTTGCCCCTCCCCAAGACGACATCTCATGTCGAGCCGAAGGCGGAAGCCCACCTTAGAGACCTCACACACTGCCTTCTACCTGTTCCCCTGCAGGTTCACCCTCATCAGAAAGCTGGGCTTCATCCTACTTCTCAGACCAGAAAGCTCCCCCAAAGAGGGAAGCTGTTTTACTGTTTCAGCCCCAGTGAAAAGACCACTGTTCACTCTGGGAAGATCAGGTCTGTCCCCAAACCAATGTGAGGCCCAAACCAACAAAGGCAGTTCACAGAATGCATCTCAAAGCTTCAGTCCAGGGCAGCTCATGTGACAAAAGATGAGAAACAGAAGAGGGAAAGAAAGCTGAGGGCTGGGAACAGCACCCAGGCACCTTTGAGAAGGTGGAAAAACAACAGAATACCTTACACTCTGGGGTAGTTCTGGGAAAAAAAACAAATGGATGGAAGTCATCTGGTTTCTTTGTCCCTTTCTCTGGAAGTTCCTGAGGGCAGTGAAGGAACTAAGGAATCCAAGAAAATCGCACTTCCTGTCTTCTGAAATAATCAGCAAAGCAATTTACTTTATAATCTCTGAGAATTACCAATTAGCTACCACAGCATATGGATTCTACCTCCTAAGTACCCTTTGTTCTTCCCTCACACACTGCCTACTTTTAGTTCAAGTCTCACCTGGTCCTTGCCCTGTTCTGACCCCTTCAAATCTCACGGATGATCTTCCTGTTTACAAGATAATGGGCAAACTCCGTGATCTGACAGTCAAACCCCTCTGTAACCTGGCCCCATCTCCAGGTGCTCCTGCCACTCACCCAGTGCTACACACTGAGCAATTCAGTTTCGCCACTCGCCATATTCCTTCCTGCTCTAGCCCTCAGAGTCTGCTGCTTCTGCCTGAAATGGCTTTCCTTATATCATCTGCCTGGAAGCACCCCATTGATCCTTCAAGGCCAAACTCCAATGTCCTGGCGACACTGTCACCCCCTAGGCCCACATACACAACAGACTGAGATACATACTCCCTCCTTTGTGTTCCTGGAGTATCTGGTACTGCCCTCCTTGAAGCATTTAAGAGTTTTGAAATCACCTGTGTCCTTGCCTGTCTTCTTCACAGGTAATCAGATTCACAGCTGTGTACTTAGCACAAGTCATACAGCAGAGGGCTTGCTAAGTGAGTTACAGGAAGGGATCAAGCATTCAGGGCATGCTTGTCACACACTAAAGCCAGACAAACTCCTGTCTCTCTCCAGAGGCACAACTGCCAACTGGAAGCAACCCTGAAGCCAGGCCCAGGTCCCACACACAGCAGAGAGGGAGCATGGCAAGACAACCTTGCAGAACTTCTGACTTACCCCCCATTGTCATGTGGTGGGGGTTTCCGCTGGGGAAGAGCAGAGGCCAATCCTGCTATTGGCCTGGGACGGCTGGAACCTCTATAGATTCTCCCTCTGGGCTCTTGCTGGGGGTGGGGTAGAGATCGGGGAGATGGACATGAGGAAATATCCCACCTTCGGGAGAAGAAGCAGTGACCATTATCCAGGGGTACGGCATGGATTGGGCACTCCATGCACTTTCACCTTCTGTCCCCTTGGTCCAGCATTCCCTTCCTACTAGGATCACATTCCCCCAGACACTTTCTTCCTGTGCTGCAAGGGCCCAAATCACTGAACAACTGAATTCAGAGCTGAATCCCAATTCCTCAGGACAGAGAACACTGACAATTGCTCCTGGTGCCACCTGGTGGCAAACTCCAGATCTGCAGTCTCAGCAGCTCCCAGGCCACCCTGTTCCTGGAGGTGGGGAGGCAGACCAGATGAGGTTTTGCCTCCTTCATCAGTATGTGTCCAAAGCTAATAAGAGGGTGATTCAAACCCAGACAGACTGTTTCCAGAGCCAACACTCTTAATTGCTACCTCAGTATGCATCTGTTGCATGGATCTTTGTACCCCTTCGTCAAAAGCATGAAGTGACACCAGTAAAGTTTTGTGGAATATGGTTATCTTCCTAAAATTCTTAGGAAGAAATTAGGAAATGGAAATTCTCCATAACCTTTCCTTTCTTCCCTCACACAAATCTTAGTGACACAGGTTTGAATACTCAGCTGCTCTGATTACAGCACCTCCAAACTGCAAAAGTAACTGGAAGATAACTGGCACCTTTTCTGTGCCAGGCATAGTGTCAAGACTTTTAAATATGTGTGATCTCCTTTATATCTTCATATAGACCTGCAGAAGAGATATTATGATCCCTGTTTCAGAGATGGAAGAGCTGAGAAGGAAGATTAAGTTGGCTCTGGTCACATGGCTATTAAAGAGGATTCTGGTCCAGGCCTAAATCCACAGTCTAGGCTTTCTACTATATTCCTGTCTTCTTACTTCAACAGCAAGTCTGAAAAATTCCCAAAGATAAAGAGTTGTGCCCACTATATTCCCAAGTCTTTGGGCACCTTTGGGCAAACTTAACAGGCATACAGGAAAAGAGATGCCATTCACCAGGCTAGATCCACTACCATGTGTTCTGAGAAGACTTGAGGGTACACCTCGAGACTGAAGTCTGGGCGTCCCTTCCAATCTTAACTGCAAACAGCTCATCCCCATCCTGCTTTAGTGACAACCACTAACTAAGGTCTGGGTCAACCCCACACCTAACACATGGGGCAGGCCACATTCAAGTACAGCTGCACCGGAAATGAACTAATGTTAAGTCTGAGAACTCAGCCCCAGCTAGGCAGTGGCCAGCAAGGCAGAGCACAGAGCTTCTGTCTGGTGTATTCTTCTGGGGGCTCAGCAAAGAATGGGGAAGCACAAGTGTAGGGTCTGAGGCTACAGGCATGTGATGGGGGAGGCAGAGACCAGAGATACGAAATAAAGACCTTCTGAAACCAGGGACAGACAAGAGATCCACTGAGAAAGGTCAACGGACTCTAAGACCCGCATAAAAACTGAAGTCAGTGGGAAAACACAGAGACTCATAACGAGAGAGACTCGCACAGAGGGACAGAAACTCACAAAGGGAAATCAAAGGAGAAATACAGACCTGCTGAGTGACGGAGACTGGTAGAGCCAAAGACGCAGAGAGAAACAGAAACCCAAATACAGAGAGAGACCCCCAAAGAGAAACACAGACCCTCAGAGAGCCCCGCAGAGACGGGAGTCCCAACGGCCTCGGGCTCCTAGAGTCCTCGCGGTGGCCCGGAAAGAACTGGCACCCGGGAGGACGGGGACCGGGCCGGCCGCCGAGCTCACCTGCCGTCCTCCCAGGGCAGTTGCGCCGCTTTCCTCCGGGAGGGGAACATCGTTCGGGGAGGCGGCGGCACATGGGTACAGAGCTACCAAGCCGGGCCAGCCCGGCCTCCCTGGCCTACGCGGCGCCTCCGCCTCCCGCCCCGCCTAAGCCCGTCCGCCCCGCCCCTTGGTCCGTTGGGTCCGTTGCTCCGTCTACGCCGTCTGCTCCCCGAAGCTGTGGTGTCAAAGGTTCCGCGTTCGAAGGAAGACGTGAACGCGCAACCGCCTGAACTGGTAACTTCCTTCCGGGGACCGCTGGAGGTCTCAAGAGGTTGAGGCCCGGGAGAGCGCTCAAGTCAACGGGCTGGGACTGGATTTAAACTCCAGATTTCCAAACCAGCGCCCTGGGATAGTCTGCATCTTCCTCCTCTTCCCAGGGGAAGGCGGGGAGCGCGTCTGAGTAGTCCTGCCGTCACCCTAAGTTCTTACTATGCGCCAGTCATTTTCCCAAATTCTTTGTCCGCAACAAGCTTGGAGGTGGGCAGGGCCAAGCTCAAGGCTGTCTTGCGTTCAGCCTACTACCTCAAGTAGTAGTTTGGAGACTGGTATTAAAGACGGCTGAATTTGAAACCTGACTCTCCTAGTTTGGTTGTGTTTCGGGGCAGTTCCTGATATATATGGTTGCTGTGAGGATTAAAGGAGAAAAGCACACACTTGGTACAGTGATGGACACAATCATCAATGCTATATAAATGACAGCTGTCATCCAGGGGAGGAGTATTTCGTGGAGCTGAGTTGAGAACTGAAGAAGGGAGTAAAATTGACTTCCCATATTGGCCTTGTCAACAGTGGGAACTTAGCCCCTGCCTGGGCCAGATTTCCACCTAGGAAAAGAGAACGGGAAAGTTATTAGACTTATCTCTGTTCTTCTAGGCAAACTTTAAGGTTTCTAATAAATAGCTAATAACATCAGTTGAGTTCTTACTATGTGCCAGTCATTTTTCCATATTCTTTACTACTTCTATCTCTGTCTTTATGTGTATTGTACTTATGCCCTCTTTAACGAGTGAACTATGGCACAAAGAGGTAGTTCAGAATATAAGCCCAGGTAGTTTGGTTACACAGTCTATGATCTCAACTACTGGTTCTGAGAGGACTTCACTATGCGTAGGAAATTAATTATTCCCAGCAGCCCCCTTTCTCCCTTTAACCCAGCATACAACCCACTGGTCCCTTCCTGCTAAGCTCTGCCAGGTCACCGTACCTTATATTAAAACCTTGACAAATCCAGCCTTGATTTAGCTGATGACAAAAGCAAGGGTGACCCCTGCAGAGACCAGTCAGGTAAGGCCAATGATGGAAACTGGGAGATGGGACTGGCCTGGAAAGCACAAGGTTACCTTAAGGGGACTCTTCAATCCAGCTAATTGTTGTCATCTCAGAATGAAGCCTCTCTAGTATTAGATCTACCTCAAGAAATCAGATTTCATGTATAAATCCAAATTAATAATTTTAAAACTAATTTTTTGGCTGTGGTGGGCCTTCATTGTTGCTTGACCTTTTATCTGGTTGCTATAATAAGCGGGAGCTACTCTCTAGCTGTGTTGTTCAGGTTTCTCATTGCAGTGGCCTCTCTTGTTCTGAGCACAGGCTCTAGGGCACTCGGGCTTCAGTGGTTGGGGCTCCCAGGCTCTAGAGTACAGGCTCAATAGTTGTGGCACGTGGGCTTAGTTGCTCCTTGGCAAGTGGAATCTTCCCAGATCAGGGATTGAACCCATGTTTCTTATATTGACAGGCAAATTCTTCACCACTGAGCCACAGGGAAGCCCCTTGCTGGTGCTAAGTCACGTCAGTCGTGTTTGACTCTGTGTGACCCCATAGACGGCAGCCCACTAGACTCCCCCGTTCCTGGGATTCTCCAGGCAAGAACACTGGAGTGGGTTGCCATTTCCTTCTCCAATGCATGAAAGTGAAAAGTGAAAGTGAAGTCACTCAGTCGCATCCAATTCTTAGCGATCCCATGGACTGCAGCCTACCAGACTCCTCCGTCCATGGGAGTTTTCAGGCAGGAGTACTGGAGTGGGGTGCCATTGCCTTCTCCGGGAAGCCCCTTAACTAATTTTAAACTGTGATATCCAGTCATGTTGATAATTAGTACCCTTAATATGATGGGATGAGAATGACACTTTCTTTCTGTGCTCTTTCAAAAACCCAGGACCCCAATCTAATCATGAGAAAAGTATCAGAGCAATTGCAATTCAGAGAAATTCTACAAAATACCTGAACTCCTGAAAACTGTGAAGTCAATAAACAAGGGAAGTCTGAGAAACTGTCACAGCCAAGAAGGGTCCAATGAGAAAAGACAACTAAATGTAACAATGATACCTCCTACATGAGTTCTTGGAACAAAAAAGACACAAGGTAACAGCTAAGGAAATGGGCATAAAGCATGGACTGTGCCTATTGGTTCACCCTGGAGAAGGAAATGGCAACGCACTCTGGTATTCTTGCCTGGGAAAACCCCATGGGCAGGCTCAGGGTCGGATATGACTGAAACGACAGCACATCCCTACTGGTTAATTCATTTTTAACAAATATACCATACTACTGAATGATGTCAGTAATGAGGTTAACTATCATCACAGTTTTTCTGTCATTTAAAGCTGTTAATTTTTTTTTTCCTCCCTAAATGTGGAGGTCTAGGTGGCAGAATGTGTTCAGACTACATGCTCCTAGCAGCTCAGTAGTCCCCAAATTTGCCTTCCCACCCCATCTCATTACACACTGTTGGATTGTTGTCGTTTAGTCGCTAAATCATGTCTGACTCTGCAAACCCATGGACTGTACCCTGCCAGGCTCCTCTGTCCATGGGATTTCCCAGGCAAGAAGTGGGTGCCGTTTCCCTCTCCAGGGGATTTGCCCGACCAAGGGATCAAACTCAGATCTCCCGCACTGGCAGGATTCTTTATGGCTGAGCCACGAGGAAATTAACCTTCCTCGTATTTATTTTCATAAGGTTCTAATACTCAAAACTCTGTTGAACACTTGGTAATGTCCAAATCTCTTTCCTGGGATTCAACTTTCTAATACTAACAAACTTTCCTTTCCAGCTTTCTCATTGCCCCCTCAACTCTAGCTGAAACAATGCCTGTCTATCTCCACACCAGCTGTTTGCCTCTGTTCCCTTCAATCACCCCTGTCCGCCTTCTTTTATCAGAATCCTTCATCTCCTCCAAAGTCCTTGTTGAGATTCCATGCTATTGGTTAAGCCCATCAGTACCTTCCTCTTGCCCTCAGCCCAGGGCTTCCTGTTCTTCCCACACGTGTTGCACTCCTCTGATCAGTGCACACTACCTTCACTAACTGGGCACTTTTTTGAAGCACCAGAACAATTCTGTCCTCCTGCTTTGGAAAGGTTGGTGAGATGGCAAATGCACAGAAGAAATGGTGTGGATTTTAGCACCAACTGCACAACTTACGTGTTGTATGATTTTGGGCAAGACCACCACCCACTGCCACTAGAAGGTATGGAGAGGATGAAAGGAATGAAGTCCACAGGTGGGTACTCGTCTTAGAATGTCAAGTGCTTTGCCCACTGGAAAAACTCGACATTCCCTCCAGCACCCTACAGTGCTATGCCCACTGGCAGTAGAGTAACTTTACACTGGACAAGAAGTCAATTTTTTTTTTATTGGGAAACCAATGTAACAAACCTAGACTTATTGAAAATGAAATCAGTAACTAAGACTCTGCAGGCCCCATCCCCAACCAGCACCAAGGCCTCTGCTTGGCCTGATCCCAGTTTCTTTAGTCCCCAAAAGAACAACCACATAAAGAACCTGGGGTCAACCTCAGGGCTACTTTCCCACGTTGCAACTCCCTATACCCCACCCTCAATTGACACACACCCCAGATCAGCAGGCTGGGTCTAGGCCCAAGGAGGGAATAGTGAGGTTTCCTGGGTAGCAGGGAATCACAGCTATGCCCCAACCTGGTCAAAATTCCAAGTTAGCAAAGGAAGACTGGCTTGCCCACCCGCTCCCCTCCCCCCAGTCACCCCAGACAACAGGCTCACATCCCTGATCAGTAACACTGTGATTCTGAGGTGTCAGTAGGGCTCCCGGTGGCTTCACCAGATTACTGCAAAGGGCCCAGGGGAGGGGGCAGGCATTTACCCAACCACTTGATCAGTATTAGCCAGCCAAGCTGCTACCCTCGGCTTGGGCTGTGGCCCCTCTCCCCTCCAAATACCCATGGCTGGAAACCAGTCCTCCTGCCAGAGAGCAGTCAGTCCAGGAGGTCCTTTCTTCCCCAGCCAGGGAGGAAGGCTGGCCTGGGAAGCCTGGGATGGCTACACCAGCTTCTTGGCTTCAAAGAAACTCTTGAGGTGTCTCATCTGCCAGACACCAATGGCTACAAGGATGAGGGTCTGTAGGATGGACCACCACAGCACCCTTTGGTTGGTGCTCTCGCTGGTCTGCCGAAAGCGTTCCTCTCGCCACTGTGGGAAGGGAAAACAGAAGAGAAGCCTGAGTTGGCTGGGCCTCATCTGGGGCCACTAGAACCACTGGGTTCCCTCTCCAGAGGATGCCCCAGGACCAACTAACTTTGCCCAGGTTCCAGCTGCAAGTGTCTGAAAAAAACCACCCCACCTGGGAACGAATTGTCTTCATCCTCACCAGCCATATGCCCCTGGGTAACCCACTCATTTCTCCACTGGCTCATCTGTCAGGTATAGCCCTCGCCTGGTCCTACCGTGATGCCTGGAGGAGTGGTAAAGTGGCTGTAGCATTACCCTATCAGACAGAGCTGTCCTGGGACACTCAGAAATGGATTTGCTCTGAGCCCTCTGCCTGGGTCTCCCAAACTGCTCCTTGCATACTGTGTGCACAGGTTGAAAACTGGTGGTCCAGGGGCTGAACTGACCCCACACATGTATTTTGTAGGCTCACACAATGTTTAGACAACATTTAAAACTCAGAATTTTTTACATTAAAAAACCCCAAAACCTGGACCTCTAAGTATCTCTTAAAACCTGAGCAAGCAATTCTGCAATGCTGTCCTCAGCTGACAACAGCAGCTCTTCCTATTTAGATAGGTTGCTATTCTACCAGTCCTTACGGTCACAGATCCATTCATGGTACAGGCCGGGCTCTGGGACACAAGTGAGTTTGAAACCCCTAATCCTAGGAGCACTGAGAAGCATGGAAAGAACACCCCAGGTGTTGGTATTAATTCCTGCTTTGTCATTTTGTGTGGCTCCTAATAAGACAATGATAGCCTCTTAAGAGACTGTCTTCTCAGTTACAAAGTAGAGTTAGTAATACCCATCCCACCTTTTAGGCTGGCAGTGCAGCACAGACACAGAAGTCCCTTGGATTTATAATGAATCTGATGTGCAACTCCTGACTAAGCCAGTGGGCAGCCTCTGGGAAGAGGCCCACTGCTCCTGGCCCAGCCACTCACCCGCTGGTAGTTCTGCTCTTTCTGGATCTGCTCCACTTGCTCGACCAGCTGTCGCACTCGTAGCTGCAGCTCACTCAACTTGTCTTTGGCAGCAATTTCTGCATAGTCGTTGGCATGTTCACCTACCTGGATGTCCAGGTGAACTCTCTGGAGACAGACAAGATAAGGAAGGCTGGGAGAATCAGGTAGCCCTGCTCTGTCTTCCTGCCAGTGCCTAATAGCTGGTCCTCCCACCTTTCTTCATTTGTTCATTTAGCCAACACTGACTGAGGCCTCCTCAGTATCTGGCCCTATGGGGCTCTAGGCCCAAAGGCAAGAATAAGCCTTGGCTGATGCTCTCACCAAAGCATATACAGAAAGCTCTGCAACCACCCCCTTAATGTTCACTGGAAACTCAGCTGTATTAAGAGACACAAAATCTGACATAGTCACCTACAGTACCACCAGTTCCCCGTCTTGATGAGCCATAGGTTGAAAGAATCCAACATGGGTCCACTTACCAGCATGCCGCCAGCAAAGAGAGAGAACTTGGTGGAATTGGAGTGAAGACAGATCTGATGCTCACCAGGGGTATGGGAGGTGAAGGTGAATCTGCCTTCAGAGCCATACTGCCGGGCCAGGATAACCTGGAGAGCAGAGACTTCAATGAGCATTGAGTGAAGTCGCTCAGTCGTGTCCGACTCTTTGCGACCCCATGGACTGTAGCCTACCAGGCTCCTCTGTCCATGGGATTTTCCAGCCAATAGTCCTGGATCGGATTGCCATTTCCTTCTCCAGGGGATCTTCCCTACCCAGGGATTGAACCCGGGTCTCCCGCATTGTAGACAGACGCTTTACCGTCTGAGCAGGCTGAATGGTGCTTAAGGCTCTAAATGCCTTAAAAGTTGACAAGCAGAGACAACCCACAACACTAAAAGTTCCAATGCTGCTTAGCGGCAGTTGCCAAAAACTTGCCTTTGAGCTATCTGGAGAAAGGGTCAAGAGACTGACATGAAGTTGGCATGTGGCCACTCTTGGAAAGCTCTTTACTTTATTCATAACTCATGCCCTTTCAACTCTTTCACTGTGATTCTTGTAAGTGAAAGGTGACAGCTAAACGGTTGTGTTTAGTTGGTTTGGGATATGGTTTAATATCCTTATTTGTCAAATTAAAAGCTGCTCATTCTTTTCAGAAAGTACCCTGTTCCTTGATATCCTAAAGTCTATATGCCACAGCTTTAGAGTCAACAAAGCTCTTTGGTTTCCAGCACCACAATTAATCCACCCATCACATCTGTAAGATGGATGAATTTCTATTTCACAAACTAGAAAAATAGCTCAGGGAAAGCAACTGACTTGGCGGGGTCACACTGAGATCAGCAACAAATTGAAAGAAGCAGCTAGCACTGAAACAGCCCAAGGTTTGACTGGAGTGAAAACGCAGGTTCTTCCCATAGTACCAACTGTTTTTTTTTTTGTTTTTTTTTTTTTAACCAGTTTAGCACATCCGGAAACTATGAGGGGAAGTACCAGTGCCTGCTTGATCTGGCGCCCAAGTGCAAAGCGTGGTGGGGGGTGCGGGGCTCGGCGGGGCCGACTCACTTTATCCTCTGGGTCTTTAACCTCCACGAACATGCCAAGCCCAGGGGTGGCCGGCTGGTACTCCTCTCGCTGCTTGTCATACAGCTGCGTCCGGTAGTTTCCTGGAGGGAAGCGGGGCGAGCCCAGTCTGAGGAGCGCGAGGTGGCGCCGGGTCCACGGTGGCCAGGGCACTGCGAGGCAGCCTGCTCCCGGCTCTGAAGACATGACTTTCCCGCACTCCCCCCACCCCCACCCCAAGACCGCGGTCTTGCTGAAAAGTCTCTCCCTTCCCCCGTACCTATAACCATGGTCTCGTCCGGAATTTCCTCAATAAAGCACTTTTTTTCCGTCTCCCCAATGTGGAAGTACAGCGCGCCTCCGCGGGCCGCAAACCAAAGCAGTAGGAGGAGGACCCGAACGACCCTACCCAACCCGGACCCAGGGCAGAGCCCGACGACCCACAAGCTCCGCTCGGCAGCCATCTTGCCCCACCTGCCCGCGCAGGCGCAGCCTGCCGTGCCACGTAGCCCTGCCGCCGCCGCGGGTGCTGCCGGGACAGCGAGTTCCGCCGGGTGGACTACAAGTCCCAGACGCTCCGAGGCCGCGGCGCGGCAGTACCTGATTGGGGCGCAGCTCCTATCTAGGGCCGAGTTTGAGCTGCAGAATTGGATTTTTTTCCCCTTTAACTCTCATCGCCGCCCAGTGACTGGTGTTGATTATCAGTTTGTTTTGTTTTACAGATGATGAAACTAACGTACTTTGAGTCGGCAAGCGAATTATGATAAGGGACAGGAGCCTTACCTAGGATGCTTGACTTCCCTGGGAAGTAGGATCTGCTGCTCTGGGCTTGCTTCTGCTTGTGTTTTTCTTTGTGCTGTTTTAACTACATGCTATGTTACTGCTGTTGTAACCACCACTCAGAATTAACAAATAATTACAGAATTAACAAATGATAACATTTTATGATAATACTTTCAGGTATTTTTAAAGTTAAGCTTTTTAGAGACATCCCAATCTTCCCTGGTAACTCAGTTGGTAAAGAATCCGCCTGCAATGCAAGAGACCCTATTTCGATTCCTGGGTCGGGAAGATCTGCTGGAAAAGGGATAGGCTACCCATTCCAGTGTTCTGGCCTGGAGAATCCATGGACTCTGTGGTCCATTGATATGTATATTCCACGGACACGTATATTTCATGGGGGTCACAAGGAGTCGAACAGGACTTAGTGACTTTCACTTTCACTGAGGTATCAACATTTGTTATAAGTTCCCATCAGGAAGCTTCCATAAGCCTCTTATCCTTGTCCATCAGAGGGCAGACAGACTGAAAACCACAATCACAGAAAACTAACCAAACTGATTACATGGACCACAGCCTTGTCTAACTCAATGAAACTATCAGCCATCTAGGGCCACCCAGGGTGGACAGGTCATGGTGGAGAGTTCTGACAAAATGTGGTCCACTGGAGAAGGGAATGGCAAACCACTTCAGTATTCTTGCCTTGAGAACCTCATGAACAGTATGAATAGACAAAAAAGATAGGACACTGAAAGATGAACTCCCCTGGTCGGGAGGTGCCCAATATGCTACTGGAGATCAGTGGAGAGATAACTCCAGAAAGAATGAAGGGAAGGAGCCAAAGCAAAAACAATACCCAGGTCCAATGCTGTATATTACATAGGAACCTGGAATGTTAGGTCCATGAATCAAAGCAAATTGGAAGTGGTCAAACAGGAGATGGCAAGAGTGAACATCGACATTTTACAAATCAGTGAACTAAAATGGACTGGAATGGGTGAATTTAACTCAGATGACAATTATATCTGCTACTGTGGGCAAGAATACTTTGCCACCTGATGCAAAGAACTGACTCATTGGAAAAGACCCTGATGCTGGGACAGATTCAGGGTGGGAGGAGAAGGGGACAGAGGATGAGATGGTCACCAACTCAATGGTCATGAGTTTGGGTAAACTCTGGGAGTTGGTGATAGACAGGGAGGCCTGGTGTGCTACAGTCCATGGGGTCACAAAGAGTCGGACATGACTGAGTGACTGAACTGAACTGAACTGTGGGCAAGAATCCCTTAGAAGAAATGGAGTAACCATCATAGTCAACAAGAGAGTCTGAAATGTAGTACTTGGATGCAATCTCAAAAACAACAGAATGATTTCTGCTCATTTCAAGGCAAACCATTCAATATCATAGTAATCCAAGTCTATGCCCTGACAAGTAATGCTGAAGAAGCTGAAGTTGAATGGCTCCATGAAGACCTACAAGACCTTCTAGAACTAGCACCCCCAAAAGATGTCCTTTTCATTATAGGGGACTGGAATGCAAAAGTAGGAAGTCAAGAAATACCTGGAGTAGCAGGCAAATTTGACCCTGGAGTACAAAACGAAGCAGGTCAAAGGCTAACAGAGTTTTGACAAGAGAACACATTGGTCATAGCAAACACCCTCTTCCAACAACGCATGAGAAGACTCTACACATGGACATCACCAGATGGTCAATACTGAAATCAGATTGATTATATTCTTTGCAGTCAAAGATGGGGAAGCTCTGTACAGTCAGCAAAAACAAGACCGGGAGCTGACTGTGGCTCAGATCATGAGTTCCTTATTGCCAAATTGAGACTTAAATTGAAGAAATTAGGGAAAAACACTAGACCATTCAGGTATGACCTAAATCAAATCACTTACAATTATACAGTGGAAGTGACAAATAGATTCAAGGGATTAGATCTGATAGACAGAATCCCTGAAGAACTATGGATGGAGGTTTGAGACATTGTACAAGAGGCAGTGATCAAGACCATCCCCAAGAAAAAGAAATGCAAAAAGGCAAAATGGTTGTCTGAGGAGGCCTTACAAATAGCTGAGAAAAGAAGAGAAGCTAAAGGCAAAGGAGAAAAGGAAAGATATACCCATTTGAATGCAGAGTTCCAAAGAATAGCAAGGAAGATAAGAAAGCCTTCCTCAGTGATCAATGCAAAGAAATAGAGGAAAAGAACAGAATGGGAAAGAGTAGAAATTTCCTCAAGGAAATTAGAGATACCAAGGAAACATTTCATGCAAAGATGGGCACAATAAATGACAGAAATGGTATGGGCCTAACAGAAGCAGAAGATAGACCTAACAAAACAGAAGCAGAAGAAATATGGACCTAACAGAACAGAAGCAGAAGAAGAGGTGGCAAGAGGACACAGACGAAATATACAAGAAAGAGCTTCATGACCCAGATAACCACAATGGTGTGATCACTCACCTGAAGCCAGACATCCTGGAATGTGAAGTCAAGTGGGCCTTAGAAAGCATCACTACGAACAAAGCTAGAGGAGGTGATGGAATTCCAGTTGAGCTATTTCCAGTCCTAAAAGATGATGCTGTGAAAGTGCTGCACTCAATATGCCAGCAAATTTGGAAAACTCAGCAATGGCCACAGGACTGGAAAAGGTCAGTTTTCATTCCAATCCCAAAGAAAGGCAATGCCAAAGAATGTTCAGACTACCACACAATTGCACTCATCTCACATGTTAGCAAAGTAATGCTCAAAATTCTCCAAGGAAGGCTTCAGCAGTACATGAACCATGAACTTACAGATGTTCAAGCTGGATTTTAAAAAGGCAGAGGAACTAGAAATCAAACTGCCAACATCCATTAGATCATCGAAAAAGCAAGAGAATTCCAGAAAAACATCTATTCTGCTTTATTGACTACATCAAAGTGGATCACAACAAACTGTGGAAAGTTCTTAAAGAGATGGGAATACCAGACCACCTGACCTGCCTCCTGAGAAATCTGTATGCAGGTCAAGAAACAACAGTTACAACTGGACATGGAACAACAGACTGATTCCAAATCGGGAAAGGAGTACGTCAAGGCTGTATATTGTCACCCTGCTTATTTAACTTATATGCAGAGTACATCATGTGAAATTCCAGGCCAGATGAAGCACAAGCTGGAATCAAGACTGCTGGGAGAAATATCAATAACCTCAGATATGCAGGTGACACCACCCTTATGGCAGAAAGTGAAGAAGAACTAAAGAGCCTCTTGATGAAAGTGAAAGAGGAGAATGAAAAAATTGGCTTAAAACTCAACATTCAGAAAACGAAGATCATGGCATCTGGTCCCATCACCTCTTGGCAAAGTATAACACAATATCCCAACTAGGATATTGACATTGATACAGTCCAGATACAGTAGTTCCATCACCACAAGGATATTTCATGTTGTCCTGTTATAGCCACACCCACTTCCCTACCCTCTTACCCTACCCCTAACTCCCTCTTAGCTCAGACAACCACTAGTCTGTTTTCCATTTCTATAACTTTGTCATTTCAAGAATGTTATATAAATGGAATCATACAGTATGTGACTTTCTGAGATTGGCTTTTTTCACTCAGCATAATTTTTGGAGATTTATTCAGCTTATTGCATGCACCAACTGTTAGTTTCTTTTTATAGTAAAAAATAACCATTACAATGTATAAAGATAAAATTTTGTAATAAACAACTGAAAGGGGTGAGAACAGAGCTGTTAAAGGAGCAGAGTTTTTATATGTTATTGAAGGTAAGTTAGTATAAATTCAAATTAGATTGTTATAACTTTAGGATGTTAAATATAATTTCCATGGTAACCACAAAGAAAAGAGCTAAAGAATATACACAGGGACTTTGCTGGCAGTCCAGTGGTTAAGACGCCATGCTTCCACTGCATAAGACACAGCCTCAGTCCCTTATTGGGGAATTAAGATCCCGTGTATGACAAGTATGGCAAAAAAAAAAAAAAAAGAATGTACCCAAAAAGAAACGAGAAAGGAATTTTAATGTTTCACTACAAAAAGTGATGCAAAAGAAGTAAACACAAGAAATGAGGAACAAAAGCTATAAGGGAAATAGAAATTAATTGCAAAATGACAGAAGTAAGTCCCTCCTGCTGCTGCTGCTACTAAAGGTAATTATTTTAAATGTAATTTATTAAATGTAAATAGATTAAACTCTCCAGTCAAGACAAAAATTGGCAGGATGGGTAAAAAACACAACCCAACTATACGCTATTTACAAGAGGATCATTTTATTTCATTTTACTTTTTAAAATTTTATTGGAAGAAAATTTTATTTTGGAAGAACTCACTACATCAGGTGACAAAATTCCAAAATCAAATTGCGTGAAAATAGACATCACAATTTCTTTTACAATAGGTGAGAAAAAAAATCTGCAGTATAGAACAGAGGCAAAGGAATATGAAGAAGGAGAAGGGTTTGAGGGTAAACAACATTTTAAATGGCAAACATAGGAGTTAAATAGAAAGCTATAGCTGTGCATTCTTTATTCATCCAGACTTCACATTGGGTAACTGAAGGGCAAAAATAGAACCAAATTTTGTATTGTTTGGGGTAAATTTTAATAATTTTAAATCTGAATTGAATTTAGAACCAACTCTTCTTTGTTCTTGGGGATAATGACTGAAAAGAGCTCTCAACAACAAAAAATGTTATTACTATGTCCATTCCAAGAGATGGGTGCAAATAAATATAAAAGGGATAAAGCACCTGGTGAGGACCACTCCTCTGAAGTCATCATTAAAAATCAAGTAGTTGTGACTTCCCTAGTGGTTCAGCGGTTGGGACTCTGGGCTTCCACTGCAGGGGACGGGTTTGATCCTGGTCAGAAAAAGAAAATCCTACATGCCAGGTGATGCAGCCAAAAAAAAAAAAAAAATCAAGTAGCTGCTTATTGAGTAGTTCAGTATTAAACTAAATGAAAACTTCCTGACACACAGAAGAGATAAGAGCAAAGAAGAGTATGTCAAAACAAAGAAGATACAGAAGTTTAGTAAGTGAAAAGAGTTTAATGAAGCCTGGATGGTTTAAAGGAAATTAAAACATGTTGATTTTGTTTGAAAATATTTATTATATAACAAAACATAGATATTCTGGAAAACAATCAGATGAATGCATTTGAAAAGTTTTTGCATTACTCATTGCAATCTATAGACCTGTGGTTTTTTCCCATCCATCTGTACAGGTAATCAAGAAGTTGATAATATTACTCCTAAAATTGAGATACTATAAACCAAAATAGAATTATTAGGGTTTTTTTAATTAATTTGTGAAACCGTTTTCTTTCATCCCACCTACTAGTGGAGTTTCACTACTTTCGGAGTGAAAGTGAAGTCACTCAGTCAAGCTGTCTCTTTGCGACCCCATGGCCTGTAGCCTACCAGGTTCCTCAGTCCATGGGATTTTCCAGGCATGAATACTGGAGCGGGTTGCTATTTCCCTTCTCAGCGGATCTTTCCGACCCACGGATTGAACCCGGTTCTCCTGCATTGTAGGCAGACGCTTTACTGTCTGAGCTACCAGAGAAGTTAATTTGGAGTAGGTAGTATTGTAACACTTTAACAAATGACTTTCTCTAGTCTATACACCAAATGTAAGAAATATCACTGATTAATGTTCAGAAAGAAGTCCTGAGAAATCTACGTAAATCAATATGCAATTGGGAGAAAGTAACTCCAGCTCCTTTGAGAAGATATTCTCTCAGTGCCTGACTCGCACGTTGTGGGTAAAACCGTGACGATGATGCTTCACAGCAGTGATTGGTCCACATGTTTGAATTTTTTTTATTATGTTTAAGATGGAAACATATTATGTTAAGATGTTTAAGTGATTTGGGGCTCCAAAATCACTGTAGATGGTGACTGCAGCCATGAAATTAAAAGACGCTTGCTCCTTGGAAGAAAAGTAATGACCAACATAGACAGCATATTCAAAAGCAGAGACATTACTTTGCCAACAAAGGTCCATCTAGTCAAGGCTATGGTTTTTCCAGTAGTCATGTATGGATGTGAGAGTTGGACTATACAGAAACCTGAGCGCCAAAGAATTGATGCTATTGAACTGTGGTGTTGGAAAAGACTCTGGAGAGTCCCTTGAACTGCAAGGAGATCCAACCAGTCCATCATAAAGGAAACTGATGCTGAAACTGAAACTCCAATACTTTGGCCACTGATGTGAAGAATTGACTCATTGGAAAAGACCCTGATGCTGGAAAAGATTGAAGGCAGGAGGAGAAGAGATGACAGAGGATGATATGGTTGGATGGCATCACCGACTCGATGGACATGAGTTTGAGTAAACTCCAGGAGTTGCTGATAGACAGTGAGGCCTGCTGTGTTGTAGTCCATGGGGTCGCAAAGAGTTGGACATGACTGAGTGACTGAACTGAACTGAAGATGGAAACATTCAAAAATATGTGTTTTAATTATAGATATGGAAATAATTATTTCTCTGCCTGATCCATCATCCTGCCAAGGCTGAGATTTTTGTAACTACTGCTTTGTCCAATGCATTTGTAAATAGACATTCCACAATTCTGCTAGAACTGTTTTCAATTACTGCTGTAGATGATTTGCCTCAAGAAATATGTAAATAAATATTCCCATACATTTTTTAAAAGGAAATTAAATGGAAACTTTTAGTCCTAATTGCTTTTCATCTGACTTGCTTTAAGGAATCTTTTAAAACTGATAAAAAACAACAGGGAAAGAAAACCTGCTAAAATCTTTCAGAATTTACGTGATTCTTATTCTACTACAAGGAAACATTATCTGGTACAAGGTATATTTGTGGATGTACATAAACACATGTATGCTATCTGGATCATATTGTACTATGTACAAGTCTTTGCAACTCTTCCTGAAGGTTAAAGCAGTTAATTAGAATTCAAAATGCATAATTATCTGTAAGTTGGCACTTTTTAAGCTCTTGTCAACATTGATACTGGCATGTTTTATTGCAGCCCAGTTCTAGCTGTTATTTGCCAACTTGTTACAACAGAAGTCCAGCAATAGGTGGGTAGAGTGCAAGGAAAATAGTGCTATGTTTCTCAACTGGAGTCTCTGAAATAAGTGAAGTTACAGCTGTTGAATAAATGTCACTCAAAAGCAGTCTCTTGGCTCTTCCTTACACACCAGGCAACTTTCCTTTTTTAAAATTAATTCATTTTACTGTTTCAGGTCTTAGTTGTGGCATGCAGGATCTAGTTCCCTGACCAGTGATCAAACCCAGGCCTCCTGAAGTGAAAGCATGGAGTGTTAGCCACTGGACCACCAGGAAAGTCCCCCAACATTCCATTTTAATTCACCATTTCTGTCTTCATTCTTTCACAGCATCAGTATTAGCAGATGAGTCTCCATTAGGGTCTACCAGCATAGGAATAACACTAATCATGATGGTTTCCACAGTGGGAATAGGCAGCTAGCGTTCCTTGGGTTTTTCATAGCCATATTTATCTTTTTCAGGCTTGCGAAGAATAGCAATGCATGTTTCACCATTTTTATCAACACTTGGGCACCAGATTTATATAGTGAATTTTATTTTAGAAAGAGCAATAGTAAGAATTTCCCATTGATAGAGATCATGCTGCTGCTGCTGCTGCTAAGTTGTGTCAGTCGTGTCCGACTCTGTGTGACCCCATAGATGGCTGCCTACCAGGCTCCCCCGCCCCTGGGATTCTCCAGGCAAGAACACTGCAGTGGGTTGCCATTTCCTTCTCCAATGCATGAAAGTGAAAAGTGAAAGTGAAGTTGCCCAGTCATGTCTGACTCTTAGCGACTCCATGGACTGCGGCCTACTAGGCTCCTCCATCCATGGGATTTCCCAGCCAAGAGTACTGGAGTGGGGTGCCATTGCCTTCTCCGTTGATAGAGATCATAGTCATCTATCAAACCTGCTGAAAAGCCTTCCACTGGATTTTTGTTGAGTTCTACCAACTGTCTTTGCCAAGAGTCTGGGTTGGCACTGCGGCTTTGGAAGGACTGAGGACACGCTCTGGGGCTGCTGGAACTGGGTGAGGAACCAGGGTCCCCACCACTGGCAGGTCCAAATCGAGGGCTGGGGCAGTGGTACAGGATTTCGCTTGCCCTCCATTCCTTCAACTGGCCTGGTGGGGCCCACCTGTGTCTCCCCCTGCCACTGCCTAACTCAAGAGAATATTTTATTTTATTTTTATTGTTATTTTTGGCCACGCCAAAGGGTTTGTGGGACCTTAGTTCCCTACCAGGATTGACCCCTGACCCATGGCAGTGAAAGCACCAAGTCCTAACCACTGGTGTGCT
The DNA here is from genome assembly GCF_001704415.2 of Capra hircus. NCBI lineage: Eukaryota > Metazoa > Chordata > Mammalia > Artiodactyla > Bovidae > Capra > Capra hircus. The sequence continues at coordinate 71,525,856 of NC_030814.1, forward strand.
GTACTTAGTTGTTCAGTTGTGTCCAACTCTTTGAAACCCCATGGACTGTAGCCCGTCAGGCACCTCTCTCCATGGGGATTCTCCAGGCCTGAATACTGGAGTGGATAGCCTTTCCCTTCTCCAGGGACTCTTCCCAACCCAGGTATCAAACCTAGGTCTCCCACACTGCAGGCAGATTCTTTACCATCTGAGCCACCAGGAAAGCCCAAGAATACTGGAGTGGGTAGCCTATCCCTTCTCCAGGGGACCTTCCCAACCCAGGAATGGAACGGGGGTCTCCTGCACTGCAGGAAGATTCTTTACCGGCTGATTAACCACTGGACTGCAAGGGAATTCCCAAGAGACTCGTTTTCGCTACAATGACAGAAACAGATTAGAAAGTGAAAGAATTGAAAAGGATAGTCCACACAAATAGTTACCAGGAGAGAGCAAGAGTGGCTAAACTAGTATCAAACAAAATAGATTTTAAGTTTAAAAAAATACAAGAAACAAACATTATATTAATATATAATTAATAATATTAAATATATAATTATTATATTAACAAAAAGTTATATATTATATATTAATAAAAGGTTCAATTATATATTAATAAAAGGTTTGATACAGCAAGAAGATAAAATGATTATAAATATTTACATACCCAATAATAGATCATCAAAATTCTGAAGCAAAAATTGACAGAATTGGTGACTTTGTCAGTCTAGTGGTTAAGATTTCCAATGCAGGGGGCACAGTTTCAATCCCTGGTTGGGAAACCAGATTCCACATTCTGCTTGGCCAAAAAATAAAAATTAAAAAAATGGACAGAATTGGAAGGAAAACTAGACAGTTCTACAATTATAGCTGGAATCTTTAATACTCAACTCTCAGTGGTGGGTGGTTTAGTTACTAAGTCATGTTTGACCCTTGTGACCCCATGGACTATAGCCCACCAGGTTCCTCTCTCCATGGGATTTTCCAGGCAAGAATACTGGAGTGGTTTGCCACTTCTTTCTCCAAGGGATTTCCCCGACCCAGGGATCAAACCAGGTCTCCTGCATTGCAGGCATCAGCTCAGTTCAGTCACTCAGTTGTGTACGACTCTTTGCGACCCCATGAATTGCAGCATGCCAGGCCTCCCTGTCCATCACCAACTCCCGGAGTTCACTCAGACTCATGTCCATCGAGTCAGTGATGCCATCCAGCCACCTCATCCTCTGTCGTCCCCTTCTCCTCCTGCCCCCAATCCCTCCCAGCATCAGAGTCTTTTCCAATGAGTCAACTCTTCTCATGATGTGGCCAAAGTACTGGAGTTTCAGCTTTAGCATCATTCCTTCCAAAGAAATCCTAGGGCTGATCTCCTTCAGAATGGACTGGTTGGATCTCCTTGCAGTCCAAGAAACTCTCAAGAGTCTTCTCCAACACCACAGTTCAAAAGCATCAATTCTTCAGTGCTCAGCCTTCTTCACATTCCAACTGTCACATCCATACATGACCACAGGAATAACATAGCCTTGACTAGACGGACCTTTGTTGGCAAAGGTGTCTGCTTTTCAATATGCTATCTAGGTTGGTCATAACTTTTCTTCCAAGGAGTAAGCATCTTTTAATTTCATGGCTGCAGTCACCATCTCCAGTGATTTTGGAGCCCCCCAAAATAAAGTCTGACACTTTCCACTGTTTCCCCATCTATTTCCCATGAAGTGATGGGACCAGATGCCATGATCTTCATTTTCTGAATGCTGAGCTTTAAGCCAACTTTTTCACTCTCCTCTTTCACTTTCATCAAGAGGCTTTTTAGTTCCTCTTCACTTTCTGCCATAAGGGTGGTGTCATCTCCATATCTGAGGTTATTGATATTTCTCCCAGCAATCTTGATTCCAGCTTGTGCTTCATCCAGCCCAGCATTTCTCATGATATACTCCGCATATAAGTTAAATAAGCAGGGTGACAATATACAGCCTTGGCGTACTCCTTTTCCTATTTGGAACCAGTCTGTTGTTCCATGTCCAGTTCTAACAGTTGCTTTCTGACCTGCATATAGGTTTCTCAAGAGGCTGGTCAGGTGGTCTGGTATTCCCATCTCTTGAAGAATTTTCCACAGTTGATTGTGATCCACACAGTCAAAGGCTTTGGCATAGTCCATAAAGCAGAAGTAGATGTTTTTCTGGAACTCTCTTGCTTTTTCCATGATCCAGCGGATGTTGGCAATTTGATCTCTGGTTCCTCTGCCTTTTCTAAAACCAGCTTGAACATCTGGAAGTTCACAGTTCACGTACTGCTGAAGCCTGGCTTGGAGAATTTTGAGCATTACTTTATTAGCGTGTGAGATGAGTGCAATTGTGCGGTAGTTTGAGCATTCTTTTGCAATGCCTTTCTCTGGGATTGGATTGAAAACTGACCTTTTCCAGTCCTGTGGCCATTGCTGAGTTTTCCAAATTTGCTGGCATATTGAGTGCAGCACTTTCACAGCATCATCTTTCAGCATTTGAAATAGCTCAACTGGAATTCCATCACCTCCACTAGCTTTGTTCATAGTGATGCTTTCTAAGGCCCACTTGACTTCACATTCCAGGATGTCTGGCTCTAGGTGAGTGATCACACCATCGTGATTATCTGGGCTGTGAAGATCTTTTTTGTACAGTTCTTCTGTGTATTCTTGCCACCTCTTCTTAATATCTTCTGCTTCTGTTAGGTCCATACCATTTCTGTCCTTTATGGAGCCCATCTTTGCATGAAATGTTCCCTTGGGATCTCTAATTTTCTTGAAGAGATCTCTAGTCTTTTCCATTCTATTGTTTTCCTCTATTTCTTTGCATTGATCGCTGAGGAAGGCTTTCTTATCTCTACTTGCTGTTCTTTGAAACTCTGCATTCAGATGCTTATATCTTTCCTTTTCTCCTTTGCTTTTCACTTCTCTTCTTTTCACAGCTATTTATAAGGCCTCCTCAGCCATTTTACATTTTTGCATTTCTTTTCCATGGGGATGGTCTTGATCCCTGTCTCCTGTACAATGTCACAAACTTCAGTCCATAGTTCATCAGGCACTCTATCTATCAGATCTAGTCCCTTAAATCTATTTCTCACTTTCACTGTATAATCATAAGGAATTTGATTTAGGTCATACCTGAATGGTCTAGTGGTTTTCCCTACTTTCTTCAATTTAAGTCTGAATTTGGCAATAAGGAGCATCTAGGGCCTTGCTAAGACCAGCAAGGGGGCATTCTCACCCCTCTTCTGATGTTTATGTTAGAAGCTTTCTCTGTCCCTTTTCATACTTTAATAAAACTCTGTTACACAAAAGCTCTTGAGTGATCAAGCCTGGTCCCTAGTCCCAAAGTTAAATCTTCTTCTTCGGAGATCACGAATCTGACATTGTTCACCATAAACTATCACTGGAAAAGGGGAAACTGGAGACAATAAAAAGATCAGTGGTTGCGGACTTCCCTGGTGGTCCAGTGGCTAAGACTCTGTGCCCCTCACTCAGGGGATCTGGGTTCAATCCCTGATCAGGAAGCTAGATCCCACATGCTGCAACTAAGAACCAGCACAGCCAAATAAATAAATATTAAAAAATAAAAAAGATCAATGATTGCTAGGACTGAGGTGAGGGGTAGAGGCAGGATAAATAGGCAGAGCACAGAGAATTCTTAGGACATTGAATCTATTCTGTGTGATACTATAATGATGGATACATGTCATCATACATTTGTCCAAAATCATAGAAGGCATAGTTCCAATAGTAACACCTAATGTAAACTATAGACTGTGGGTGGAAATGGTGTGTCAATGTACTTTAGTTGATTATAACAAACGTACTACTTTTGTGCAGGATGTTGACAGTGGGGAGTCTGTGCATGCTCTGGGCAAGGAACTTTCTGTACTTTTGATTCAATTTTGCTGTGAACCTAAAACTGCATTAAAAAATAAAGTCCTTTTTAAAAAATGGTATCTTTCTTCCATCGAACTGCTTTGTATCTTTGTCAAAAATCAGAATGGATTCTGTTGGTCTATTTCTGGGTTCTCTGTTCTGTCCCATTGAGCTATTTGTTTATCTTTCTACCAATACCACATAGCCTTTATTACTATCATCTTGATTGTTGTTTTTGTTTAGCTGATAAGTCGTGTCCTACTCTTTACACTATATTCCCTGGTGGCTCAGAGGTTAAAGTGTCTGCCTCTAATACGGGAGACCTGGGTTCGATCCCTGGGTCAGGAAGATCCCCTGGAGAAGGAAATGGAAACCCACTCCAGTATTCTTGCCTGGAGAATCCCATGGACGGAGGAGCCTGGTGGGCTACAGTCCTCGGGGTTGCAAAGAGTCGGACACGACTGAGCGACTTAACTTACTCTTTACAACCCCATGGACTGCAGCCTGCTGGGCTCCTCTGTCCATGGTATTTCCCAGGCAAGAATACTGGAGTGGGCTGCCATTTCCTTCTTCAGGAGATATTAATAGGAATTGTGTTAAACCTGAATATTAATTTGGAAAGAATTGCCATCTTTACTATGCTAAGCGTTCTGGTACACAAATACAGTATGTCTCTACATTTATTTGGGTCTTCTTTGATTTCTATCATCAGGATTTTGTAACTTTTGGCAAACAGATCCTGTACATGGTTTGTTTAGATCTTACCTGAGTAATCTCCTTTGGCATAATTATAAATGTTATTACATTTTAAATTTTGGTTTATGTTTATTATTAATACATAGCAATGTGCTTGATTTCTTTGTGTTGCTCTTATATTTTGCAAATTGCTAAACTCATTTGTTAGTTCTAGGAGTTTTTTGTAGATTCCTTGAGATTTTCCATCTGCACAATCAAGTCATCTACAAATAAGGATAGTTTTATTTCTTCCTTTCCAATCTGCATGCTTTTCATTTCTTCTTTCAGCCTTATTGCAGCTGTTACAGCTTCTGAGGTGCTGCTGAATAAGGTGGTGAGAATAGACATTTTGCCTTGTTTCTGATCCTAGAAGGAAATCTTTCAATCTTTTACCATGGTTAAATTTAAAATTTCAGTTTTGCTAAAGCGCTGTCACAGGAAGTTTCTTGAGAGATGAGGAAAGGAATATCTCTACATCTCACACACATGTCATACTTCCCAAGCTATGCTGTCACCGGGCTCTGTGCTTTTAGTCTGACACGCTCTCTGGTATGTTCCATTGGTTTCCTCTGAGTTCTTTAAGTCAAAGTCTCACATTAAGAATTGGACTATCAAGAAGTAGACAGCTCTTGGTACATTTCGGTTTCTGTAGCAGTGTAGAAAAAGTAAACAGTTTCTATCCAGACCTTTATCAGTCTTGCTGGAAATCTTCCCCACTGAGCACTGACATAGTCAAAGCAGGACATAGGCTTCATGTCCCAAACAGGTTTCCTAAATCCAGGGCTACCGCTTGGAGAACACTCAGAGATGGGAATCTGAACAGTAACAAGGAAAACATTCATACAGGATTAAATAATACAGGGAAAATAAAGAAGGCAGCAGTAGGAGAATATGAATGTTCAACTATGTATATCCAAGGACTTGCCTGCTAGTCCAGTGGTTAAGACTCCATGCTCCCATGCATGCATGCATGATAAGTCACTTACAGAAACTCCCCCAGGAGGAGGTGCCACCTCTCCCACACTCAGGGAGCAGTCCTGGGGTTCCCTTTCTCCTCTCCAGTGGCAGCAGTGCCTATTCAACCAACAAGTATCTACACACTTCGGACTGTAGGATGGGGTGATTGACATAAGCCCTGAGAGGCAGAGAGTTCTGCAACTTGGACCAGCAAGCAGCACAGTGGCTGAGCCCTCATCTGGATCAGCCCTAGGGGTAGGAAAATCTGAGCACCAGAGAAAGGAAGCAAGGTACAAGCTCATATAATCAACCAATGAGAGCTAGTCCAGAATGTTGAATCCTAGTTTTAAGGATGGGGACGGAGAAGGATGGAGACCAGAACCCACCTTAGGTCATTTGAAATTGTTATTCAAAACTAGAAACATGACTGGGGCTTACCAGATTGGGTATAACTGGGACTTACCCAGTCCTTACTGGGACTTGCCAGCAGTATTCTGGCAGTGGCAGCAGCAGAAACCCAATTGTCTTACTTTCCTCTTAACCTCAGCCCCAATCTGCTCCACTCCAGTCCCAGAGAAGACGGGACTGTGACCCACCTTTCTACTCTTGCCTCTTCACTCTGTCCTCCATCTCCTAGTTTGCAAAGCCTTCAGTGTAGCTGGGATGAGAATGCTTGCCATGACCTTTTGGAGACTCAGTGGTGCAGATTCTGGTTGGGAATGTATTAACCATATTTTCTTATTTTCTGTGGTCCTAGGTGCTCTGGCATCTGACCCCTCATTGCCCCTCCCAGGGTGAGCCAGTTCTTAGAAATAGCAAAGAACTCCACTCAGAGGGCATCTTTCAGATGCAAAAGAACTAATCCAAAGCCCGTATCAGCACCACCACCACCACCCGCCCTCAACCACCATCTTTATTGAACTCTCATGTGCCAAACTAGTCTTTCTCCTGCCCTAATCACCCCATGGTCAGATACCAGACACCCAGTGAAAGCCAAAACACCGCGGAGACTGCTGAAATTATTCAAACTAACCAATCACCCACTCCTTCCCATGGAAACCACAATAGAAGCTTTTCCCCATGATTTCCCCTCACTCCTGCCTCCTGACCAACCCTGGTGTTTCCCCATGTGGCCCCGCATGATGTGGTATAACCAGTCCTCTTGAGAACTGTGAGTAATAAACTATCTTTTCTTTCTTTCTTTCATCCTTCTTTTTCTTTTCTTTTCTTTTCTTTTTTTTTTTTTTTTTTGCCACACCAAGGTCCATAAGGGAACTTAGTTCCCCAATCAGGAATTGAACCCGCATCCCCTACAGAGGAAGCATGGAGTCTTAACCACTGGACTGCCAGGGAAGTCCCCAAACTATCTTTTCAATAGCAATCTTCTCCTATCTTTAGGCCTCACCATGCCTAAAGAATAGTAAAACCTACATTTTAAAAACAGAAGAGAGAGGTGGGAAGTGCTATGGGAGAGAGAGGAGAAAATAGAGGAGAGGAAAGAGGGAGAAATTGGAAGTAAGGAAGTATCACTGTCTGCATTTGCCATCTTCCTCCTCTCTCCTCCCTCCACCTTTCCCCTGGGCTCCATTTCTTATAGACAATGAATGATCTTTGAACCTAAAGAATGGGGTTTCCCATTTGTATGAAAGACTGAAGAGGAAGTCTTCAGTTAAGGGCAGGAGTGGTTACCAGTTAGGGAACTTGACAGAAAGGGTTATGAGCAGTAGACGATGTCTGAGAAAGCTGCATCCCATGTCCAGGTTCATTTATACAGCCTCAGGCATGAGGGGAGAGGGTTTGCCCTTGGTTAAAACAGAGCCCAGAGAGAAGTCCTGCTACCTCAGCCAAGTCTGTGCATTTCTTTAATCATCAAGAAAAGATGTTTGGAAGGTGGTAGAGAACTTTGAGGATGCTGCAAACATTTTACTTTGAGAAAGAAAGTATAATGACATTTTGGTTGGAGTAGAGCTAGGACTTAAGTGTGTTACTTAGGTATATTGTTTTTGGCCACACTACCTCTAGTTGTCCTCTGAGTCCTGGAATCAATGGCTTCCTGATTCTCAAGGACTAAGACACAGCCCAGCCACTCCCTTTGATTTGCCCTCATTGTAGGAACCCCTGCAGTGCAGGAAGGAGAGAGGACCAAGCCAGACACATACCTGTGAGATGGATTGCCCAAATCCCTGAGGAAAGATGGACTAGAAAGGAAGACAGTGAGAAAACTCACCAGGAGTAGAAGAATTCTGTCAGAGGGATCAATGTCAGCCTGGGAGCAGGGGGTATCTGAATCAAGAAGTGTAGTTGATTCCAGATCCAGAGTGATACTGTTCTTGATGTCCCTGGATTCAGCACATACCCGCCCTTCAGTGCCTAGGTGTTCTGGGACAGAAAGCACAGGGAAAGAAAACGCATAGGAAATTCCTTTGTGGAGATGGAAACAAAGGCTATTTTCTCACAGGCCAGGGAGGAAGAAGAATGTAGAGGCCAATGGACCATAAGAAGGGACAGTGGCACTGTGGTATCCCGGGGATGAAGTGGAGGTCACCAGCAAACCAACAGAATCCACCCAACACCAGAGCAGAACTGCAGATGGAAGCTCCGATTTTAGCTGCAGGACATTGTGACCCTGATAAGCCTCCCCCTCATCATCCTCAGCTTGAGATGCCTAATGGGAACACTGAGGAGGGGACATCACAAGAAAGGCCAGGCATCAGATATGGGGATTTTGGCTTTTCCAGTGCTTATGACTCTTATTGCTCTTCTTCCTCCTTTCTCTGCCACCTCCTTCATCCTTTCTTTCTTCTTTCCCCCTTCTTCCTTTCCCTCTTCTCTCTTTATCTCTCCAATTTCTCTTTCTTTTTCCTCTTTCTATTCCCTTTCCTTTCTCTTCTTCTTTCTTTCCTTCGTCTCTCTTCCCTTTCTCTAACCAAACATCCATCACACAATCATGCTGGTCCTGGATTTTTGCTAGGCTTTGGCAAGCACAGAGATAAATTTGTGGCAGAAACCTGTCTCTATCCCTTCTAGCCATCAGTCGCAAGGGACTTTAGCGTGAATGAACAACTGTAATTCAACATGGTTAATACAAGGCCCCAAGGAACCCAGGATTTGAAACACCTAAGAAAGTGTCACTGCACTTGAGACTTGAAAGGGTGAATAGGAATTAGGCAAGTAGAAAAGAGGGCAGGAATGGGGGTTTTGGACATCCCTTAAAAAGGGCACAGCACGTAGTAGGGGCCTGCAGAGATTAGATCTTGGGGGAACCCCAGAAAAGGCAAGTAGATGTAGTTCCTCCAATATCTCCTTTAATCTCACAAATGACACCCAGGTTCAGTGGTCTTGGCAGTGTGGAATGAGATCACTGTCAAGTGGGGGAATCCCTCACTGCTCTTATATTCTCAATCCTGTCATCACTTAAAAACAGGTTTTATCATCAAAACAATACTTTTGCCACTTGGAAACCACATCACCATTTCCAACATCAGAATTCTTGACTTTGAAATCTTGCTGTTGTACTGTCTTCTTACATGCATGTCTCTGCAGCCCCTAATAAGTTTACACTTTTGTCCCATTAGAAGATTTCTGTGGGCAGTCTGACCACTGGCTATGAAACAGTACTACTCACTGTGGGCCAGTGTTGGTCCATGAGCATTTGTTATAGATCTTCACAGAGATAAAGTACAGAAATTGAGTGTTTAGAAACTTTGGTGAAAATTTAACATTGGTGTGACATCCAAGCACATAATGTTTCATTTTTTTAAATTTTGTTTTACAAAACCATTGGTTCATGAGGGATTGGAAATTTTATATAAAAACAACAAAAACCAAAACCAACCAGTCCTTTAAGGCAGACAATGGTATCGGCAATCACGATTCAGGACCGTGGACAGCACCCCACTCAGTCTCCCAAACCCTGAGTCATCATCATCCCTGCTCCCAGCTCCTGGTGAATGCCCTTTGTGAACAACTAGTTTCTAAATCCAACTGATGCTTTGCAGTTGTTGTCTTAATTGACCTTTCTAAAGTGTTTGCCTTTGTTAACACTTGCATCTGCCATTTTTGTTAAAGACCATTCCCAATGAAGGAACAAAACTTTCCCCTAGAATTATCAACGGGCCACACTGCTAAAGTGAGGAGACAATTTCTGGTAACTTAAACATATCATTAATCTTAAAGTACTGTATTGACATTGATCCTTTGCTTTTCAGTGGGCTATTAGAGGGAAGGAGACAGGTTTTATTCATCTTTTTGTCCAGTATGCATCGTAAGGTCTTGCCCAGAGCTTGTGTGAGCAAATGTCTGCCGTTTATCAGCTGGATGACCTTGGGCAAGTATTACTCAACTTTTCTTTGCCACTGCTTCTCCATCTGTTAAATTGGAATCCCATTAGAGTCTACCTTATAAAATTTTAAAAATATTAATTTAGTTAATACACTTAAAAGTGCTTAAAACAGTGGCTGGCACAGAAGAATAAAAGAATATTATTATTTTCATCATTATTTTATCCTGCGGAATAAACCAATGAGTATGCATTATTACCAAGTACGAGATAGTGGAGGACTTCATCCCATCACCTGGATAGATTACTGCTTTATATTGATGCTTGGGTCTACACTGCCTACTCAGGGCACTGTGAGCTTTGGAATTCTTGAGATTTGCTATTCCTGGATCCCTATCCTGTCATGTTGGCCCCATTCTCCCACACCTTTCAGTTGTATATTCCCTTTCCTTTTCCAGTTGCATTCCTGATGCCTTCTTTCACTCTGCAGGCTCACCCACAGTCTCTTCTTTTGGTCCCACTGGATAAAGGGTCCCACCTGTGCAAGTGGGCCTGGCAGCTCCTGACCCCTCAGTGATTTGGCCCAATTTACCTCCTCCCTCCCATAAACTTTCTAGTACCTTACCTGTCTACTGCTGCTAGGTAATTCTAGGTCTTTCCACCTAAGTGGTTCTTGCTCCCTCGCTGCTCAGGGAGATTTAACCATTTTTCAGAGCTCGAGTTAAACTTGCGTGTTTGCTAAGTCGCTTCAGTCGTGTCCAATTCTTTGCAACCCTATGGACTGTAGCCCACCAGGCTCCTCTCCGTGGGATTCTCCAGGCTAAAATACTGGAATGGGTTGACACGCCCTCCTCCAGGGGATCTTCCCGACCCAGAGACTGAATCTGTGTCTCCTTCCTCTTCTGCATTGGCAGGCAGATTCTTTACCGCTGCTCCACCTGCGAAGCCCTGAGTCAAACTTACCCTTCCATAAAAGGGACATTTCTCCCTCCCTTTCCTGAACTACTACCTCAGCCTCTGAATTCCGCAGGGCTTGTGTGCAGTTCTCATTCTGTCTCACCATTCCGTCTACCATCACCTCTAACCTCCTTGAGGTTTAGGCGCAGTCACCCATCTCTGGCAACTGCTCTGCAAGTTTCAAAGGGCGATCTCCTCTCTGCGGCTGTTACCACATCAACAAGATGGCGCTAAGAGCCCCTGCTTCCTTGGGTTTCTGCGAGCATTAGGCGAGGTAAGGCAAGGAAAGCGTTCTAGAGCGCCTTACTGGCAGGCTGGGAGCTCGCGTGGCCCATTTGCAACGCGGGTTCGCGGGAACGCGCCTGGGGCGGGGCCGCGCTGGCGCTCCCGGGATTCGCAGTCTGTTGCGCTAGTTCGCAGTCTCCGCAGGCGGGACGCAGAGACCCTCGGACTCGCCTGGGAAAGTGGCGGGGGCTGCGGGACACGAGGCCCTGGGCCCCGCGCCGGTCCCGGGCTGGGATGGGGCCGAGCGAGGGCAGCCGGACTGGCCCTGCCGCTGCTGCTGTGGCAGCTGCTGGCGCTGGCGGGCGGCGGGGGCGCGTTCTACCTCGAGGTCCGTGAGCTGGAGAAGTGCTTCATTGAGGAGATCCTCGATGGCACCGTGGTCATAGGTGCGCGCGCGCCGCCAGTCTCGGCTTTACCCTACCCACACCCAGAGCCCTGAGAGGGGATGGGAGATGGGGCCCGCGGGATCAGCTCAGGCCCCGGGGAGGGCACGAATGGGAAACAGGCGGACAGCTGTGTGGTCAAAGCAACCTCTCCATTGCCTGTGCAGGGGTTGGGGACACGGAGGAGGCAAGACTGATCCAGATCCGGGTAACAGCAGAAAAGCAGGGTTGGAGAGGGGAAGAGAGAGGCAGAGGGCTGTGGTCAGGCCCCACAATCAGACCAGATCTTCCTGTTCCTCCGCCCACCACCACCCCGTGACCAAAAGTTCCTGGTGGGCTCTGTGGATGGAGATGCATCTGACTGTGGATGGGAGATGCATCCAGGCTGCCTCTCCATTAGGTAACTACAAGACCGAGCTATACGACCCTGTTATGGAAAAATACCAGCCCTCCCCGCAGTGGATCAATTTGTTCGTGTTTGTGAAGGACCCTGAGAACAAAGTGAGGCAGGCCTTGACACCATGCAGCCCCGCCCCCTTCACCGGACCCCTGCCCTCGACCCCTGCCCTCCGCGGTCTCCAGTATCAATGCCTAGTCCTCCCTAGCCCTCCGTTTCTTAGACGAGGGACCATCTCCTCACAGGCAGGAGGGCTCAAAGAAGGCCACGCTGTTTGCAAACTGTAGAGTACTGTACTGTATTGGCAGTGCTGGGATCTGAGATTTTCGAACCTGGACCGATGGCTTTTCTCTCACATCCTCCTTCCTGGTCTGGCCAGTGAGGGTCAGAACCTGGGATACCCCAGGCCCTTGGGGCAGCTTCACCTTCACCTCCCAGTCGCCAGGAGAGCACGAGGTCTGCCTTTACCTCAAGTCCACCCGGTTCGCCCTCTTCTATGATGGCAAACTGGTGAGTATGGAGGGGAACGTCACCAGTCCTCAGGGCCTCAGTCCCTGGGGTGAGAAGGGGTCTGTAGGTGGTGCCTCCTGATGAGGGCTGGGCTTTCCATGAAGTAAGCCTACGGAGAACAGTTCCTGAAGAATGAGAGGGGACCCAGGAGGGAGCCACTTGGACTTAAAATCATCCCTAGGCCCCCTGCCATCTCTAGAATGAAGCCCAAGCTTCTAATGTGAGATTCAGAGCTGTCCGGCAGCTGAATGCTCCCAGGCTCTTTGTTACCACCTCCCACTGACACAGATCTCCTAGAAGCTGGCTGTCTCAAACACTGAGTCACACCTTGGTTTCTCTGCACATTTTTTCAGTCCCTTCTGTCTTTTGGACTTGGAACTCCATGCAAGCAGGGCCTTGATCTGGGATTTTGGCACCTGGAGCAGGGCTGTTCCCACATCACTGTGAGGAAATGAACTGCTCAGTTCAGTCAGGCCCAGCCTAGTGTGTGGAAGCTGGGTTTCCTGCAGGTGCTCCCTGACCTCCAACCCTTGGCTCCTCTGCTCCTCAGGCCATTCACTTGGACATGCAGTTGGGTGAACACACCAATGATTATATGGAACTTGCGGCCAATGACAAGCTGACCCTGCTGCATCTGCGCATACAGCAGCTGGTAGAGCAGGTGGAGAAGGTCCAGGAGGAGCAGGAATACCAGAGGGCGAGGCTGGGCCCAGTTGGGACAGCAGACGTGTAACCTCCCAGGGAGTGGCTCTTCCAGCTTTTCCCCTGGAGGTCAGTTCTGTTCTAGCAACATCTAGCTCCTCTCTAGCGGTGAGAGGAGCACTTCCGGCAGACCAGCAAGAGCACCAATCAGAGGGTGCTGTGGTGGTCCATCCTGCAGACCCTCATCCTTGTGGCCACCGGCACCTGGCAGATGCAGCGCCTCAAGAGCTTCTTTAAAGCCAAGAAGTTGGTGTAAATCAGCCTCAGAGACCAGAGGCCTGGCCTCCAGTCAGTCCCCTGCTGCTGAACGATGGGAGGTGGTCTGGCCTGGTCTGTCTCCGGACTTCTCCCATCCTTTCCAACCCTGAGGGATTTCCTTGTTAACTGGCAGGGGGAGAGAGGATCTCTTTTAGCTGGTTTTCTCAGTTGAGATTTGGGAGGGAATGAGTTTCCAGCTGGAGACACATGGGTGGGAGGAGCTGCTAGCTGAGCAGGAGGGTGGTGAGTGTTATCCCCACTCCCATGTTAATTAGGATGAGTGAACTATCCCGAGATGGAGAAAATAGGAGTAAATATAAATTATAACTGTCCAATTTTCTGAGCTAAACATTTTTTGCCTCCTATGCTATAATTCGTTCTATGTGGCCAATCAGATGTTTAACATGTGAGGCTTTGGTGGGAGATTGATCCCAAAGTGGATGAGGTGAAAAATGCTTTTATCCCAGAAGCATTAGCAGCATGTGGAACCTTTTCTATAAAAGTCCAACTTGGGCCCCTCTTTTGGGTAACCTGAGTGCTGGTGGTAATCGTGTGCCCATTGCACCTTCTCTCTCTGAGCTCTAGTCAGGCTCACGTGCCACCTTATTCCAGTTACTTGGACTGCTGGGCTCTTCAAGGAATCTGATACGCCCCTCTGTGGTCCTGCTTTTCTTCAGTTGCCCTCTGTCTCTCTGTGATTCCATTGGCTTATCTTTTCAGGAGATACCTGAAGTTCCAAGTCACTGTTTCCATTACATTCAGCGTCTCCCGTAACTCAACCTTCACAAGTGCACACAGGTGTGCATGCGTTCATGCTAAGTCACTTCAGTTATGTTCAACTCTTTGGAACCCTATGGACTGCAGCCTGCCAGGCTCCTCTGTCCATGGGATTCTCCAGGCAAGAAGACTGGAGTGGGTTGTCATGCCCTCCTCCAGGGGATATTTCTGACCCATGGACAGAACCCACATCTCTTATGTCTATCTGCATTGGCAGGCAGGTTGTTTACCACTGGCACCACCTGGGAAGCCCTGGCACATAGGTATAGATGCCCCCCATTGCTTCTGCCTGATCTAGTCCACATTTTACCAAGTCCTATGCTGGTGGCCCTGTTGCACCATAGTCATCTCTCATGTGAATTTGACATTTCCTGTTATAAAGAAATTCACTGGTTGGCATTTCAATAAATTCACGTCCAAATTGTCAAGACCAGAAGTATTAATAAGAGAGACTCCCCATGGGAAGGGGTGGCTGTGATAGCCCTGGCCCCTGACAGAGACTCATCCTCCCCTGGGATAATCCTGAGGGTGACTACAAGCCTCAGGGGTGTTACTCACTTGTGCATCTGGCCACAGTTGGCCTCAGAAAATATGAATGAGGCTTAACTGAAGGCTGGGGGCAGGGACCACTGGAGAATAACTCTAACCATAGAATGTGACCTTAGGCTCACTTCCCTCATCTGAAGTTGGTGGGGATGGGGATGGGGATGGGGAGGGTGCTCTACTCTCTGCTGCAGGGGAAGGAAAGTGACCTAGATGGGCACATTCTTGCCCATGGAACCTGCAGTGTAACACCAAATGAGTCAGAATACTGAACAAGATGCAAGGGTGATGCATGCTTCTGAGGAGGAGGGCATTGTGCTAAGGGCAGTATTTCAAGGGTCCTGGTCTAATCTAGTTAGTCATAGAAGGGTGCTTTTCAGAACTCAGACTCAGGATAGACGTTAGCTGGGGAAAGAATGTTCTGGCTAGAGAGAATAGCAAATACAGAAGCCTAAAACAAAAAAGAACATGGCTATTTGGGGAAACTGAAAGGAGGCCGCTATATCAAAATCCCAACTCCAGAGAGGCTGCCTGCAGCTTGCTTTCCAAATTATGACTTCATGTCTAGGACTTGCCTCTTCCTCATGATTAACCCTAGAATGACCACACACTTTTCAGAGGGACTCTGTCCTCTGCCCACATAGTTGAGACATTATCCTGTCACTTCGATAGAGAAACAAGTCACAAAACAGCAGCAGTGAATGAGCACACGGAAGAGCTGCACACACAGTGGAAAGGGGTTTCTTCATGTCAGCCTCCCCATCCATTTTCATGTGGAAACTTCACAGTCACTCTCTGGGGGAAATGGCACATGTCCCTGATTTAGAGAAGAGAGCCAGCTAGTAAGGGATGGGTCATTCTGAAATGGGACGAATTCAACTCAGTTCTTGGTGTTCTTTTTTTCTGTTTCGGCTTCTCTGTTCTGGCTACTTTTCTCCAGGTAGAGGAAAGATCACATACAAAGAGGTAAGAGCTGGTCATTTGAATTTCTAGTTTCTTGTGGCTGCCTTAACAAATTACCAACAACAACAAAAGTCTGTTGTCTCACAGTTCTAGACACCAGAAGTACAGAATCAAGGTGTCAGCAGGGCTACATTCCTTCCAAAGGCTCTTTTGTGGTTTTTTTTGCCTTTTATTTTTTATTTTATTTTTTTTAATTTATTTTATTTTATTTTTTACTTTACAATACTGTATTGGTTTTGCCATACATTGACATGAATGTGCCACGGGTGTACATGAGTTCCCAATCCTGAACCCCCCTCAAAGGCTCTTGAAGAGACTCCTTCATCCTTTTCCAGCTGCAGGTGGCTCTAGGCATCCCTTAGCTTGTGTATGCCTTCACCTCCTCCTCTTGTGTCTCCTGTTCTGTGTCGTGGAAGGACATTTTTCATTTGATTTAGGACCTACCGAGGTAATCCAGGATGATCGCATTTCAAGGTCCTTGAATTAATTATATCAGCAAAGAATTTTTTTTCCATATAAGCTCATATTCACAGGGTCCAGGGATTAGGACATAGGCATATCTTCTGTGGCATCACCATTCAACCCACAACAGAGAGCAAGACATGCACATATGATAAGATTCCAGGTGATCTAGCAAATGGGGTACTCAGAGCTCTCAGAATTCAGTATGGGGTGAGACCTGGGTGGATGGATGGATGAATAGGAAGAGGAATGCCAAGATCTTTATAAAGGAAACAGTACATAAGGAAAACATTGAAAGATAAATGGTTTGCATATGGGGAGAATAGAGAAGAAATTTCAGTTTGGGGCAGTGGAGCCTATAAAGATGCAAATGTATAAAGGATTTCAATATAATTTAACATATAATCCAGTACCCATGAATATATAACACTGTAAGACAAAGACTTTGAAAAAGAAAGGAATCAGGAAGATAAGTGTAGCAACTTCAGATCTTGCTTTTGCTGACTGTATACAACTTCTACATCTTCAGCTACAAAGAATATAATAAACCTGATTTTAGTATTGTCCATTTGGTGATGTCCATGTGTAAAGTCATCTCTTGTGTTGTTGAAAAAGGGTGTTATGCTATGACCAGTGCATTCTCTTGGCAGATTTCTGTTAGCCTTTGCCCTGCTTCATTTTGTACTCCAAGGCCAAATTTGCCTTTTACACCAGGTATCTCTTGACTTCCTATTTTTGCATTCCAATCACATTGATGAATAGGATATCTTTTTTGGGGTTAGTTCTAGGAGGTCTTGTGGTCCTCATAGAATTGATCAACTTCAGCTTCTTCAGCTTTGGTGTTTGGGGCATAGACTTGGATTACTGTGATGTTGAAGGATTTGCCTTGGAAACGAACAGAAATCATTCTGTCATTTTTGATGTTGCACCCAAGTACTGCATTTCTGACTCTTCTGTTGATTATGAGGGCTACTCCATTTCTTCTACATGATTCTTGTCCACAGTAGTAGATATAATGGTCATCTGAATTAAATTTACCCATTCCCATCCATTTTAATTCACTGATTGCTAAGACGTCAACGTTTACTCTTGCCATTTCCTGCTTGACCACATCCAATTTACCTTGATTTGTGGACCTAACATTCCAGGTTCCTATGCCATACTGTTCTTTTCAGCATTGGGTTTTTCTTTCATCACCAGACACCCACAACTGAGCGTCATTTCCTTTTTGGCCCAGCTGCTTCGTTCTTTTTGGAACTGTTAAGCGGTTGTCTTCTGCTCTTCCCCATTACATATGGGACACCTTCCAGCCTTGGGGGCTCATCTTCCAGTGCCATATCTTTTTGCCTTTTTCTGTAGCTCGTGGGGTTTTCACGGCAAATACACAGGAGTGGTTTGCCATTCCCTTCTCCAGTGGATCACATTTTGTCACAACGCTCCATTATAACCTGTCTGTCTTGGGTGGCCCTGCACAGCATGGCTTCATTGAGTTATGCAAGCCCCTCCGTCACAACAAGGCAGTGATCCATGAAGGGGGAATACACTTACTGCAAGTTAGACAACGAGAAGTAGGCTGTTATCAGAGGCTGCAGATGGGTGACCTGAAAATATATTGTTTATCTTTTTCTGGTTAATTTTTTTCCAAATTATTCGACAACAATATCAGTATCACAGTTTCTGTAATATAAATTTTGGGATATATTGGATAGGCAAACTAGTTGGATGAAGGAGCTTGGAGCTGTTTTGTAACACTTGACTTGACATAAATATGAGAAAATGACAGCTGTACATATCCAGGAGGCATGATAAAGATTATGAGGAAGGAGTGGGCCTCTCTCCCTGAAGAACACTGTCTTAGACAATCACTCATAGATATGAGAGGTTTTGTGGAAGTCCAGGTTTCCAGAAGAGAAATTCCAGCACATAGTTGGAGCAGAAATATATACATTTGAACACACTGGAGAGGCTAAGAGGAACAGTTTGACTGCACCTGCATCACTTGTCCTCCAAACTGACACACCTCATTGCCAAGGAATCATTTCCTTGGCCAGTGATTTCTCCTGCAGGTTAAAGTGAGAGTGTGTGAATGAGCACCTAACTTCCCCAGCACTGTGGGATCGTGCCAAAGAAGCCATTTCTCTCTTGTTCCATCCAGGGTACTGGGTTGTGAGCTACATGACTGGGGGTGGAAAGAGGCTGGGAGAGAGCCGATAGGATTCTCAGAGGACCTTAAAGGGACATGGATCCTACTGAATGTCACGAACTCCATTTAGGAGTCTGCCCACAAGCTGCTGAGGACACACTCCCCCCAGATGACTTACATGTACTGCCAATGGTCCATGTGCCTCATCTACACACCTCCACCCTGTGTCTTACCTCCCTGCATGCACTCCTGATGGTGATCAGAATAAGTTCAGGCGGAAAACGGTGGGCATGTGTAGAAAGCTGGCCTAAATCTGCTGGCCAGGGAGAGATCACAAGCTTGAGCTTTAGCTCTACCCTTCGAAAAGCAAAAGGGAGTCTGTCAGCCGCTGGTCTGGTGCCTTACAGGATAGAGAGAAGCTTAAGATTTCTGCCACAAGAGGGAACAAGGACTATTCCCTATGGACTAGGTTGGTCATACCTTTCCTTCCAAGGAGTAAGCGTCTTTTAATTTCATGGCTGCAATCACCATCTGCAGTGATTTTGGAACCCAAAAAAAATAAAGTCTGACACTGTTTCCCCTGTTTCCCCATCTATTTCCCATGAAGTGATGGGACCGGATGCATTCAGTTCAGTTCAGTTCAGTCCAGATGCATCTGCTGCTGCTGCTGCTGCTAAGTCGCTTCAGTCGTGTCCGACTCTGTGCGACCCCATAGTTGGCAGTGCAACAAGCTCCTCTGTCCCTGGGATTATCCAGGCAGGAATACTGGAGTGGGTTGCCATTTCCTTCTCCCATGCATAAAAGTGTAAAGTGAAAGTGAAGTCACTCAGTCGTGCCCGATTCTTAGCGACCCCACAGACTGCAGCCTACCAGGCTCCTCCCTCCATGGAATTTTCCAGGGAAGAGTACTGGAGTGGATTGCCATTGCCTTCTCCGATGCATCAGGGACATGCAAATCATAACCATATGAGATACCACTTCACACTCATCAGAGTGGCTATAATTTTTTAAATGGTGAAGCAACACATGATGATGAAGGTGTGGAGAAACTGGAACCCTCACACATTGCTGGTGAAAATGTAAACAGAACAGAGGCTGTGGAAAACAGCCTCCTTGAAAAGGTAACATAGAGTTACCACATGGCCAAAAATTCTACTTCTAGACAATTTAAAAGATATGTTCACACAAAAACTTGTATCTCAGTGTTCATAGCAGCATTATTCCTAATAGCCAAAAAAAAAGGAAACAACCCAAATATGCATCACCTGATTAACAGATAAACAAAATGTGAAATATCTGTACCATGTGCTATTAGTCAGTAGTGAACGAATAATAATGAAGAGCTGACACATGTTAACACATGGGTGAAAGTTGAAAACATTAAGCCAAGGGAAAGAAGCCAGACACAAAAGGCCACTTATTGTATGATTCCATTTATATGAAATGCCCACAATAAGCAAATCCATAGAAACAGGAAGTAGATCAATGGTTTCCAGGGGCTGGGTCTGAGGAGTCATGAGGACTAACAGCTTAATGGGTGGGGTTGCTTTTAGGTAATAAAATGTTCTAGAATTAGATAGTGATGATGGTTGCACAATTTTGTGAATATACTAAAAAGCTTTGAATTGCATACTTTTAAAAGTTTAAAATGGTTACTTTTATGTTATATGAATTTAATCTCAATCTTTAAAAACCTAAACATTTTTATGATACTGGACTACACAATGACTTGAGTAATAATGGTAGTAGAACCAGGAAACAATGGGCATCACCTCTTTACTGAGCATTGGTAATCATCAAGAAAGAAACTAACCTTTCCTGAATAAATTGCATTCCAGGACAGCCAAATACCTTTCATTGATAAAGGAAAGTTCTTCCCTATAGAAATGTTGCAGGTAATAAATGTGGAAGAAAGGATGTTAGAAAAAGAATTAGAAAAGTAACCTCCTTGCCACCCCTACTGTAGTAACTGAGTAAGGGAATAACCGACGGATGAAGCATTTGGTTGAGAGACTGATGGGTAACTTCACAATGGAGGGATCAGACTGAACTCATTGATTCCCTATGCCTCCAGGTTCCAATATGCTGACCAGACTTCTGATGAGGTTATCTTGCTAAAAAGAGTCGAACTTGGCTCTAATTAGGCTTCTAGAAGGTATTTCCATTTGTTGGTATTTAAGAAATCAAAGTAAAAGTTAAATCACACTCTAAGGAAGAAAATAGGTCTCCCAGGAGCAGAGTTTGACCCTAGGATTCTCTTTTTGAGAGCAAGTGCTCCCAAAAGAAACCTGCACGAAAGTGAGGGAGGCAGAGTAGAACAGGGGAAGAAGCTAAGAAAATGAGTGCTTTCAAAAAAAGAAACCAGAATTGAAAGAGACACGTGTACCTCAGTGTTCATTGCAGCACTGTTTACAATAGCTAGGACATGGAAGCAACCTAGATGTCCATTGGCAGACGAATGGATAAGGAAGTTCTGGTACATACACACAACGGAATATTACTTAGCTAAGAAAAGGAACACATTTGAGTCAATTCTAATGAGGTGAATGAAACTGGACTCTATTATACAGAGTGAAGTAAGTCAGAAAGAGAAACACCAATACAATATATTATTGCATATATATGGAATTTAGAAAGATGTTAATGATGATCCTATATACAAGGCAGCAAAAGAGACACAGATGTAAAGAACAGATTTGGTCTATGTGGCAGAAGGAGAGGGTGGGATGATTTGAGGGAATAGCATTGAAACATGTATATTACTATATGTAAAATAGAAGACCAGTGCAAGTTCAGTGCATGAAGCAGGGCACTGAAAGCTGGTGCTCTGGGACAACCCAGAGGGATGGGGTGGGGAGGGAGGTGGGAGGGCGTTCAGGGTGGGGACACACATGTGTACCCATGGCTGATTCACATCGATGTATGGCAAAAACCACCACAATGCTGTAAAGTTATTATCCTTCAATTAAAATAAATTAATTTTTTAGAAAAAGCAAAAGTGCTTTCAGCTGAAGCCAAGGCTCTGCCTAATCTCCCGGAAAGCTCTAGAACATGAGCACCACTACAGTACTGTCCCACCTCAGGTCAGAAAGTTAGGTTTCAGTTGTTGCTGTTGTTTTGTCGCTAAGTCCTTTCCAGCTCTTTTGCAAACCCATGGACTGTAGCCCGCCAGGCTCCTCTGTCCGTGGGACTTCCCATGCAAAAGCACTGGAGCGGGTTGCTGTTTCCTTCTCCAAGGGATCTTCCTGATCCAGGGATAGAACCCGTGTCTCCTGCATTGGCAGGTGGATTCTGTACCACTGAGCTATCTAGGAAGCCCAGGCTTCAGCACCCCTGTCAGTCTTTGTCTGTGAGCCATGAGGAGAGTGAGCTCAGGTTGACCAATTTCTAGCAGCAGTTCCCTTGAGTAGAAGGCCCCTGTGAACCCTTAGCATCCCACATTCACTGTAGCCCTGTAGCCAAAAGTTGGGTGTGCCAGGAAAGAGAACCTGGGCCGGGCAGCAAAACCATCAGCTATACAAACAGATTGAGAGCCATGGACAGTGTCATGGGTGTACAGGACACCCAGTGTCAGCAACACTGGCCACTGACCCAGAATAAAAGGGAGAGCACTGTCCATCAAAACAGACTTAAGAGATATCACAACCAAATGTTGGGCTTTGCATACCAAACAATAGCAAAAATACACCAAACAGATTCAACTATGAACTAATGTTAGTTGATACCAAAGAACCATTGTTAATTTCATTAAGTATGATAATGGCACTATGGTATGAAAGTAACTATTATATTTTCGACATACCAAGGTATTTAGAGGTAAAATGACAAAAATGTCTGGGATTCGCATTAAAATACTTCAGCCAAAAAAAAAAAGTGACAGAATAAATACAGCACAATCAGTAATTATTCAGTCTAGAGAATGGGTACATGTGAGTCTAAAGGAGGAAACAGAACAGGTTCTATCTTGAAAGCAGGACTCCATCGTGGGCTGGACTGTGGACTTTGAGCTATATGCCCAGTATCTCTGGAAACGACATATCAACTGGAAAACCAGGCCCCTGGAAGGAAGAGCCCCAGGGCTCTCCATTGCTAAAAGAATACCCTAATTATCTGTGTAACTGAATAGAATCATATGTTCTTTTATGCTTATTGGGGTATGACCACAGGCCTATTGATAATTATCCACTCTTAACTACCTAGGCTTAAGGCATATGCTGCTACTGCTGCTGCTAAGTCGCATCAGTTGAGTCCGACTCTTTGTGACCCCATAGACAGCAGCCCACCAGGCTCCTCTGTCCCTGGGATTCTCCAGGCAAGAATACTGGAGTGGGTTGCCATTTCCTTCTCCAGTGTATGAAAGTGAAAAATTAAAGTGAAGTTGCCCAGTCGTGTCCAACTCTTCGAGACCCATGGACTGTAGCCTATCAGACTCCTCCATTCATGAGATTTCCCAGGCAAGAGAACTGGAGTGGGTTGCCATTGCCTTCCCCATAAGGCATATGAATCACGGGTTAACTTTGACTGTCAGGGAATTTGGGGAGGTGGGTTTGTGCACGTACACTTAGGGGATATAAGATTTTCACAAAAACTAGCTGGGGTCCTTGGCTAAGAGGAGACTCTGCCTGGGGCCCGCCGGTGTGATAAACTGTGCTCCTCTATCAGCATTGTGCTTCTGAGTGAGTTTGTTTCCCAGAATGCGTGGCTACAACAAATCCACCGTTATATTTCTTTACTTGTGTATGTTTTCAGGGATAAATGAATCAGACCTGATTAAACACAGCTGTTCGACCACCACCCACTCTTTCCCAGTTCCAGGAAAATTCCTAGATATTCTCCTTCCTCTGCCTGTGACTTTGGGACTGGAAGAACTGACAGCAGGCAGTCATGAACCCCTGCATAGAGAGAATCCTAACCCAGGCTCCCAAAGCTCCCTCTCCAGCTCTTCCCAGGCCCCTGCTTGGCCTCCTTCCTCATTGGGCCCCAAAGAGCCTCTCGCCAAAGGGGAGGCAAGACACCTCACTATCTCAGGAGCCTCATCCCTGCCCACCTGATGCTTCCTCCACACAGCAGTTACCTGCCTTGAGTCAGTAGTCAAATCCTTTGCTGAAGGCTGCAGAGCAAGGCTGAGGGCTCAGCACCAAGGCACCCTTAACTAATCTCACCTAAGCCTCCTAGACCCGCCTCGCACTGAGGGAGGCAAGAACACCCTGCCCAGCTCAGAGGGTACCTGCCCTCTACCTGCCACAGGCCATGCAGGCCTCCAGTCTCCATCCCTAAACAGAAAGGAAAAGTAGAACTGGACGCAGGCCTGGAGGACTTGTCCTGGAAGTTGAGGGTTTTGGAGGGAGGAAGGAGAAGCAAGGAAGTGGGACGGGCAGATGGAGAACGCCTTCCATCCTGGAGAAAAGGCCCGATGAACTGCAGGAAAGGAGAGCAGAGCCTGTGCTTCCTTTTCTATGTCCCTACCTTCCAGTCTTTTGTTTATTCTTAAAACAGACTAGTGCTGAACAAGAAGCTGCCCCTAACTTTGACAATGAGGTACAGATGACTAACACTCTCTCTTAGGAGAAGAGCTTCTGGGGGCTTGGAGAGACAATCGCATAAACAGAACTATGTCCAGGAGTCAGTGCCATATTAGGGGGTGACTGGTGTGCTCTGGGCACCCAGAGGAGGCACGGAAGTAACCCTTCACTGTAGGGTGGGCCTGGAAATTTCCCAGGCATAGAGCAGAAGCTAAAAGCCACAGCCCTAGAACTTCCAGTGATGGTGAGGGGTGATACGCCCAAACAGGGCTGCAACAGGGCAACATGCAGAGTTGCACGATGGGACAGCAGCACTGGGACACTCAGATGTATGCTCGGCACCAGGAGGCTCAGGCTAAGGGAGAATGAGGGGCAAGAGGGGAGGGGAGCCAGGTTACAGCGAAGCTGGGGGCTGGAGGAGGCTGTGAAAAGGCTGCCCTGAGGACAGTAGTAGCTGTTTCACAGGGGCAGGTAAGTGAACACCAAGCAGAGTGGTGACGGAGACCAGACGGCCTGGAGAACTGGCTCTGCTGAACTAGAAAGCACAAGGCTGAGAGCCCTGGGCATTGTGACTTCAGGTATTATTGTTGCACAGAAGCCAATTCTGACTCTGTGTTGGAACAGTTTCTTTAACTTGCTTTTCACTGCTTTTGTTATTAGAATCATACAGAATGGTTTGCCTCAGAGAATTCTGCCCCTCTGCCTGACTCTTAACTAAAGTGCCTTTGTTCAGAATCCTGTCCACCTGTGGCAGGAAGGAAGAAAGGAACACATCCTCTGCCTGAGGCTTGCTGTTCTAGGAGATGTTTGCAAGATGAATGGCCTTTTTACTTGGCTTCCTCACCTCCCTGCCATCTCTGATCTATAAAAGAACCTGGCATCCAGCCCCCATAAGATGGTTATTTTGGAGTGTCCCTGGTGGTTCAGATGGTAAAGAATTTGCAAGCAATGTGGGAGACCTGGGTTCAATTCCTGGGTTAGGAAGATCCTGTGGAGAAGGGAACAGCTACCCACTCCAGTATTCTTGCCTGGAGAATTCCATGGGCAGAGGAACCTGGAAGGCTACAGTCCATGGGGTCGCAAAGAGTCGGAGATGACTGAATGACTTTCACTTCACTTTAGCCTGCCATCTTCTTGGTCAGACAGCTCCGCGAATTGTCTCTCTCTTGCCCCAACCCCTCGTGTCTTGGATTCATTGGCCTGTTGTGTGGCGAACAGACGACCTTGGACTTGTAACATTACCAGCCTCTAAACAGTGGAAACAGTGTCAGACTTTATTTTGGGGGGCTCCCAAATCACTGCAGATGGTGATTACTGCCATGAAATTAAAAGACGCTTACTCCTTGGAAGGAAAGTTATGACCAACCTAGATAGCATATTAAAAAGCAGAGATATTACTTTGCCAACAAAGGTCCATCTAGTCAAGGCTATGGTTTTTCCAGTGGTCATGTATGGATGTGAGAGTTGGACTGTGAAGAAAGCTGAGTGCCGAAGAATTGATGCTTTTGAACTGTGGTGCTGAGGAAGACTCTTGCGAGTCCCTTGGACTTGTTAGGTAGGTAGAACAGGGAAAAGGAGTCCAAAATGGCGGTGGCTACAAGACAAGGAAGGGGAAAGCCCGCGAAAATGAAACAAAGGAAGGTCCAAGGACCGGAGTGAGGACCTCAGGTAAAACAAACAACACTCCTGGCTGGCCCAATTTACATAGGACAGGCCCAGGGAGAGATAAAAAGATAAATAGAGGAGCCAAAGCTAGCTCTCTCTCTCTCCCGCGCGCTGGGGCGTGCTCTTCTCCTCGTGTCTTTGGATCGACTTGCCCTCACGCCTCGAAGAGGGATTTTCCTGCTATCTTCTAAATAAAATAGAGCTGTAACACTGATTTGTCTAAGAGCTATAACATGGTCCATTCGAGACCTGAGAGCTATAACACGGTCTATCCAAGACCTGAGAGCTGCAACACGCCGAGGGGGCTTTAACGTCCGTCACTCCAAATCTTTGTTGTGACGAGACAAAGAATCGAGGAACATACACTCGCGTGACAGACGGCAAGGAGATTCAACCAGTCCATCCTAAAGGAGATCAGCCCTGGGTGTTCACTGAAAGGACTGATGCTGAGGCTGAAACTCCAGTACTTTGGCCACCTGATGTGAAGAACTGACTCACTGGAAAAGACTCTGATGCTGAGAGGGATTGGGGGCAGGAGGAGAAGGGGACGACAGAGGATGAGATGGCTGGATGGCATCACCGACTCAATGGACGTGAGTTTGTGAACTCCAGAAGTCGGTGATGAACAGAGAGGCCTGGTGTGCTGCAATTCATGGGGTTGCAAAGAATCCGACATGACTGAGCAACTGAACTGAACTGAACTGAGCAGACTCTCAAAGAACTTTGGGCCCCCCCCAGGTCATAGTGCTCCAGAGAGCGGGGCCCAGGCCACAGGCAATTAGACACAGACTGGCAGGCACCAACAACAGCAGCACCAGGTGGGAGATGAGTGTCCCAGGGACTAAGGGCCCAGTCCTGATGAAGAGCTCCATTCCTCCAAAAACAGTATCACCCCAGTTATAACTGAGAAGGAGATGAGGCAGAGAGAAGAGCTCAATGTTGATTTCAGACAGGAGCAAACACTGTGACAAGTGTTTTACACTGATTGCTCCTTTATGTAAAGTAGTATTTCTGCCTTTCTGTAAGATAACTGTTTGCTACCACGTTATGGAGATGGCTGACTTTTCTCCAAATGCAGAGCGATGTTTGGCATAGTTTGACTTGAAATACGAGCTATAGAATACAGTTGAAATTTGGTTTTAGAGGCATCAAGACATTTATTTTTACTGTAATAAGAGTGGGTGGGTAGGGGATACCTCTGTAAAGATTTTGAGCTGAATACAGAAATTTATATGTATTCGAGTTTGCCTGCATTTTATAGTAAGGAAGGGTGTGCTAATCTTCATTATTTTTTCCCAAGCATTTACTTTGGGTCATTCTTTTATTGAAATTACATATATGAAATTATTTGTCAACTTCCTATCTGCCTCTTTCTCCCAAATCCATCAAAAGCAGCAAAGAAAATGAGAAATAACAGGTTTCTGTCTTTGATTAAATGAGGAAAACCTCAAACTCCAAACTCTAAAATAACTGAGAAAAATTGCTGAGGGCAGAGAACAGCGATCCATCCAGGGAAACCTTTATAGCAGAACCAGTGTGGGACTGACCCACGCAGGTGGGTGGCCTACTCGGGGTGGGGGCTGGGACAAAAGAAGAACGTTGGATACAGTAAAGTAGAAGGAGAAGGTGCTCAGAGAGAGAGGAGGTTACATGAAGGACCTGGCAAATGGCTGCCTCGGCAACATGGGGAGCAGGAAGGGCTCAACGGGAGACAGTAGCAGCTGCCATTCTTGGTCAGCTCAGAGGAGGAAAGGTCAGCAGCCTCAGTCACACGCACTTGTCTTATGAGATGTCCCATGAAATAATGCAAATATCCTGGGCCCTCCCCAACACCATCCTTATTTGAAAACAGCTCATCCAAGAAGTCAACCGCAAAATGAATAGGCAGAGTCTATACTGCGGGGGAGAAAAGAAAGTGGAAAAATAAAGAAACAAGTGAAGAACATCTCTCAGACCCACTGAACCTGAGTCTTAGGATTTCCAGCTGAATCTTAAGAACATAAAAGTTTGAAAAGCTTTGTTCTTAAAAGACCATTTTTAGCCAAAGATGAACAGAAAAACTAGCAAAGACGGCAACAAGTTCAGTTCAGTTCAATTCAGTCGCTCAGTCGTGTCCGACTCTGCGACCCCATGAATCGCAGCACACCAGGCCTCCCTGTCCATCACCAACTCCCGGAGTTTACTCACACTCACGTCCATCGAGTCAGTGATGCCATCCAGCCACCTCGTCCTCTGTCGTCCCCTTCTCCTCCTGCCCCCAATCCCTCCCAGCATCAGAGTCTTTTCCAATGAGTCAACTCTTTGCATGAGGTGGCCAAAGTACTGGAGCTTCAGCTTTAGCATGCTAAATGCATTCACATGTACAACTGAACTACAAACAACTGCAGCGATTTTGGTTCCAGAAAATAGAAATAATCAAAGAAATTGTCTTCAGTAGAGTCGGTAAAGGAGAAGCAGAAATGGTAACAGATAGTACAAATATGTTGATTTTCTCATCTTTCCCAATACAATAGTAACTAGATACTATCTTAAGCTAATAAATAATAAAGAATATATTTAAAGGAATAAGATAGGGTGGCAATACCAAAAACATATAAACACTGAAGGCAGGAGCCTAGAGGGCTCCTCACTGGGGAATCTGACCCCCAACAACTGGCTCATGTCATCACCCACTGTGAACCTCCCAATTGGCAAGGCCCACTATGTTCTCAAAGTCCCCGGTTAGTCCCCATTCTTAATCATGAGCAGGGACTCATAAATTACTAGACATCTGAGAAAAATGTTGAACACACTTAAGAGAAAGAAAAACAATCTGGAGGGAACACACTATACAGGGAGAATGTTTTATGTATGTGTTAAAACTCTTCAGGGGACTTCCCTGGGGGTCCAGTGGTTAAGACCACCTTCCAAAGCAGGGGGTGCATGTTCCATCCCCAGTCAGGGAGCTAAGATCTCACATGCCTTCCAGCCAAAACACCAAAACATAAAACAGAAGCAATATTGTAATAAATTCAATAAAGACTTAAAAAAAAAAAAACCTTCAAATTACACACCCCGAATAGTGAATACTACCACATGTAAATTTTTAAATTAAGATTTTCTTTAATCGTTTTAAAAAATTAAATATCCTTAAAATGGTAACAATGCTATTTTTAAAAAGGAAGGATGGAAGGAAAGGAGGGAGAGAGGGACGGAGGAAAAGAAGGAAGGAATAAAGATTTAGAAGAACACAAAAATAGGTCTTGGAAATTAAAAATCTGACAGCATCTAAGTGGAAAATATGTAAAGTAAGAGTTGGAGGGTAATTTGAGAAACTCTCCCAACAAGGAGGACAAAGAAAAGGAATGGAAAAGATGGGAAAAATAAGAGAAATTCTCCAGGAGTTCAACGATCTAAATGAGAAAATGGAGGAGAAAAATAGTCAATGATCCCCTAAAATAGTAATTTTAGAAATGTTGCCAGAACTGAAGACTTTGACTTTTAAAAGTTGGAAGAACCCTTGAAAAAACCTATAGACCCACAACAAGGAAAGTTACTGTGAAATTCCAGAACATTGAGGACAAATAGAAGATTCCAAAGGCTAGAAAAGAGGGAAAAAAGAGACGCACAGAAAGATCAAGAATTACAGTGACTTTAGATTTATCCACAACCAAGTGGACAAGAGAGTAATCATTTCAAAATACTGAAAGAAAATTATTCCCATCCTAGAATTTCATATTCAAGACAAACCAGTAACCAAGTAACTAGACTTCCCTGGTAGCTCAGATGGTAAAGAATCTGCCTGCAATGCAGGAGAGCTGGGTCGAATCCCTGGGTTAGGAAGATCCCCTGGAGAAGGAAATGGCAACCCACTGTAGCATTCTTGCCTGGAGAATTCCATGGACAAGCCATGAGGTCGGAAAGAGTCAGACATGACTGAGCAACTAACACTTTCAACCCTTCAGTAATCAAGTGGGAAAGTTGAATAGGGATATTTTCAGGCATGTAAAGTCTGAAAAATTGACCCCTAAGTACCTTTCCTTGAAAGGCTACCGTGATGTTCTCCACAAAAACAAAAGAGATAAACAAGAAAGAGGAAGAGATGGGTGAGAAGAACCGGAAGATCCAACAAGGAGAGAAGTGATGGAAATCCCCGATAGAACATTGAAAGAGAATCCCTGGGTGCCCTCTTCCATTGCACCACCGTTAAAACTGGAAGACATGCGGCCTGCTGAGCTGGTCGTGAGTCTCAACTGTACTTGTTTCCATAGGAAGCATTCCTGCTCTTTACCATGCCTTGCTGCTTGCAGCAGTGGGGGATGCTCAGCTCAGCACAGAGAAACAGTCCCTTCCTCCTATCTCATTGCTGCCAGATGTGCAGCACCTGCAAACTCCAGAGACCTGTGGGATTTCCCAGCTGGGATTTCTCTCTCTGGGAAATTCCACCCATGATCTTGCCCACCAACTTCCCTGAGGAGGGCCTCAGAGACTTTTAAGGAAACTGAAGCCAAGGGTATGCCTCAGAACCTGTGTTCAGTGTATCCTCTGGGGCTTCAACAAACAGTGGCCATACTGCCCTTTCCTTCCACAGATGGGTTTCAGTTCAGTTCAGTTCAGTCGCTCAGTCGTGTCTGATTCTTTGCAATCCCGTGGACTGCTGCACGCCAGGCCTCCCTGTCCATCCCCAACACCCGGAGTTCACTCAAACTCATGTCCATCGAATCGGTGATGCCATCCAACCATCTCATCATCTGTCATCCCCTTCTTCTCACGCCTTCAATCTTTCCCAGCATCAGGGTCTTTTCCAATGAGTCAGTTCTTCACATCAAGTGGCCAAATTATTGGAGTTTCAGCATCAGCATCAGTCCTTCCAGTGAATACTCAGGACTGATTTCCTTTAGGATGGACTGGTTGGATCTCCTTCTCAGGAGTCTTCTCCGACGTCACAGTTCAAAAGCATCAACTCTTCAGCATTCAGCTTTATTTACAGTCCAGCTCTCACATCTATACATGACTACTGGAAAAATCATAGCCTTGACTAGACAGACTTTGTTGGCAAAGTAATGTCTCTATTAAAAAGCAGAAACCTAGATTGGTCATAACTTTTCTTCCAAGGAGCAAGCGTCTTTTAATTTCATGGCTGCAGTCATTATCTGCAGTGATTTTGGAGCCCAAAAAAATAAAGTCTGTCACTGTTTCCACTCTTTTCCCATCTATTTGCCATGAAGAGATGGGACTGGATGTCATGGTCTTAGTTTTCTGACTGTTGAGCTTTAAGCCAACTTTTTCACTCTCCTCTTTTACTTTCATCGAGAGGCTCTTTAGTTCTTTGCTTTCTGCCATTAGGGTGGTGTTATCTGCATATCTGGGGTTATTGATATTTCTCCCGACAATCTTGATTCCAGCTCGTGCTTTATCCAGTCCAGCATTTCTCATTCTGTACTCAGCATATAAGTTAAATAAGAAGGGTGACAATATACAGCCCTGATGTACTCCTTTCCCAATTTGGAACCAGTCTGTTGTTCCATGTCCACTCCTAACTGTTGCTTCCTGACCTGCATACAGCTTTCTCAGGAGGCAGGTCAGGTGGTCTGATAGTCCCATCTCTTTAAGAATTTTCCACAGTTTGTTGTGATCCACACAGTCAAAACTTTGGCATAATCAATAAAGTAGAAGTAGATGTTTTTCTGGAACTCTCTTGCTTTTTCGATGATCCAATGGATGTTGGCAATTTGATCTCTGGTTCCTCTGGTTTTCAAAGCTGTACAATGCATTCTTTAGGAGTACATAAATAAGGAGTAAAACCACAAAGAAAAGCAAGGAAGACATATGTAAGTGAGGCTAGAAGGAGGTTAGGGACCTTGAGTGGTTTGTGGGGAAGGACACACGGAAGAGTAGTTATGGTTCTGGTAACAGTCTATTTCCCAACCTGAGATCTGAGTATGTGGCTATTCACTCTATTATTTCCTTTTTCAACTGAAAATGTACTTTTTCTATATTCTTATCTATGTATGTTGCATTTCACAATAAAGTGTTTTAATTTTTACATACGTGTATAAAGATATTCCTTGCATATTTTTTGCTTCAAAATTATAACTAAAAAAAAAAAAAAGGCACCTGGCAGATGGTAGCTGTTGTCTCCTTGTAAAAGGCTACGCAAATAAGCAGACACTGCTCTTAACTTTCAAATACAAGCGCCCATTGCAGTTCATGGGGAATTTGGGGCTCAAAAAGAATTAGAGCCCAAGCCTCCAGATGTTGAGTTTGCACTCCCTGATGAAATGACAGCAACAAACTAGACAAGGATCAATTCCACCACAGTACCTCCCAATCCAGAGCCTTGTTTCAAACCCTGTACTCTCATACCACCTGCCACCTAGACTCACACCCTTCAGTCACTCACCATAAACAGTAGAAGAAAGCACACACCTCTCCTGCAAGACCATTCTCATCTCCATGCTCGGACTTCATGGGGCTTCTCACTATATTATTCAAGAAACATCAAATACCCTTTCAAACTTTGAACACCCTTTCAAACTTTTTCAGTGGTAATTCCCTCTGACTGAAGAGTTATCCAGCCCCCACCCCCATCAGTATGACAAAAATCCTACACACCCTTGAAAGTGAAAAGTGAAAGTGTTGGTTGCTCAGTCGTGTCCAACTCTTTGCAACCCCATGGACTGTAGCCTGCCAAGTTCCTCTGTCCATGGAATTCTCCAGGCAAAAATACTTCTCCAGGGGATCTTCCCAACCCAGGGATCGAACCTGAGTCTGCTGCATGGCAGGCAGACTCTTTACCATCTGAGCCATTAAGGAAGCCCACACACCCTTGAAGGCTCACTTTGACATTCTTTCCCTCATAAAATCTTCCCAGACCCTCTGGACTCCCACATCAACAAGTGTTCGGAATGTCAGCCCCTATCACACTGCACTCAATGGCCTTGTCTCTCTGTGCTCCCTTTTCTAAACCAAGAGCTCCTCAGCCAAGAACAGTATCTTTTTCTTCTAAATTTTTACCCATCACCAAGTCAAGCTATGACATGGAGTGCTAACAAAGGCCTAATGAATAAATAAATTATTCTTCAATAGGACAAATTGTAAACACACAGATGCTCTCTCATCTGAGTGATCCTTTTAAATCAAAGAAAATCAAGTGGAAGTTGGAAGAATCCTCATGGGAGACCTAATATTCCCCAGTGAAGCCAGTTCTATAGATGAGCTCAGCCCAGGAAATGTCAAACACCTGTTATGTGATGGCTTAGGGCTATGGCTTCCAAAAGGGCAGTATTACATTTCCAGGAAGAATATTATTTCCTTCAAGGAGACAGTTTTGTCATCTGCAAGAAAATTAATGCTTCCTTAGCAAGGTGAGCTTCCTTCTCAGGTAAATTACTAAGACTGTGATCCACACAGTCAAAGGCTTTGGCATAGTCAATAAAGCAAAAGTAGACGTTTTTCTGGAACTATCTTGCTTTTTCTATGATCCAGCAGATATTGGCAATTTGATCTCTGGTTCCTCTGCCTTTTGAGGAGATGCAAAGAATGGGATCATGAAATCCGTTCCTGAAAATATCTAACTATCCAAAGACCTGTTCCACCAGTTTCCCTGGAGCAGAGTGCCTCAGTCTCCACCCTGAATTTCCTGTAGGGGGTGCTGAAGGTCAACAGCTGCAGCAGCACAAGGTTCAGTCTCTGCAGAGGCAGACGGCAAACGCCCTTGTTGTTCAGTCGCTCAGTGTCCGACTCTTTGTGACCCCATGGACTGCAGCACTCCAGGCTTCCCAGTCCTTCAGCATCTCCCAGAGCTTGCTCAAACTCATGACAATTGAGTCGGTGATGGCATCCAACTGTCTCTGTCGTCCCCCTCTCTTCCTGTCTTCAATTTTCCCAGCATCAGGGTCTTTTCTAATGAGTCAGTTCTTTGCATCATGTGGCCAAAGTATTGGAGCTTCAGCCTCAGCATCGGTCCTTCCAATGAATATTCAGGGTTGATTTCCTTTAGGATTGACTGGTTTGATCTCCTTGCAGTCCAAGGGACTCTCAAGAGTCTTCTCCAACACTACAGTTAAAAAGTATCAATTCTTCAGCGTTCAGCTTCCTTTATGGTCCAACTTTCATGTCCATACATGGCCACTGGACAAACCATAGCTTTGCACCTCTACTATATGCACCTCTGTCAGCAAAGTGATGTGTCTGCTTTTAAATATGCTGTCTAGGTTTGTCATAGCTTCTCTTCCAAGGAGCAAGTGTCTTTTAATTTCATGGCTACAGTCACCATCTGCAGTGATTTTAGAAACCAAGAAAATAAAGCCCATCCCTGTTTCTACATTTATTTGCCATGAAGTGATGGTACCAGACGCCATGATCTTAGTTTTTAGAATGTTGAGTTTTAAGCCAGCTTTTTCACTCTCTTCTTTCACTTTCATCAGGAGGCTCTTTAGTTCCTCTTTGCTTTCTGCCATAGGGGTGGTATTATCTGCATATCTGAGGGTATTGATATTTCTCCCAGCAATCTTGATTGCAGTTTGTGCTTCATCCAGCCCGGCATTTCACATGATGGACTCTGCACATAAGTTAAATAAGCAGGATGACAATATTACAGACTTGACGTACTCCTTTCCCAATTTTAAACTAGTCTGTTGTTCCATGTCCGGTTCTAACTGTTGCTTCTGGACCTGTATACAGGCTTCGCAGGAGGCAGGTAAGGTGGTCTGGTATTCCCATCTCTTTAAGAATTTTCCACAGTTTGTTGGCAAGCTCCAGTTTGTAATTGACAGGTCTTTAACCGACATGCGAGTGAAAACAAGCAGCCAATGGGAACCAATGACACAACCAAGAGCACCTGTGTGAATAGATGTCCTGGAGAACTAGGCTCAACCTGCAACCATGCACGCACACACGCTCTCTCTCTCACTCACAACTGAGTACTAGATAAGGTTCCAGGGCCTTAAACACAACCCCAGGGAAAGGATAAAACCCTCAATTGGCCGAGCTTAGGTTTTGCCACTCCAGCAGAATGGGAGTTCAAAGCAGAAATTGAGTTATAGAAAACTTTAATTACCTTTTTTTGGCTATGCTGGGTCTTTGTTGTCTGTGTACAGGCTTTCCCTAGTTGTCACAAGCAGGGGCTACTCTCTTGTTGTGGCGCGTGGGCTTCTCATTGCAGCAGCTCCTCTTGTTGCCCAGCACTGGCCCTAAAGCAGCACAGGCCCTTGGGTGGCGAAGGCTCAGTTGCCTCACAGCATGTTGGACTTAGTTCCCGGATCAGGGATCAAACCCACGTTCCCTGAATTGGCAGGTGGATTCTTAACCACTGGACTACCAGGGAAGTCCATAATTATATTTCTTGCACAGGTGAATTTATGAACAGAGTTTCCTCCTTGCTGCAGTAAATATTTTGGAGGCAGAATCAACAAGACTTGGAAGTCTGATGTATGATGCAGTGGTGGGGAAGAAGTCTCTGTCCCCTCTGAGATACCTGTCTCCCAAATGCCCCCAGCAAATTCAGGTCTTCAATTCTGTCTGCAAAGTTTTCCTTCCTTCCTTTGATGTTCTTTTCTCACAGCCTATAACATAGGTTCTACTGCTCTTACCCAGTTATTTAATGATCAGGAGCCATTACTGGTTACTCTAATAAAGCAATGTATTTACTAGCAATTTACTGTTTACTTCCTAGAAAAAGTATCTCAAAATCGCCCCATTCAGACTTCTGCACAATAGTCACTTAAGTTAGTCCATAGGGCCTGGAAGAGGTCAGGGCAAATTCTCAAATGCTCTGCCTCCATGAGTATCTCATCTGGACCTTCCTGTTTTATTCTTTCCCTTTGCTTAAGCTCCACTACCCTCACAGAAGGTCCAGTCCTCACCCTGGTATTCGAGATTATTTCCCACTAGATCCCATCTCTCGTCCTCTCAGTCTTATGTCCTTTTCTCTAAACCTCTCTTCCTCTCTGGGGTGGTGGGAAGGGTTTGTCCCAGGCCTTCCTGCCCAAGAGTAAAAAGGCACTTCTCAAGTGTAGAGGGAGGAGGATTGAAGGAAAAGAAAGGAGAATTAGTTACCTCCCTCAAAAATGGTTAATAAATTCCTTAGGTGGGCAAGGCCCAACTCCAGGACTCAAGGAGAGGAAGGCACCGTGATCTGACAAATTCCTCCCAGAATACAGCCACAGGATGAGGGTGGCAAGCTGGATGGGGCTCAGGAACTGCACTGGGGCTGCCTGAAACACACACCTCTGTGAGGCCCATGATGCCCAACCTCACCTGTGCAGACGGGGCACTATGCTGAGATGGTAATCTGGTTGGCATCACCCTTATCATTTTCCCTTTCCTCCTCTCCACTCAAGCACCTGGTTCTGTAACGGTTGCCTTGAAGTAGGAATAAAGTACTACTTTATTGGAAAGTGGAAAGTAGGAGAACATATAAACCATCCTGGATTTTATGTTTCGAAAGTCCAAGCTCTTATAGACTTGATGGTTGAGGTCAGTAGCCTGCAAACTTTTGCTTCCTGCTTGCTTCCTGCTCCCCAAAAACAGTTTTTAAAACTACATACCCTTTCACACAGGACTAGCTACATAAACTGGAGTACCTAGAACAAAATGAGAATGTGGGCCCCTTGCTCAAACATTATTAGGAATTTCAAAGGACTTCCCTGGTGGTCTAGTGGTTACTTACAACTCTGTGCTTCCACTGCAGGTAGCCCAGGATCCATCCCTGGCCAGAGAACTGAGATCCCACATGCTGTGCAATGTGGCTGGGGGCAGGGGGAAGCGGGGGATAGGAAGCAATTCAGGAAGCAATGGCAGACTGTTAAGCCAAGCTCAGAGCCCTCCTGAAGTAGAGGTCTTGAGTGACTGTGCAGGTTACCCAGAAGAAGCTGGCTCTGCTCTCACACATTCCTAAGTTAGCCTCTAAATACATATATATAACATTAAGCAGTTGCAAAAGATGTGATTTTAGTATCCTGCATACTTGCTTTAAAAATATTTTCTTCCTGGGACTTCCCTGGTGGTCCAGCGGTTAAGACTGTCTCGCCGATCCTGCCGACTATGCCAATTGTCTTGCTGTATCTCACTGTGTACACTGTTTGTTGAACCCATGGTAGGTAAAGCATGAGTGGGGGAGCTGGAAGAAAACTCAAGGAGACATAGGAACTGCAGACATGTTTCTTCTCTCCAGATTGGCACAGCAGCCGTAGCAGCAGCAGACATGCTGTGTTCTCCCTTCTCATGGTTGACCCAGTGGACACAGTCATAACACAGCCTTACCACCATAACACACCCATAGGGTAACTGCAAGGGCTTTTTCAGGTGGAATTTATGCATGCTTACAGAACAGAAGTAGCTCGTGGCCAACCGAGTACCTTGTGAGCCACATGCGCAGTGCTATGTGATCTCAGCTGTTGCCTAATCATGATTTACAAAACACAGGGCAAGAGCGAGAGGGCGTGGGGTGAGAGAGCCTGACCACCGCCATCTCCGCTGATTTGCTGTTTGCTTACAGACTCTGTGTTCCCAGTGCAAAGGATGCAGGTTTGATCCCTGGCTGGGGAAGATTCCCATATGCCATATGGTGCAGTCAAACAAAAAAAGGAAGAAAAATTTTTTTCTTTCAGTTCTCAGAGCAGTATAATAAGTTAATTCAATGTATGAGAAAGATCTGTCATGACTATTCATCAATGTTGAATGAATAAACAAACTGCGGTACTTCCATACAATGGAATACTACTTAGTATTAAGAAGGAATGAGCTTCTTAAGTATTAAAAAGGATACACGCTACAACATGGATAATTTGCAAAATAATTATGCTAAGGGAAAGAGGTCAAACAAAGCAAAGTGCATGCTATATGAAAATGCAAAACACTTATAGAGACAGATCAGTGGTTGCCTGGGGAGAAGGATGGAGTGGGAGGGAAAGATGACAGTTAGGTGGAGCCATATGGCTGCAATCTCCCCAACAGAATGAGTGAAAGTGATGTATAGTCATTAATGGGTATTGCTCATAAAAACAACCCATGCAACCCTTGCTCTACCTTCTTTCCCATCCTCTCATTGAATGAAGAGAACCTAGATGAGGGCAGAGCCACAAGACAGAGAGTGGACCCCTGAACGACAGCCTGAAGCAAAGTCCCCTTCATCCAGCTTTGGACTGTGACATGAACAAGAACTAAGCTATTATGGTATTAAACCCCTGACATATTGGAGTCGGTTGTTACAGCAGTTAGCCAACACTGACTAATACAGAGTCTAATGTAAGCTCCCTGCCAGGAGATAGCAAGCTGGTTCCCTCAAAGTAAGGTTCTGCCTAGGGGCTCAGGCTGGTTCCCCAAAGCTTGCAAATTGGGCTCAGCACTGAGAATAGGTCAGCTGAGGGAGGGAGCATTTCGTAATACTCTGTCAGTTTTCTCGTAAACCCATCGAGCCAGTCCTGATATGGCTAGGGAAGGAGCCAAACTGCCCACCAAGCTGCTAAGAAGTTCTTCTGTAGTAAGACCCTTTGGTGACTATTCATCTGGCATACAAATAACCCTAGGCTCTGAAGCCATTCTGGGCAGTTTATCCACATTTATCTTCCTCAAAACTTCTCATCACTAAGCCTTTAGTCTGGGACTTCCTTTCAAGTCCCTGACCAACAGACCATACCATGAACCAATGGCCAGGAACCCGTGCATCTTCACTCTGGGGACTCTGGGCACACTTCCCTTTTCTAGGTCCCTCAGGCCTTCTCGGAGGAAGACTAGAAGACTCTAGCACTCCACTTTCAGCAGTAGCCAACATAATGTGCAAAGCCACCTATAAACAAGGCTTTAGGTTCTTCTTCCTTAATCAACCTATTACAAACAACTCTCTTGGAGTAGCACATCAGTTGCAGAAGAGGAAACAACTTGCTCAGGCAACCTACTTGTGCCTTTAAGGCCTGCAGGATCCCAGCCGTGTATGTCATGTCCTCTTCATGAAGGAGTGAGGCCTGGTCATCCCTGGTTCTATATCTAGGTAGATCAGATACCACAGTAGCTCAGGTCATGTGGTCACCTGCTGTGCCATGATCAGGCATCCAATTTCAACAGACTCCTGGAGCAAGGCAAATGTTTCTCAAAAGGAAAATAACTGTTGCAGGAGGTCATAACTTTGCTCCAAAATCCAATGCCCAAACATAAAATGCGAAAGGCAGAACCATCTACCCTAAAGCCTGATCCAGTAAGAAAACCATCTCTCCTTGTATGGTCCCCCCTAAAGTTGATAGTTTTCAAGTGATCCAGTAATAGGTAAAAATAATATACTGCAGATGGTGACTGCAGCCATGAAATTAAAAGATGCTTACTCCTTGGAAGAAAAGTTATGACCAACCTAGATAGCATATTCAAAAGCAGAGACATTACTTTGCCAACAAAGGTCCGTCTAGTCAAGGCTATGGTTTTTCCTGTGGTCATGTATGGATGTGAGAGTTTTACTGTGAAGAAGGCAGAGCGCCGAAGAATTGATGCTTTTGAACTGTGGTGTTGGAGAAGACTCTTGAGAGTCCCTTGGACTGCAAGGAGATCCAACCAGTCCATTCTGAAGGAGATCGGCCCTGAGATTTCTTTGGAAGGAATGATGCTAAAGCTGAAACTCCAGTATTTTGGCCACCTCATGCGAAGAGTTGACTTATTGGAAAAGACTAATGCTGGGAGGGATTGGGGGCAGGAGGAAAAGGGGACAACAGAGGATGAGGTGGCCGGATGGCATCATTGACTTGATGGACATGAGTCTGAGTGAACTCTGGGAGTTGTTGATGGATAGGGAGGCCTGGTGTGCTGCAATTCATGGGGTCACAAAGAGTCGGACACGACTGAGCAACTGAACTGAATATACCTAAATTTCGTATATTTTATTTTATTTTAATTTTTTTTAATTTCGTATATTTTATACTGAAGTCTAAAGTCTAGAGAAGTCCACAAAGTAGTATACCTCTTTATTAGTGGTCAGGAGTGTGGTGTTCAGCAACTTGTCCTTTATTTGGTGCAGAATATTACAATACACCCCAGAACCCTAGAAAGTTCACTGAGTAGACAGACCGCTATATATTTGTGGGGTTTGTTATCTGCCCTCTGGCACACATTTGTATGCTTACCAAATCATCTAGGGTATCCGCCACTTCCTGTTCTCAAGCTCCATCTGGAAACTGTCATCAGTATCACAATATATTAGCCTGATATCCCCTGGAATGGTGATCTGGTCAAAAATTCCTGTAAGCTGAGTGTATCCAGACAGTGACACACCCCTGAAGCGAGACAGTGAAAGTCTATTCCTGCCCCTGCTAGAGGAATACAAACTATTCCTGAGCTTTGGTATAGAATAAAAAGCACTGACCTGACCTATCATTGTGGGCCAACAACTGTGCTGGTCTACTCCAAGAATGACCACTCTGAAGAAGTCCCTCAATTGGGTTCCCTACTAGAATGAGTTTATCATAATGCTCGATCATTTTTTAAGACCATCTATCTTCTCTGTTGAAGTATGAATGGATAAAGAAACTGTGATATAGACAGACAGATATCTGTATATATATAAAGGAATATGTAAGTATATACCATATATATGAGTATATATATAAGGATATACAAAAAGTATATATAATAAATATAAAAAATATTATTTGGCCTTAAAAAAAGAAGAGAATTCTGTCATTTGCACATGTATGAAATTTGAAAGGCATTTTAAATGAAATAAGCCAGTCACAAAAAGACAAACACTGCATGATCTCACTTACATGTGGAATACTTTTTTTTTTTTAATCTAAATTCATAGGGCTTCCCTGGTGGCTCAGTGGTAAAGAATCTGCCTGCTAATGCAGATCCCACATGCCTCAGAGCAACTAAGCCCGGGTGCCACAGCGATTGAGCCTGTGCTCTGGAGTCCAGGAGGGACAGCCGCTGCTCTGGAACAAGAGAAGCCACTGCAACGAGAAGCTTGCACAACAGCAAAGACCCAGCACAGCCAAATAATAAATAAATATTTTCTTAAAAAGAGAGTAGAAAAATGGTTACTAGACACTGCAGTGTAGGGAAAAGGGGAAGGTTTTTCGTGTTTTTTTAAAGTAGAATGCTGGTTGCCAGGGGCTGTAAGGATAGGAGAATGGGACCTTATTTAATGAGTATAGAGTTTCAGTTTAGCAAGAAAAGAGTTTTGGAGATGGATGGTGGTGATGGCTGCACAACAATTTGAATGTATTTAATACAAATGAACTGTACACTTAGAAATGGTTAACACAGTAAGTTTTATGTTGCACATATTTTACCACAATGAAAATAAATAAATGGGGGGGAAATGCCATCTATCTTCTGTTCTGGCCAAACTGAAGAGTTAATGTTGATACAGTGGGAATCACCCTGAATCTTTCAAATCTTTGACGATGGTGCTAATCCCTATAACGAGATGAAGTATTATTTTTTCATTCGGTAGTTAGGGAGAACTCCAGGGCCTTCCATTTAGCCCTTACTCCCTAAGTCGGGCCAATGTCAAAATTGTGCCCTTGATGGAGCAACAGCAACTCTACATATAACCACCATAAGTTTCAGGATACCACTGACCCTTGCATGAGACAAGCTGCACTCAACACTATTTTTGAAAAATCTGTTCTACGTGCATGTCACATATTCAAAAAAGAGTAAACATCCCATTTTAAACAATTAAATACATAATCATTACACTTTTTTAATGTTCCATTGATATCACTCAGAATCCTCCCACACACACATATACTTTTTTGGAAACACTGACCTAGTATGTGCCCCAGTCATCTCATCTTTATCACACCTGTTGTAATTGTGTATTTCAGTGTCCACTCTTTCCACCTGACTGAGGAGCTGAGTCTCCCTGTCCTAAGCACCAAACGCTGGGTTCCCCGTGGATCATACACTGAAAATAAGGATCTAAACAATCCCTTCGTCCCATTCAGCTCAGGCTGTCCACAAGCCCATGAGTTCTGGCTGTCTGATGCTGAGCAACCGTTTCATCTTCCGTAGCCCCCGTTTTCTCCGCTGCAAAATAGGAGCTATAGCACCTGCCAGGTCGTGTAGGTACAAGAAGTCAAGTCACAGCTGTGAAAGTAGCGGAGCACTATAGAAACTACTAATATTACTAACATTCACTCATCCATTTAACAGCCAGTTTTGAAGCGCCCAGGGCCTTGCAGCACGGTTACTACAGCGCACACCCCCTCCTGGCGCAGGTCTCATCCCCGGAATCCCGAAATGAGGAGGGCATTTCCTCACCAGGTTTACTCTCTCGCGGAACTCCGGGTAGTGACCTTATGCAAAATGGCGCAGGCGGCCTCGGGGGCTAGTGCGGCGGCGCGGCCTCCGCGTGCCCTCTGACCTGCTGGCAGCGGCGGAGGGGGAGCCGGGCGCCGCCATATTGGCTGTTGTCCTGTGAGGGGAGCGGCGGCGGCGGTGCGAGTGGAGCAAGGGAGCGGCGCGAGAAGCAGCATGACTCGGAGGCGGAGCAGGCCGAGCGGCGGCGCGGGCCGGCGCGAGCGGGCGCGGGCCACGGGGCCGCAGAAGCCCCAGGCGCCGGAGCCCCCACCGCCGCCAAGCCTGGAAGCGGGAGCGGGTGCAGGGCCCCCGGAGGCGCCGGCGGAGCCCTACCGCGACGACCCCAGGGAGGAGGACGAGCCCAAGCTGGCGCCCGGCCCCCAGGTAGGAGCGAGCGAGGCGAGTCTGGCTGCTCGGGTTCTTTCACCTCCCCGGAGTGGGGCTGGGACGGGCTTGGGGATGGACCATTCCCCGGCTGGGGCCAGAACCTTAACCCTCAGGGCCAGAGCTGAGGCTTTCTCCCCCAAGGCGGGAGTGAGCCTGGACCCTTTGGTCCAAAGCCGAGGCACGGCCCGTCCGGTTCTGAGTGAGACCAGCCTCCCTGCCCTCTCCCGCCGCCTCCGGGATACCTTCTGGCCGCACACCCAGTCTTACGGCCACAGCTTAGCTCTGTGCCCTTCACCTTCCCTGGGCCCACCTGCTCCCCACCCACCCACAGGCCACGTCGGGGCTCTGGGCCCTGGAAGGCTGCAGCCTGTTCCCTCCCACCCCCTCGGGAGCAG
Source organism: Capra hircus (assembly GCF_001704415.2). NCBI lineage: Eukaryota > Metazoa > Chordata > Mammalia > Artiodactyla > Bovidae > Capra > Capra hircus. Next base: position 71,568,298 of record NC_030814.1, read on the forward strand.
CTCCACCCCTTCCCCTCGCTGCTCCCTCAGCAGCTGTGCCCCCAGCATCTGTCTCCAGGGCGCCCCCCCCCCCCCCCCCCCGCCCCGGGCCCTGCGCCTTGCCCAGCTGAGCAGTTGAAGCAGACAGCCAGGCTGCCTAGAATTATTTGGTGGGGCTTCTGTACTGAGTTGGAAACCCAGCAAAGCCTGCTCTTTCTCCCCACTATACCCCCGACCCACGAGGTAGTCCACCCAAACCCTCAGATCCCTGGGTTTGGCGAATCCTGCTGAAAGTGAGCAGTAGGAGGACTCTCCAAGGCTTCCAGCTTGTCACCTGGAAGAAGGTCACTTTCTTTTGAGCAAAGGAGATAATAGGAGGTACCCTGCCAGTGTTTACTGCGAAGCTGGGGTGGCATGAGCCGCAGTTGCTCTGGGGGGGTTGTGGCACCTGGGGCTGGGTGGCTCGCCCTAAGCTTGCTCTGACAAAAGAGTTTTGAGTTGGTTTTTTGGATGAGTCTGCCGAGGAAGGCAGGCTCCTGCAGGAGTCTTGGAGGGTCGGATGCAGCCCCGGATGAGGATGAGGCGTGGCGGAAGATGCGTTTGGCTCTGCAGACACTGCATCGGGCAGCAGGGGACTCTGGGAGGCTGGTGCAGCCTGAAGGCATGGCTCTTGACAGCCTTCTAGTAGAATCTCTGGAATTGTGCATGTGAGTGGGGATGCTATTTGGGGTACCATTCCCAGAAAGCCTTTCCTGACCTCCCCAGCTGTGTGAGGTGCCCCCTCTGTCCCACAGCCCCCCATGCTCTCCTCTGGTAGCACTCCCTGTTCTACAATGACATAGTCTGTTGATGTGTCTGTTCCCCCCACTGAACTGTGAACTCCACAGGGGCACAAATCATGCCGTCTGTCCCCAGCCCTCCACTCCTAGCCCTGGGCCTTGCTGACACAGAGTAGGAATAATTAGGTGAATGAGAGAGAATGAATCCGTTGAGAACCCGAAATTACTGTAACCCAGTTTTTATACTGTCTCCTTTGTGTCTTAGATCATAGTAAGATTTTTAATTAATGAAGATGTCACCACTTACTGAGTGTGATAAGCCCCCCCCCCTTCATCCCCATCTCCTACCCTGGGCTGAGACTGTTTCCAAAGGACTCCTCAAGTTGAGAACTCAAGTTGGACCCCACCCTTGCCTAGTCTAACTTCGCACCCTGAAGCTGTCTCCCCCTCTAGCCTTCTCTGGACCCCTGGGAGTGCTGTTCTCCAGAAGAGGAAGGTAGGGAAGGGAGAGTCAGGGAGCTGTTGTCTTCTCTTGTTTACCATTCAGGGTCCCCTGCCACTTAACCAGCCTATAGTATTCATGGCCAGAAAGTTTGGTTGATGACATAACCATTCAGTTTTTATTTAGGTCGCAGTTTTAACATGATAGATTGCTACCTACTCCACTACTTGACCTTTCAGTTAATTCATTTATTTATGCTAAGCATTTTACATACCTTCCCACCAGCCCTGTGTTCTCCTCAGCATTTAGCACGAATGTGATGAGTTAACCATTGATATAATTATTAGTCTGCTTTTGCTTTGTAAACTCTTGAGAGTGTAGGAACCAAGTCAGTCACTATTGTACCACTAAGCCTGGTGATTGATAAATTCTAATGAATGAAGATATAAATACTGTTAATCCCATTTTTCAGATGAAGAAACGGAAACTCAGAGAAACTAAACATTTGCCCAAAAAACTCCTACTATAGGTACACCTACCACCGCCTCATAAAGTACCTTCTTATGTACTGTGGGGTATTTAGCAAGACTTTTTTTTTTAACTCGAGCTGTAACAGGTGAAACAAATGAACAAACTTCTGATTGAGCCCCGTTTTTGCTGGGGAAGGGGGTTCTAGGTGCCAGAAGCAGGCCTTTGTGCCTTGGTGAAAAGTACCTGCTGAAAAAATTGGGATCAGTCCTTGCTCTGCCCGCAGGCATACCTTTGGCGAGGACCTCTGGCTCCCACCACCACTTAGTCCCCTGTCTTAAGCACTTAGAGTGGGTAAGTAAGGTGAAAGTCAGTGTCGAATGCCACACTGAAGCCAAAGCTGGAGAATGGGATCACTTTCAGTCTACACACAGGGTTTAATGCCCCAAATCACATGTTTTGTTTTTTGTTTTCATTTGAGCCAGTATTTTTAAAAATCAATTTCCCACAAAACTGGATTTGTGCCATCTGCTGCTAAAAATCTGGTACTGCTAGGCCCATGTTTCCAGAAGTTAGTCATCTGCAGTCTCTGGGAAGTGTCTGCCCTCTTCATCATATGAAGGACACCTGATCTGTGCCAGGCCCTGGGCTAGCTGGTATACAGAAGTGAATCAACTGTGGACCCTCCTCACAAGGGGCTCATTTGGTCTAGAGAACATGTATATAGCAGTCATGGTAAGGCTAGAAGAGCGTTGCTTTCTCTGAGTTAAGGCTCATAGGCCTCTCTGGTTCCATCCAATCTCCTTTGCTTATTTTTGTAACTTGTATGCATTTAAATGCAGGACCTTGAACTTAATTGGAATCCCAAAAGCCTTTTCTTCTAATTGTTTAGGCCCCTAAACAACATTGATACATTCACTGAAAACCCAAATCCTTGTTTGTTTGTTTTTTCCCCCCATAAGAAGACTAAAACAGTTATAGCCTTCTTAGTGAAGAGGGGAAAAACAAATTACAAAGCAGTTGAAGGAGGCAGAGAGACATAGTATTTAATCTTACAGACTTGGGGTGAGCTTCCTGCTCAGTCTCCTAGCCTTGTTACTCTAGGCATGTTTCTTCCCGTCTTTAAGACTCTTAGGCAGCTTCACAAGAGAATGTGGAGCAGCCCACATAGCATCTAGTGCTGCTCATGCCGGAGCTAGAATTGGATGTGGCATGTGGCAGGAGCCGTTTGGCCTTCCAAAGCCTGAGTGTTCTCACCTGCCGGCCCCACTGGCTGCTTCTAGTTCTCTTGGGCCACTCAGCTTGCAGTCCAGGTGCACACTCACTCAGTAAACCCCCAGGAGACTCACTAGACTATAAACTGGCGTTGGTAGGGGTTGAGCGCATCCTGTCCTTCCATCTCTCCTCTACAGCTTCCCGTGGGACTTTGCCCAGCCTAGTTTAAAGGAACGCTAGAGACATGGCTCCACCACTGCTCAGAGTTAAACCTACTCCCTCATGGGACAGGAGCAGATGACAGTCAGTATCTTTATTAAAATCATCTCATTATATTTAATCCACTCAGCAAGTATTAACCTCTGTGCCAAGGCCTTTATTCAGAGCGCACAGATGAATGAGATAATCCCTGTACCCTGAGACTTCCCCCTTAAAATCACTGCCCACCTAGCCATTTTAAATGCAGGTAGGAGGAGATAATGCTGAGTAGAGATCCCTCTCACCTCTGCTCCTTTGTAAACCAGTAGAGCTTCACCATGTAGAAATGCCAAAAGACCTTTGAAGATTAAAACTTCCTAAAATTTTAAATTTCCTTAAAATTTCCCAGAACTATTAAGTGTAATATTGTTAGATGTACTATTAATATCGTACCACCTTCACTTACTAAGCCTAGAATTTTGTGAGCTTGGGCTATGTTCTTAATTCATTTCTGGAGTATTTATTGTACATGGTTCTTATGTGTTCAGTGAGTAGCTGTTAAACTATAATAAAAGAAACGTTAGGTTTCTGGCACCTTATTCTTACTGCCTGCACTGCTAAGCCAGGCTGGCAGTCACTCATTCATTCAGGCCCATTACGCATGCACTGTGCCCAGCCTTCCTCTCACCTAACCTGCTGTTCATTTATTCTACCAACACTAATAGACTCCTGGTCTGTGCTGGGTCCTGGGCTAGCTGGTAATATAGGATTGAATCAGACATGGTCTCTGCCCACAGGGGCTCATGGTCTAAAGAACATATATGTAATAATTACACTTAAGCTAGAGGAGCATCACTTCCTCTAAGTTGAGTCAAATTCTACATCCTGGTACACACCTTTAGAAGTGCTTCAGCCTTTTGTTTGGTTTTCTGTGTATAAAATGACAGTGATACTGGACTCAAACTAGGGTTCAACAGGCACTGAATGTCAAGCACTGAACACATGTAGTAGCTATGATTATTATAGCGCTTTGTTTTGAGGATGCACAGATGTGATAGCCTAGAAAAGGCTTCTTGGAGCTGAGGCTTCAAGGTCAAGTAGAAGGTCCTCCAGAGAAGGTGAGGCAAAGCAGGCAGCGTAGACAAAGACCAGAGTCCAGAACTGCCCAACTCATGGTGAGTGGTGAGAAGTCTGACTGGAAAGTTTAGTAGGTTTGAGCTTTAATCTATAGGCTATGAGGAGTCAAACAAAGATGTGGGAAAGTGAATGAGAGTGTGGGAGGAAGTAATTTTCAGTAGAAGCAACTGTGATTGCTTGATTCTACCTCTCTCGCACCCCAACCTAACTAATGATCAGATCCCCTGTGCTTTGCTAGACCCTGTCCCAGCCCTATAGTCTCTAGGTTTGGAGCCCAGTAACCTGTTCTTAAATTGCCTCAGATGATTTCTGATGTGTGGCTGGGTCTGGGAACTGTTTAACTGAGGGTGCCATGGGGATCTCTGTGGAGGCCTAAAGTATTCTTTAAAGAATGAAGCTTCCTGGGGAAAGAGAGAGCTTTTCCCTAAGCAGATGAAGGAGCAGCCTTAGTTTTTAAAGAAAAAAAAAGCAAACTTTTTCCAGTTCGCCGTTTGTCCATATTCTCCAACTGCTAATCTTTCTTTGTGTATCAAAACATGTGCTGCCATCTCTGCTGAACAATTGGAATGCAGTGACTCATGGGATACAGGCCCTGCCCTTGAAAAGCTCACAGTGCTATGGAGAAGACAGATTTTGACAATCAGGGTACAGGTGATAACCTCTGTTCAGGAGACATGTAAAAAAAGTGTTAGGGCATCCCCTAACACAGAGCAAAGCACAGTTTGTTTTGCCTGTAGACTTAGGAGAATGTAATACCCAAACTGAGCTTCAATAGGAAGAGGCAAAGAGGACAGTGTGAGTGAAGATACACTTTATGAATTGGGGAAAGGGAATGAATATTGTAGAAAGGAGTGGTTCATGGTTCTTCATGGTGGAATGTGCAGAGCAGAAAAGAACTGAGGAGAAGAATGCTTGTGTCCTCGGAAGGACCCTGTGTTTGCACCTTTCAGTTCTGTGCCCATGTTCCCACTCTCATCCTTCCAAGTGCAAGATGGATGAGCATGGTGCTGTCCTATAGGCCACCTCTCCTACATTCCCTCCCCAAGACTCTTCACTATCCAGCTCCCTTTGTGGTTTCCCCCACCATTCTGAAGTGAATAGATATAGAGAAATTCAGACAGAAAGAAGGGCCTAGAAATATTGAAGGTTCTTATTACGAAGTTGTAGCCAGAGAACATGAACTGGGGGGGTTAAAGAGACCTTGAAGGTCATCTGTCTAGTCTTCTGTCCTGTGCTTCAAGTAGTAACTTTGGATTGGGCAAGTCTCACTTAGTAAGTTTCCCTGTCATTTCTTCCAGGACAGAAGAGGAAAGAAACTAACGGGTATTGAGCACCTACTGTGTGCCAGGCCCAGGCCAGGTACTTTACATAATTTATTTCCTTCTGTCCTCACGACTCTGTGAAGTATGGTTTTATTCTCATTTCATAAATGAGGAAATGGAGGCTCAAAGAAATTCAGTAATAATCCAAGATCATACTGAAAATGGCAAACTTGGATTTGAACTCAACAGTCTGTCTTCAAAGGTCATTCTCTTCCACCCATGAGAACTCTGTTGCCATTACAGAGTAGTCGGTAATAAGGTTTGCCTGAGATTCCAGGTAAATAAGCAGGAGTTTAGGCCTTCCCATAACTGATTGCACCCAGGAAACAGGTTCAACAGGTGAACTAGCCTTCACAGGTAGAGGGCCACTGGGGTTAGAGAGACTCACTGCTCTATCCTTGACTCAGCCTGTACAGCCAGAGAGAATTCTCCACAAACTGACTTTATGTTGTGAAACTACTATCCTGTCTCCTGGAAAGACCTGAGCCAACAGCCTGAGTGGGAGTTTGAGTGAAAGCTCAGGGCACGGAGGTGTGGTTGTATTGGCTTCGCAAGAATTAACTACACCTCTGATGGCCAGCATTAGAATGGTCTGAGATTCTTAGCACTGATGCCTTCCCATTAGTGACCTGGAGTGACGCAGCCATGCCTTTTCAGCATAGTATGTTGGGCTAGTTGGGCTGTGTTTTAGTTCCTTTCCTTTGTGTAGAGCAGCTGAGACATAAGCCAGATGGCTTAAACATCATTTATTTATTCAGTGAATGCCTGCTATGTGCCAGGCCCAAGCCAAGCCTAGTTCCTGGACCCATTTAAATGGCCAGGGTCCACTCCCTGCCCCCAAAGAGCTCCCATTCTACAGGGGTTTGGGAGTGGGCAGAGGATATGTGTCTATGGCACAATGCGATAGACGCTATACTAAAAGAACTCTATTTAGCCTGGTCCAGCAAAAGCTTCATCAACCTTTGACCAAGATCTTAGGAGATGAGTAGGAATTTCCTGAGGAGCAAAGCTGAGGTTTGATGGGGCACGGTGTATCTGAGGAATAGTACAAATACAACCTATGGCTCAGGGTGTTAAGCATGGAAATGGAATATGGAGAGATCAGCTGGGGCCACATTATGAATGCCACGGGCCAAAGGGTATCATAGTGAGGGTAGTGAGCTCCACCAAAAAGGAGCCGAGATGAAAAGCGACCAAGGTAGGAATGAGGAGGTCAAGGAAAGAAATCTTCAAACTGGACAGATATGTGAGAAGGCACATTACAAGCTTAACCTTAAGGAGAGAATCCCAGTGTCCTAATTGGTGGTTTTTAGTTTATATTTATTATTTTGTTTACTGATTATAATTGTATATTATTTTAATATGTGTTCCTGCCTGATTATCCAAAATAAATATGAGGCATCCTGGTAGTTTGGGAGCATAGACAACCCTGTGCATGAACCTGCCTGGTTTTACGCATGTGTTCTTAAGGCAGGAACTCTTGTTTCCCAGCACCTAGCACAATGGTTGGCACCAGGTAGAGGCTCTGAGAATGTTTGTTGAATGAGGGAATGAATGGAAGAGTGAATGGCAGTGACTGGGCTGGGGAACTAATCACTTTCTCTGCTTTTGGAAGGGACTTCTAACTGTTGTCTTCTGCCTGCCTCGGTGACAAGGAGGCTTTTGGAGTTGGGCCATTTCTGAATAGAATTTAGAAACTGTCACAGGGCTCCTGGGTAGATACAGCACTGTGTCTTGAGGGAATCCTCTATAAACATATACTAACTCTTGGGAATAAAAGGAACCCATGAAAGAAATGAGAGCAGGTTTGGTTTTAGAAATTAGATCCAGCTTCAAGAGCGGTCCTTGATAGCCATCTGGCCTAGTGACACATAATTCCCAAACTGTGGCCAGAAAGGCTGTGGTGCAAAATTTTCTCATGACCCCAAACAGCTCTTCAGATATACCATGAACTGCTGTATGATTGTTAATAATCACTATTGCTTATAGCACACCCACTGGCTGACAGGCACTGTTAGATACTTTACATCAGCTGTTCTCAAAGGGTTTGGTCTTGGGAACCTTTTACATTTCTGAAAATTTTTGAGGACCCAGAAGAGCTTTTGTTGGTTAAACTATTGAAATGTACCAAAGGAAGTATTAAAGTTGAGAAAGTTTAAAAATATTTGGTCACTCGTTTCAGAATAACACTATTAGAGCTATCATATTACCATAAATAACAATTTTAAAACTAGAGATAACAATTTTCCCAAAAAGTGAGAAAAATGGTCTTGTTTTCACTTTTGCAAATTTATGTCTATCTTAATAGGAAAAGTTTAGATTCTCTTACATGCTTCTGGGGCTTCCCAGGTGGTGCCCGTGGTAAAGAATCCACTTGCTAATGCAGGAGACACAAGGGATGTGGGTTCAATCCCTGGATCAGGAAGATCCCCTGGAGAAGGAAACAGCAACCCACTCCAGTATTTCTTGCCTGGAAAATTCCATGGCTAGAAAAGCCGGGTGGGCTACAGTCCATGGGATCGCAAAGAGTCGGACACAGCTGAGTATGCATACACACATGTGCTTCTGTATTCAGTCTGTTGGCAGTACATTATCTTGATGGAATTATGTTTTTAAAAAAATTTAACTTCACACAGATACATAGTTGGAAAAGAGAAAGGTATTTTGATAGCCTTTTCAGATGATTGTTGGTATTATTCTTTGCAATATGGAATCTGAGAACATAGCAATAAAGTCTTTATACTCATTTATGTTAAAATCTGTTGGTTCATCTAACACTTTGGGTGGACTTTATACCAGTGCATGACTCTGTGGCATCATGCTTTGATCATTTGGAAAAATAGGTTCACTGAGTTATATAGATCTTCCAGATGTTTTCCTGTTTCATTTTATAATATCAAAAAATAGCATTTGTTAATATCACCATCAATTTCATCATAAAGTCTTTTAAGTATTGGGAAGCTGTCAAGCTCATGGTTGTGGATGCAGCTTTTTCAAAATTCTAATTTTCGCCTAAAACTTGAATTTTTATCATTGACCACAGAAACAGAATAGTTTTCCTTGGGGGTGATAGGCTTGTTTTGTTCATTTTCTGAGAAAATGTCTGCCAATACCCAAGTTTGAATAACCATAGTTTGTCAGTTAGTCATTCTTTGTAGTAAAAATGCTCCGTGAAAAATTGGCTTTCCCTTCCTTTGACTTTATCTCTTTTTTCCCAGGAAAAACTAGAAAGTCCTAGCATAATGCTTCTCAGACAAAAACAGAAAAGTCTTGGGCCTGGCCAGATGAGGGCACAGGTACTAGTTTTCATGGGTGTGCATGCCAGCCCCCTGGGCTGGGAGTGGCCACAGTCTAGGGTCCTGGCTCCCTAAGAACTCTGGAGATATGCCTATAGCACAGATACCCCATGTGAGTAACTCCACACGTCCAGAGATTGGGTGTTTGCCCAGAGAATGAAGCAGAATTATCTTGGAGCTTTTATAGCAGATCCCAAATCTAGAGAACTCCTAGAACCTTTCCTTTCGCTCCTCCATCTTTTACCTAAGGCTAGACTGGAATCCGGAGAGGCTCTGAATTTAACCTGAGGTAAGAAGGAATAATTAGCTGTTGCCCAGGGTCACTGGGTTGAAGAATCGATTCCAACAGCCTTTCTGATGAAGAAACATGGTTGGAATTTTCATTCATTTGATAAACATGTATTGATCATGTTCTTCATGTGAGATTACTATAAAATTGCGCTAGCTGCTAAAAAGTACAGCTTGAGAGCAGCTAGTTGAAAGCCTGAATTGACTACAGGGCATACAAGGTCACGATTTCCAAGAATTTGGAAAGTGGCAGGAGATTGCAGTCAAAGGGAACTGTAAACCAAGAGCTTTTCTGCCAAAGCAAAAATTTGACAGTATTAACTGTATATAATATCTCCAGGGCTTGGGATTCTCAACACCCTCTGGCAGTTAAAATAGAGATGAAAATGTCAGAGAGAACAGTCCACAGGCTCCGCTGGGAATTTTACCCAGAGATAGGCACCAAGGCTTAGAGTTAAGACAACTTTGAGGGTGGCCCCCTAAAACTTCCTGGGCCTAGAAAGAAAGAATCTAATATACCAAACTCAGGACAGTAGATAAGCTAGTTTCCAGTGTAGACTTACTAAGAACAGACCAAAAAAGAAGACCAGCCCAGGAGCCTAGATAGTAGATTGAGCACCTCCTGTATGGATCCTTTGAGCTAAGTGCTTTACATCTCTAATGTCACTTAATCCTCTGGGCAACCTTATGCAACATAGGTGGTATCATCTCTGCTTCAGTTTGTACTTAATTAGCTTCCCTGGCCTTGTGTTTCTTCCTTTAACTAGAAAGACAGCCTGCCCTGTAAATTCACTTCCATTGATGGCTAATCTTATTTATCATATGTACCATTTCAACTCTAGGGAAAGTCACATTATTTCCATGAATAAGCAGTCTTGTAATCCCTGAGGAATACAGTCTTCCAATAATCTTCCAGTCTTCCACACTTGGATTGGAACCATTTGGTTGGAGGTCCAGGGTGGGAAGACAGCCTTTTACTATGGGAAACAATTTCAAGCAATGTCTCACCAAACTGCCTGCCAGCTGTATTGCCATGAGGATACTTAACAAATCTGACTTAGCCACTATATGCCCAGCTGAGCCTGTGCCCTGTGCTGTACCGTGAGGGATCCAGACAAGAATCAGACCTGGTACTTGCCCTCTAGGAGCACAACCTAGTAGAAGGGACAGAAGATACAGGTAAATAAGTTAAGTAGAAGGCACAAATCTTGTCACCAAGGCCCAATGTGCTGCAGGGGTATGGAAATGGGAAAGAGAGGTGAATTGTAAGAGGGAATCTCTAGGAAAGCTTGAGTGAGATTGGATCTAGACTGGGCTTTATTTAAGCCCTGCTCATCTACCTATTGGTAAGGGGAGGAAGAAGGGTTTAGGCAGAGGATCTCCTTTAGCAAAGGTGTGATGTAGGAGAGCACAAGGAATATTTGGGGAACTTAAGGAATTACATAGTGGAGTGAGGACAGAGGTTAAGATGCCTGGATGTCACCTTCAGTTCATTACATATGAGAGACTCTTGCATTCTCATAAAATACAGTGACTGTATATTCTATGTTTTCAATCCTAGTCCTGATTTTAAATATTTTTTCCTATTGCTCCCATCATGTTCACAATTAGTGCCATATATTGAGTAGCATATATGCCTGGCACTGGACTAGGTGCTTTATCCCAATGCTCACAGACAACTCTACAAGTCAGAACTTAATCCCATTTTATAGATGGGGAGGCACGGAGTAAGTAGAACTTGCCCAACATTATACAGGTGGTAAGTGATGGAGGCCCAGGATTAATGCCAAAGCCAGTATTGTTTCTTCTACACCTCAGCACCTCCCACAAGTACTTTAGCATCAAGTACAGTCACACAGGTCACATATTTACCTTATAAAAATTGTTTCACTTTTAAAAGAAAACAGCAAATAACACTACACATTGTCATTTACATTGTACATTTGCATTCTTGGTTGTTCCTATAAAACCATATATACTGTACTTTACAGGCCACATTAAAAATTTCAAGAATTATTTTACTCACCCAAGATTTTCGTCTTCTGTAATAACTCGAACCTAACACTGGAAAATGAAGTTCCATTGTAGTAAAATTGCACATCCTGGTGTTTGCCTAAAAAATACAGTCACTTTACTCTTTCTCACAGGAAAAGGGACTTGGGCATTGGCCTTACCTCCTCCTCCTGGAGCTATTAATACTATGGCATCTTGTAGCTATGGAAAGTTTCCTGGGTGCACGTCTCAGAAAGGCCTCCTTTACCTTAACTTCTCTGTCAGCCTTCTACCCTTACCATGTGACACTCACCACAAATGGGTTCTAGAATGCTGTTTTCTTTTATAGCTGCCGCTAAGCAGCTGACTTGCTCACTGAACTGTCCCCTTGGCACAGACTTTAGGCAGCATCTCACATGAGTTCCATATGTAGGATTTCTTTCTCCTTCTCTCTGATGTTCTTTCCCGAGGTCCTTGTAATTCCCCACAAGTTTCGGTATGCTCCTGGTGGTGCTAGTGGTAAAGAATCCCGCTGCCAGTGCAGGAGATGCAGGAGACCCAAGAGACGTGCTTCAGTCCCCGGGTCAGGAAGATCCCCTGGAGGAGGAAATGGCAGCCCACTCCAGTACTCTTGCCTGGAAAATTCCATGGACAGAGGAGCCTGGTGGGTTTCAGTCCACGGGGTTGCAGAGTCAGACACGGCTGAGCGGCTGAGCACACGCACAGGCTCAAACACACATGCTTCTGGTGCCACTGTTTGTTTCCTTTCTTCTTCTAGAAGCCAGGGGCCCAGGTCGGTGTAATTGTAGCATTACAAATTGAAGGATACCCTGATGCCAACTTATTGTGAGAAGGTGATTTTATTTGAAAAAGATGATGCCATTTATTTTATTGGTAGGATGAAAGTGATACTTGTATTATTCCTTTGCTTAGGCCTCTGCAAATACGTCTTGCCTAGTGGTGGGTAAGTTTGGAAGCTTAACTATTATGTGCAACAAACCACCCCAAAACTTAGTGGCTTAAAACAATACCATTTATTATTTGTCATGAGTCTCTCGGGTGTTGACTGGGTGTTTCTGCTGATTGGTGCCTACTGGGCTGATCTCAGCTATACTCATATATCTGATCTACTGGCCAGTCAGCTGGGAAGACTCAGTTTTCCCCACAGGTCTCACATCCCTCCAGCAGCTAACCTGGTCATGCTTACGTGGCAGGGCAGAGGTGCAGGAGCAAGCAAGTCCAGCCATGCAAGGGAGCACGTAGAAATGTACACACACTTTTCAAGCTCATGCTGGCAGCATGTTTGCCGACATTCGTTGGCCAAAGAAAGTGACATGACTGTCTGAGTGAGAAGGGACTACAGTGCAAAGTTGCAGGATATAGGAAAGCCATTAATGGGGTCACTAGACACAATCAGTCTCTTAAGTCACTATCCCTCAGTGTGACAGAAAACCTGTAGACTTACATTTCTAGGTCAGATTTGTCCTAGAAGGAAAAGGGAAAAATAATAATAATAATGACTGTATACTGGGACTGTACTATGGACATGCACAGGGCTAGGCACTTTACTTGTTTATGCACCCCCCCTCATAACAACTCTGCACAGTAGGTAGGAAATCAGAAGTTGAATAACTTGCTCAAGGTCACCCAGCTCATTTGTGGTCAGGGAGGGATTAGAATTCATGTCAGTCTGACACCCAAAGCCCAGGGGTTTTTTACCGCACCTCCCTGCCACTCAGAAGCCCCTGGGTCTGCCTTACCCTCCAGCTCGGTTTTCAGCTGAGTTGATACTCTGACTGGCTCCTCCAGAATGCTCCTGTGATCCTAACGGAATTGTGCAGCTCTTTGGGAAACCCACATGGTCTCCCAAACTGCGTTAACTGAAAGCATTTTTTTTCCTTTCAGGTGAGAATTGGTCTGTAGACTTCACAGACAGCCCAAGAATTGTGACCTCTCCCAGACATGCCACAGCAGGAAGGGCCGACTCATTAACCTTCAAGATCCGGAGACGTTGGGGCACTAGGGCATTTAAGCACGAGCTTTGGAGTCAGCCTCACTGGGGTTCAAATCCTATAGGGTTCAACCACTCACTAACTCTATAACCTTGGGCAACTTATTTGACTTCTTGAAATGTTTCTTCTTTAAAAAAAAAAAAAAGAGAGAGAATAATAACAGTTTGCAGAGCTGTTTACAAGGGTAAAATTGGGTAAATAAAGTGCCTAACCCAGTGCCTGGCACATAATAAGTGATGTCATCAGTATTGTTAATATTGTTTCTAAGCAGAGCCTTTCCCCTTCTGGGAAACCCTGTTTCTGTCTGTTGGACAGGTTCCCCCTACCACCAGCCAGTCTGTGCAGACTTGCTGCCTGCTGTGTCACCGGGAACGCAAAGGCTGGGAAGAAGGCCCTTCCCAGAATGGACTGGTGTTGCAGGGTGAGAAGCTGCCCCCTGACTTCATGCCAAAGCTCGTCAAGAATCTCCTAGGCGAGATGCCTCTGTGGGTCTGCCAGAGTTGCCGAAAGAGCATGGAGGAAGATGAAAGGCAGACAGGTCGAGAACATGCAGTGGCGGTAGGTAACCGCTGAGAAGGGGTCCCCGAATGCAGGAGTGCTGCCTGCCCAGAGAAGTCAGGCTGTTGAGCTGTGGCTGCCTTGTGCTCAAGTGGCTGTCCTCAGGCAGCACCTCCGCCCAGGTGCCAAAGAGGCTGAACCCATACAGCATTAGCAGCTTGTGGCCCACATTTGGGGGAAGAAAAGAGAGGTTTCAGGCAGCCCACCAGCCCCCAAGGACAGTGCACCGTGTGATGGCCGGCTTGGAGGCACTGGTAGATCGAGATCCTGACCCTCCCTGTGACTGTGCTGCCGTCAGCTCTGTGGCAGCTCAGAAACCAACCAGTATGACATGGAAGGCAAAGGTCAGTTTGAGGGTCTGCAATACCTCTGTTAGAAGGCTTCCAAGATGCCCGGGAGCCATCTAACTGCCATCTCCTGAATCACAGAGGTCAGACTCCTCATTTTTCATTCCCCTCAGTCCCTCTCTGTAACCCAGAATCAGTTCAGCTTTAGGACTCCTGGCTTAAAGACCTTTTTCCTCTCCTTGGCAGCTCTCAGGACTCCCCAAAGGCCACAGCTGACAGGCAGTCTCTGCCACTTACCAGACCCTCTCATCACATCCACACACTTCACGGGGAGCACCGCAGCCCCTCTTGGCAAAGGCCTGGCCCATGTTTGCCCTTGCATCTGGAGTTGTGGGAACTGGGCCATTCCCACAGTTGGTGGGGGGTGCCCCAGGGGAAGCCAAGGCAGCAGAGGGCCAGCCCTGAGGTTTACTGTTTTACCATGAGCCTTTTTCTTCCCCAGATCTCCTTGTCACACACATCCTGCAAATCACAGTCTTGTGGGGGTGATTCTCATTCCTCTTCGTCCTCCTCTTCATCGTCCTCTTCCTCGTCCTCCTCCTGCCATGGGAACTCAGGGGACTGGGATCCTAGTTCGTTCCTGTCAGCACATAAGCTCTCGGGCCTATGGAACTCCCCGCACTCCAGTGGGGCCATGCCAGGTGGCTCGCTCGGGAGCCCTCCTACAATCCCTGGTGAGTCTCCAAGCTTAGAAGAGACCTCTCTCCATAAATGGAGAGAGTTGTGTTTTCCTAACCATTTTGTTCAAACAAATCAGATCGGTTATTAAATAAAAGTGGAGCTGTTCTGGTGGGAGCCAAGTAGGGAATCTAGCCCTTGACTATCTTGGTAGGAATCCTTTCCCCAAGACTCTGAACTTGAAAAATACTGCTGGCATTGGCTCTGGTAACTGTTCCCATTGGATCCAAGAGGGGACCTGGTAAGCATTGGCTGAAGAGAAAGTAAAGTCTGCAGGGGCCTTTAAGGAATTAGGTCACCTGACTGCTGCAGCAGCATGGAGGGCCTGAGTGTCTCCTCTTTTCCAACCAAGGGTTGGGTGCTTTTATAAAAGCACTGCACTTCCATCCACACGAGATTGGCAGTGTGAGCTGCTTTGATTATTAGCCAGTTATGCAGCTGTGTAAGCCTTTTTTAGACCCTGGGATAATGCTTAGCAACCCAAAGAAAAAATCTTGAGTTATTGCTGTACTTCGTAAATATGAATTACTGTCTACTTTTAAATGGAGGACCTAGTTCTTCAAAGGGGTGCTACCCGCAGAATTGTGAGGGAGCGATACATAAATGCAGTTATTCTGGTGCATGAGCCAGAGAGAGTCATCAAAGCGCTTTCCCACTTGTCCTCTGAAATTTGGGGCCACCCGAAAGTCTGGCATATCTTGGCTGCCTTGATGCACGTGGCCCAGAAGCAGAGCCTTGTCAGACAGGTCCTAGAGAAGCACTCAAAGATAGAACATACAACCCCTGTTTATGCCCAGCAGAGGTTTTATGACCTTGCATGGGACTGGCCTTCCTGGTGCCTTCTCCCTCAGGCGTGGCCATCTTCAGCCTGTCCAGCTGCTGCCTGCCGAGAAATCTCTCCAGCCCAAGTTACCGCTTGACTTTTCCAAAAGCTCATGGGTCTACCATGCTGAGAGACTGTGCCCAGGCATGCTGCCTCTGGCCACAGTAAGCAGGCTGCTGCAGCAGCGAGCCCTTGGGCCTCCTTCCCAGGATCTGGGCTCCCGCTCTGACACCTCTCTCCCCCATCCGCCCACAGGTGAGGTTTTCCCCATCTCGGAGCACCACCGGCACTCAGACCTCACTGCTCCACCTAACAGCCCCACCGGCCACCACCCCCAGCCAGCGCCGCTGATCCCATCTCACCCCGGATCTTTTGGCTCACCACCCCACCCGCACCTGCTGCCCACCACCCCAGCAGTGCATTTCCCTGCCCAGGTTTCAGAATGCCCTGTTGCCGTGGCAGAATGCCCTGTTGCCGTGGCTGCTGCCCCCCACACCCCAGGGCCATGTCAGAGCCCCCACCTTCCCTCCACCAGCATGCCGCTCCTGAAGATGCCTCCTCCATTCTCGGGTTGCAGCCACCCCTGTAGTGGGCACTGCAGTGGGCACTGCAGCGGGCCCCTCCTCCCACCACCCAGCTCTCAGCAGCTCCCTAGCACTCACAGGTGAGTGGCACAAAGAGCAAACTCCCTGACAACTTGAACTTAAGAGTTTGGGGAAAACTTTGGGGTGGAAGTTAAAGGGTATACTCTGTTTATGTTTTTTCTATAGTTTTTCCAGATATGAAAGAAATGTTTGTTTGTTTGTTTTAACTTGGGAAATTTATAAATGTCAAAATTTTAAATACATGAGAGAAGAAAAAAATTCCTGGCAACCTAAAGATAAACTTTAATACCACATTATATATTCTTTGTTTTCACGTTTCTATATATCCATAACAAAATGAGGTCACATTCTGTATTATTTTTGTGTGGTTACTTTTTAGCATATACCATCATCATTTCCCTAGTTAAAATTCTTCAAAAACTTTCTCAGTGGCCACATGTTTTGTTGTACAACTGTGGCATAATTTATCATTACCCTGTTCCTGGATATTCAGGCATTTGTAGATTTTTTTTGTAGACTGTAATAAGCATCCTTGCACCCAAATGTCAGGAGTTCTGTCCTTAAAGTAGATTCCTAGAATTAACTCTTAAGTACTGAGAAAGTGTGCTTTAATATATATTTGAAAGGTACAGTTCTTTGGAGAAGATCTGCCTTTTTGTAAATCAGGTGTGTGTTGAGGATGTGTTTCTATTTGCCCGCTCTAAAATCCCATCACCCCGATACAGCGCTTGTAGCAGGTTTCTCTTGAGTAGCTTTCCCGTGTGGTAGTGGTGTCTGTGGTTTTTTGTCGTCCGGTTTCACTTAGTGCTGTTAGGTTCCCACATGGCTTCTGAACCTCAGCTTTAAAGGCTGGGAAATTCTTTGCTCTTCTCCAGTTGCTGAACATTTAGGTCATCCCAGCATTTTAACATTATAAATAATGTCTCTTAACGATGTGTTTGCCTAAAGCTCTTCACTCTTTTGGATTTTTCTCCTTGGAATAGATCTCTCGGTGAAAAAAGTTCTCAGTATAAAGGCTATGAGGGATTTTTTGCTTTTATTTTATTGAGAAAGGCTCTTAATACATATTGAAAAATTGCTTTCCCAAGGGGTCTCCAAATTGATGTAACCACCAGTATTAAAGCACTAGGAATTTTTAACTGTGCTAGTATAGTAGATGAATAATGGTCAGTTGAGGTTAAGCTTCTCTGAGCACCTTTTTATTTTGCACCGCTCAATATGTAGGAAATTAGTTCCCACCCTGGGATTGAATCCGTGCTCCCTGCAGTGGAAGTGTGAAGTCTTAACCACTGGGCCGCCAGGGAAGTCCTCCGAGTACTTTGATAATGATTCCTGCCCCAGGGAACCTCCTTGGCTGCTCCTTGCCCCACCCTTCCTCCTGGCTCCCTTTGGCTTCAGCCCTGGAGCACTCCCACTGCTGATGGCCAGCCCAGGACTCTGACTCTTCTAGCACGAATTCTGGGACCTTTCAGACGTGTCTCTTCCTTACCCTGGGAAATTAGTCCATATTACAAGATGCTTCCTGAAATCCAGAGGCAGAGCAGAGCAGTGCAGTGCGAGGGTGAGTCCTAGCTGCTCTTTGGGCAAAACGGTAAAGCACTCTGAGCCTTGGTCTCTTCTGTTGCAGCGTGGGGATGGCAAAACCTGTTTTGCAGGGTTTGGGGGATTGTTAGAAATGATTTGCTGTATACAATACCTGGCACAAACAGTAGCTTAAAATATGGCCCACAAGGCACATTTACTTTCCTAACCTTGAGACGCCATGGCTGAGGCAGCTCTGTGCAGTGGTGCGATCTCAATCAGAAGGACCTTTGAGCATGGTCCACTGTCACTTCCACTGTCAGGGGCCCGGATTCAACCCCTGGTTAGGAAACTAAGATCCCAGAAGCCACATGGTATGGCCAAAAGCAAAACCACAGTGTCAGGGTGGGGGGAACCGTAGAGAATGAAAGGACGTTGGCCTCCTTTGGATGTTCCAAGGAACCATCAGACCACTAATCTGTTCAGACACCTACTTCCTGAGCACTTACTGTGGATAGGCTTGTGATGGTACACACTGGGACCCAAAAATAGAAGTGGCATAGTCCATATCTTCAGGGAGTCCATACTCTGCTCTGGAAGACAGATGGGTGAACAGATCGTCACTGTAGTGTGTGATAGAGGTAAGGCTCACATGGTAGACGTGGGGAGGGGAAGCACAGGGAACCTTTCCAGAACAGTGCCGTTGTGGGGGTCCCTGAGGAACAGTGAGGGTGTTTGCCTTGTTCTTACAAGAGGCTCATTCTGTCTGCCTGCCTTGGTCTTTGTGGGATGAGGCAGGTGAAGATGGTGGGGGAGCTGCTCCCCAGGCTCCTCACAGCGTGCTCCTGCCCTGCCTTTCCTCACCTTTGGGCCTGTCTTTTCTCCCAATTCAGCAGGGACCCTGGGTGCAAGGGGCACAAGTTTACCCACAGTGGCCTGACGTGCCAGCTTCCCCAGCCGTGCGAGGCAGACGAGGGGCTGGGCGAGGAAGAGGACAGCAGCTCGGAGCGTAGCTCCTGCACCTCATCCTCCACCCACCAGCGAGATGGGAAGTTCTGTGACTGCTGCTACTGTGAGTTCTTCGGCCACAATGCGGTGAGTGAGCCTTCCCAGGCCAGAGCAGGCTGGGGGCCGGCCGAGGGGAGCCAGGGGAGTACCTTGCTCTTCCGGGGCCGCCCTTGCTCTTGGAGCTAATAATTGTGCCTGGACCCTGTGAGTCCTCGCCAGCGCCCGCTTGCTAGGGCCTCATGGCATATGGATGAGGTAGAGATTTTTCAGGTTTGCTACCTTTGCTCTTCTCATGGTTTCTCTTAAGATTGACTTTTTTCCTTAGGCAAAAAGAAAGTGGCAGAGGAAAGCTATGATTCTGATGAGCATGTATACGTAACGTGCGTAACCACGGAGAAGTGAAGGCTTGTGCGTGATAAAGGCAGAATGGAAGCCAAGGCTCTCAGTCCCCAGTGTGGGAGCCAGCCAGGGGACAGGCCGTGAGCACAGATGGCGCCAGGAAGGAGGCTCATAGCAGAGTACAGGCTGTCTCCGGACAGGGGAAGAAAGCAGTTCAGAAGTCTCATAAGGTGAAGAGGAAAGGGCTTCTGGCTAGGGGAGAGCAGTTGAGGGCAGAAGAAATTCAAGCAGTTATGTTGCTGGTCACCTTTGAGCTAGAAGTTGTTATCCTCATTTTAGAGATGACAAAATTGAGGCTCACAAAGACTCAGTGAATCTGCTCAAGGTCATACAGCTTCCGAGTGACGAAGCCTGGGCTCAAACCTGCTTTCCTGGCTCCCAAGTCAGTGTGCTCGCAACACTGCTGCCTCCCTCCCACTCCTCCGCCCACCACTGCCTTGGCTCCGAGCCTGGCGGAGGGTGAAGCCATTTGGCCTCTGTGGCTGTGGTAGAAAGAACAGTTGTCTTGCTTCTCACCACATGCTTGGTGCCTGCGGGTGGGAGTGCTCCGGGCTTCCCAGGCCCAGGGTGTAACGTCAGCACCTCCCCTCCCCCAGCCACCCGCTGCCCCGACGAGTCGGAATTATACCGAGATCCGAGAGAAGCTTCGCTCAAGGCTGACCAGGCGCAAAGAGGAGCTGCCCATGAAGGGGGGCGCCCTGGGCGGGGTCCCTGGGGAGCCCGCCGTGGATCACCGAGATGTGGATGAGCTGCTGGAATTCATCAACAGCACGGAGCCCAAGGTCCCCAACAGCGCCAGGGCTGCCAAGCGGGCCCGGCACAAGCTGAAAAAGAAGGTGGGTGTGGGGGGAGCCCAGCTC
Source organism: Capra hircus (assembly GCF_001704415.2). Taxonomy (NCBI): domain Eukaryota; kingdom Metazoa; phylum Chordata; class Mammalia; order Artiodactyla; family Bovidae; genus Capra; species Capra hircus. The sequence continues at coordinate 71,588,225 of NC_030814.1, forward strand.
TACCACCTCTTTTCCCCGAGGACTCCCTCGCCCCCAACCCCCAGGACTTCTCGGGCATGAATAGTGCTGGCTGCCAAAGGCCTTGGCAGGGCTCTCTTCTCTGAGAAGGTCTGAATGGGTTTGGGAGGCACTGGGGTAAGGGGGCCAGGGGGCCAGTGATTGGAGGAAAAACAAGTCCTAGCGTCAGAAGCCGCTTGCTGGATTCCTCAAAGCTTAGGACTTGTTCAGTCAGTCAGTCAGATGTTCATTCAGCAAACACTTCTGCAAATGCTTGGAGCCAAATATGATGCAGTTAGCTTCTTACCCTGGAAAGTTCAGTCCAGTGGAGAAACAACACTGGACAAGCACATTAGTGTGCAACAAGTGCTGGGATGAGGGAAGCCCCCATCCTGCCTGAGGCACTGGAAATGGCTGGACCACCAGGCTGCCTGGGGAGCTGAGTTGTAGAGAGTGAGTACAGATTCATCAGGAGGACCCTCCTGGCAGCGGGCATAGCACATCCACAGCAGTTTTTGAAGCCAGAACTCACACCCAGGAGAAGGCAGGCAGATAGCAGAAGTGAGGGAATGGTATTGCTCCACAGCTCTGACTTGATCCGACAGCCCAGGGGGGTTCACCCAAGGGCTTTAATCACACAGTGCACTCACCAGATGTGCCTCCCAAGGTGACTGTGAAGGAGTGATCCTCCAGGCCAGAGAGCCAAGAGCCAGGGAGAGGTGACCGATAGTGGGCCTAGAGCAGGGGAGCTGGAGTTCTCAGAGGAGGCAGGCGACCTCTTGATTTCAGGACAAGGAGATGATAGAGTCAGCCAGGGTAGCCGGCAGGATGGCATGCCTTGCTGAGCACAGGTGGAGTTGGCAGAAGATGGAATTCAGTTGGGCACAGTGACTCAGAGATTCTCATGAGAGGTCCGAGTGGAGATGGCGATGTGGGGCTGGGAGTTGCTGGCATGGAGATGTAATTGAAGCCATGGGAATGACCCATCCTGAGGACTGAGTGAACTCCTCCCAGAAGGCCGAGGACAGAACCAGGGGAGCTGTTCCTGGGCAGCCCTGCCGCCAGGCGAGCAGCAGAGCTTGATGGCTCGTCCCCTGCCACCTCATTACCTCTTGGCCTGCCTGCCCCCAGCTGTGTCTGCACAGTGCCACACTCAGGAGCTCAGCAGCTGAAGAGAATGGGTTTGACAGCCAGCTAGCTCCAGGTCCTGGGTGGTCAAACAGCCCCGGTGCTCTGGAAAACAGCAGTGCTTCTCCATCTTTTTCCAGCCCAAAGGACAAACCAGGACCCCTTCCTGCACCCTGAAGTAGTAAACCAAAGGGTCTCACCACTGCCTTCAGAAAGTGGTCGGCATTTGCTGTCTCCCTGCCAGCACTGCCTGGCCAGAAGTGTGCAGTGGGCAGAAGTGGTCTCTCTGGCCTTTCCTGGCCTCCCAAGGCTGTGGTTCCCAGTTAGGTCCCAGGGAACACACTTCACAGTTCCCAGGCCTGGTATGTTTTTCATAAATTTCTGCCTGGATATCCTTTCTCCGTCACCTCTGCCCCCTCCTTTCCTTTCTAAAAACCTCCTCCCAGCCCAGTTCAGATGTTTCCTCCTCCGCAGGCTTCCTCAGGTAACGTCCACTGTGCTGTGGCTGCATCTCGCACATCTCTCTCGTCTGCCATTTGTCATTCTCTATCCACAGTTCAGAAACTGCCTGCTCCACCCAGTCTAGAGGCCAGGATACAACACAGAGGAGGCAGTCCTGACGTCCTGTAACTAGTGATCATGGCCAGTATCTGTGTATACATCAGCCTCCTCCACTGTACCCCTCCGTCACCTCCCAGACTTAACTGCAATCCACCGAAAACACAGCTTCCACCACGAAAGGCATCCACCCACTACCCACCTGGGGAGACAGATGAAGCTGGGCATTTTTCTGCTCCCTTGTACCATTTCTGGCCATGACTCGTCCATGTCCTAACCCTCGCTCCTTTGAAACCGACCCTGGGTCTGTCATCTGTAACCTCCCGCCACTACCCCTCTTCATCCACTGAAGACCGTCACGTGTCTTCCTTCCTTTCTCAGACCGGTTGAGATCCCTTGAGTATCATTCATTCACTCTCCTACCAGTCCTTTCAGCTCCTCATTATCCTTCCGTTATGCCCACTTAGAAAAACCACAGTCCTGGGTTCAGCCCCAGCCTGCCTCTCTCCTACACCTTGAGGAAGGTGCTAGATTGAACCTGTCTTTGGCACCCTGGCCAAGCAGTCTCCCACCTGCCTGAGCCCCCACTTTGCTGTTCTCTAGTCTTCTGACTCCTCATCACTTCCATTCATCCCAGCCCCTTTGTTAGACCTCCATTCTGCTCCAGCTGCCAGGCTCTCCCTACCCCCACCTTACTTTTTGGCAGATAACTCACTTCCTGTTTCAACAAGGATTCAAAGCCAGTGGAGAGGCACTGTCCTGCAGAGTTCTTCTTGCTGGAAGGAAGAGTTAGTCCTTTTCCTACCTAAAGCCTGTGCTGTCCTTCCTGCCTCCTCAGTCTAATACCACTTCCTGCTGTGTGGCTTCAGCCTCTCACTGTGCCCAGTACTGTTTTTTGAAAGCAAACTGTCCTTTGAGCGTACAGCCTCTCTTAACCACCCCAGTCTCTTTCCTCATCTGCACTTACTCCTGTCAGCCCGCTGCAAATTGTCTGCTACCTCCACTCCTCCATGGAGCCACTAGTGACTTCTTTGTCGCCAAGTCCTTCTCTCCTGTCCGTTGTCTTTTCCGCCAGGCAGCATCTCACCCTTTGTTCTCTTCTTCAAAAGTTTTCTTTGGCCCCTCCAACCTCACTTAAGTGGGGGCAGGGAAAGGGAAAGGGGAGGCCGCATTCTCTGTGTTTCTCACTTCCTCTCTGCCCTCTGTCCTGTCTCCTTTGTGAGCACGTCTTCCTCTGCCTGGCCCTCCCCCTTAAAGACAGCTCCCTGGGAGAGAGCCATCTAGATAGTGTTTGCTCCCAGGTCGTCATGTCTCCCTGTTTCCCCCTGCACTTCCCAGTGACATATCCTCCCACTGGTGGGTACCTCCTCACAGACATTCTGCAGGTACCCAAACTCAGCGTATCCCAAACTGAGCTTGTCACCTTTCTCCAAAAGAGCCCACTTTTCCTTCTCCATTGCCTGTCTAGGTAATAGCACCACCAGCCACCCAGCTGCCTCAACCAGAGCCCCAGATGCCATCTGGGGAGGACTGCATCGTGGTGATGGCGAGCAGCAGGCCTTGCAATTGGACCAGTTTGAAACCTGGCTTTACCGTACTTGCTGTATGACCTTGGGCAAATCACTTAACCTCTAAGCCTCAGTTTCTTCCTCCATAAAATGAGAATAATGGTAGAACCTAAAATTCAAGGCTTTTGCGAAAATGAAATGGAGTGATGCACAGAAAGGTTGGGCAGAGTGAACAGAGTAGTTGCTGCAGGAACAGTAGTGATGGTTGATGATGTGTTCATGACTCCTCGTTCTCTCCCCAACCCGTCGCCGAGCGGTCCTGGCCATGCGACCCCTTCCAGCAGCTCACACCATCCACTTCTTTCCACCCTACTGGCACTGTTTAAAAAGCCTTCAGTGAGGGAACATTGTCCATAGGCTCAAATCTAGGATCAGATATGGCATGCGGGGCTCTTGAGGCTCTATCCCCTGCTTAGCCTGCCAGCTTCATCTCTCAGTCTGCCCCTGTGGCCTTCCAGCCCACTCTACTCCACCCAAAAGAAATCTGTGCTCCAGCTGCCTGTTAAGTATTTGCATCCCCTAAATATTCTGTGTGTCCTCATTTCCCAGCCTTTTTTCTACTTTTTATCTAGAATATGTTTGTCTCACACTTCCCAGGATAGTCCCGCTTACCCAGTGCTCAGCGAGATATTGCCTCCTCTGGGAAGCACCTCCTGATGGCCCAGTCTGGGTCCCCAGAGCACCCTGTGCTTTTTCCCCCTGTCACTTTTCACACTGTCACTCAGAATTAAACAGCCTGTTTGCACGTCCATTTCCCCCAGCAGACTCAAATCAGTGAACAGAGAGTGCCCAGAGCCCAGTCCAGTGCCTCATATAAGGTCACAGGTCAAGAAATGATTGTCAAATGATACTGAAAAACATAAGAACTTCTGAAGATCACCCCTGGGCATGCTTTCCTGACTCACCACTTAACTAGCATGTAATCTTGGGTCAGTTCCTTAACTCTTTCCAAAGTCGAGTTTCCTCATCTGTAAACTGAGGGTAATGACACAGCAAGGGCAGTTGTGGGGATTAAATGCGGCAACATGGGGAGGCACCGGGCTTTTGGTACATAGCAAAAATGTGTGGTTCCATGCTTTTTCCTTCTCTCATTACAAAATTATACGCGATTCCACATCATTCCCTCTACACCAGTCGTTTCACACTTGTATGGCAGCAGAAGTCCTTTCTGCAATTGAAATTGTCCTCAGGCCCTCAGTTCCTAACAAATGAAAGCAGAGCTGTTCTGACACAGAAGAGCAAAGTGAAGGGCCTTCCAGTTCTTTGTCCATCACCATAGCCTCAGAGCTCTTCCTGTAGCCTTGAACTCCACGGCTTACAGCCTGATTATTGCCCAGAGAAGGGGACACACACCCACTGAGGTATCCTCATGGTGACCCTGTGACATAAATAGGTTGGTTGTTTTTCCCCAAAATTTATAAATGGAGATCGTAAGGTTCAGGGAGAATAAGTGATTTGTCCAAGGTCCCCCAGTTGTGGCCCTAGTCAGCTATAGAACCAGCCTGTTAAAAAGATGAGAGAATAAATGTAAGCCCCCTGGGGCAGAGGGTCACCCTCCTTAAGTTGACATTGTGATGCAAGCCCTCTTCTGGCATAACTTCCTGTTCCTCCCCTGCCATTCCCAAATGAAGTCATCTGGCTCCTAGCACACCACTACCACCTCATTCCCAGTGGCTTTTGAAAACTGTCTCCTGTCTCCCTCTAAATGCCCCCTCAGCCTGCTGATGCCTTGAGGTTGGGCAGAGCTGGTGCCAGAGGTTACGGGTGGGGTGACTCAGCCCACAGTCTTGCTTTCACTCTCCCGATCTGGCTGTCGATGCTGGGTGGCAGAGTCCAGCCTCCCTCAGTCTCCTGGTCCTCACCTGGGCGATGGGGCTGCTTTTACCTCTTGCTGTGGCCCCTTGTCTGCCACTGGGCATGCTTTAGGTGTGCCCTTGATTCCTTGAGGCCAACTAAGCAGCGAGTAGCCTTCCTATGGGAACTTGGCCCTCTCCAGTAGCACCCATAGGCAGCCTCAGGAGGGCACACACATTTCCCAGCCACCCAGAACAGTGTGACCTACCATGGTATCTCACGGCTCCACATCTTCCTTCTTGAAAGACCTACATGTTGTCATGGCTTTTTTTCTCCTGCCACCTGCAGAATTGGAGAGAATGCCTCCACAGTAGCAATCTTCCTTACACATATCCCCACTTTGGTCTTCACTCCAGAATACTGTCCCCATTTTGCAGATAAGTCCACTGAGACTCAGCAAGTGAGTGAATTGCTTCAGCTTATGCCTGAGAGGGAGATCCTATCCCTTTTGAGATCCTATAAACTTTTTAGGCCCTAGGACTGATTCTAGGGCCCTGGATGAACAAGCTGTAAAAACCCTACCCTCTGTTGGCGTAACTGCCTCCATCCCCACGACATGTACCTGTCACATTGCATTTCATCCTGGTTACTGTAGGGTGAACAGGCCGGGATTGCCAGGCCCTTGCTTCTAGCCAGTTCGTGGGAAAGCTGGGCTGAAGGCAGACGTGTCAGGTGTCACACTGTGCCTGGCAGCTGCCAAGCCCCTGCTGAAACTACCTCTTGTCTTGGCAGGAAAAAGAGAAGGCCCAGTTGGCAGCGGAAGCTCTGAAGCAAGCAAATCGTAGTGTTTCTGGAAGCCGGGAGCTGAGGCCTGCTAGGGAGAGTCTTTTGGCGTGGCCCGATCGGGAGCTAGATCGGGTCAACAGCTTTCTGAACAGCCGTCTACAGGAGATCAAGAACACCGTCAAGGACTCCATCTGTGCCAGCTTCAGTATGTGTGAGCTCAGCGTGGACAGCAATGGCTTCTCTAAGGAAGGGGCCACTGAGCCAAAACCTCAGAGTCTAGCCCCCTCAAACCCCAGTGGCTCCTCAGAGCAAAGGCCTGACATTAACCTTGACCTATCCCCTTTGACTTTGGGCTCCCCTCAGAACCATGTGTTGCAAGCTCCAGGAGAGCCAGCCCCACCATGGGCAGAAATGAGAAGTCCCCACCCACCATGGACAGAGGTGAAGGGCCCCCCTCCTGGTATCATCCCTGAGAATGGGCTAGTGAGGAGACTCAACACCGTGCCCAACCTTTCCCGGATGATCTGGGTCAAGACACCCAAGCCAAGTAACCCTAGCTCTGAGGAGCCAAGCATAAAGCAGGCCCTTGGTTGCAAGCAGGAGCTGCCTGAGCCTGTGGCCTCAGGTGGGAAGCCACGGAAGGGCAAGAGACAGGGTAGTCAGGCCAAGAAGAGTGAGGTGAGCCCAGCTTCCCAGTCCCCAGCCTGCCTTGAGACTCCCAGTGCCAAGGGCCAGACCCCTAGTCCCAAGCAGCCAAGCAAGGCCCCGGAGCCTCCCAGAGTGGACAGCTGTGCTGAAGCTGGAGAAGGGGGCCAGGGGAACCAACCAGGACCAGGCTGGGCCGACAGCCCCAAAGCTGACAAGGAGAAGGGCAGCTCTTGGCGAAACTGGCCAGGTGAAGCCAAGGCACGGCCTCTGGAGCAGGAGTCTGTACAGCCCCCAGGCCCAGCAAGGCCGCAGAGCTTGCCACAGGGCAAGGGCCGCAGCCGCCGGAGCCGCAACAAGCAGGAGAAGTCAGCCTCCTCCTTGGGTGAGTGCACCAGGAACTGACTGACTGATCGACCCCCACCCAGCCAGGCCATGGGGTGGAGGGCAGTCCTTACATGTGAGCAGCATTGCCCCAGGAGCATGACCCAGAGGCTGCTGTGAGCACTGAGCCTTCCTGGCTATGTCTTCCTAGACGATGTGTTCCTGCCCAAGGACATGGATGGGGTGGAGATGGATGAGACTGACCGGGAGGTGGAGTACTTCAAGAGGTAGGTGTGAGGCTGCCTGCTGTCCCACTCATGGTGGACTCCAGCCCCCCCACCCTGCCGCGGTAGGGACACAGGTAGCCAGGATGGATCATCTGGGAAGGTGCAAGGGACTGGGAGAAAGAGGGATGTCAGGCCCCAAGAACGAGGGCCTTCTCCAGTTTTATTCACGTGCATTTCTCTGTTCTTGCCTGGGTTGAGTTTTGGGGGCAGAGTCTTATCTAGGTGGTGGCAGAGAGCCATATATGTACAATCCAGTGATAAGAGCTATTAGAGGAGTAAAGGTATGGGGCTAGGGCCTAGGAATGGCCAAGCTGAAGGATGGGGTGGCCAGGGCAGCCCTCCCCAAAGAGGCAGTAACCAGACTGAAACCTGAGGAATAGGAATGAGTGGGCCAGGTAAAATGAAAAGGGTTTGAGGGCAGGAGAAATACACCATCCTGGAGGAACAAGGCATCCCAGTTTAGCTGGAGTAAAATCCAGGGTGAGGAGGCCAGCTGTATGCTAAGGCAGGCCACTCTCTTCACACACTGCCCCTTAGGTGTGTGGGCACCTCATCGGGCAGCCCCATACTGTTAGGCCCAGACCCCTGGGAGTCCGAGGGGTTGTACAGAGCTGACCTGGTTTCCTTAGTGGCCAGGGCTTACAGGTCTGGAAACGGGTCCAGTGGAGAGAAGAGAGAACCTCTTGATTGTGCCCCCACCCCATCCACTGCCTGGGCATCTCCCAAACCCGACAGGTTCTGTCTGGATTCTGCAAAGCAGACGCGTCAGAAAGTTGCAGTGAATTGGACCAACTTCAGCCTCAAGAAAACCACTCCCAGCACAGCTCAGTGAGGTACCGAGACCCCTCTAATGTTTCGTGCACCACGTCTTCCCACGCTCTGCCATGTTTTGTGCTGCTGCCAGGCTGTGTCATGCCCTGGGGCATAGGGAGTTGGCCTGGTGCTTTGCCGGCCCCATCTTCTCTCCTGAGAGCCCTCCTGTCCCTGTTCCTGAAGGGCCTTTCCAGCACTGCCATCCCCTGGGGTGTCATTGCCAGGCCTCTGACTTCCCTCACCAGCTGCCTCCCAAAGTGCCCAGGGGGCCATGGGCCTTAGAGGGCTGCCCCCACCCTTGACATTATCGGCCTCAGGATTGAATCTCATTGGCCTGGTCTGGCTCCTCCATGCAGGCTACCAAGGTGCTTCCCAGCTGAAGCCATGCAAAACGGACCCAGCCCCAAGAGAACAGTGAGAGGGCAGTCCCGCTAGACCAAGGCCTTGGAGGTCATTTAGGCGTAGAGGCTAGGTGGGCCCTCTTCCTCAAACAGGATGGGTTCCACGAGGAAAGCGGTACTGAAGCTCCTCCTGGAAGAAGAGCCTGGCCCCTAGCTGGGCTCTGGCCTCCCCTCCCAGCCACCTGCATAGTCTTTTTATCTGAAATATTGACATATCAGATGTTGTTCTAGGCTAAAAACAGAAAACTGAGAAGGCAGTGGGGCTGGGAACCCCCAGGGCAGAAGAGAAGACTGGCTGGCTGGCAGGCCTTGGTCCTGGGCTTGGGGCTTAATGGCTGTACAGTGTCATAGCTCACCCTAAGATGCGTGCCCAGGGCCGGGCCTCTCAGGCTGGCAAGCATACAGCTGCCTTTGAGGCAATAGGGAGCTGGGGCAGGTGGGCTGAGCTCACCCCTCAGGAGGACATCCTCTCTTGTCCCTTCCTCCTTTTCCCAGTGCCAGGGCAGCAGACTTCTTGGACCCTTGACTGAGTCCCTGAGTCCCCTTTTGAGTCAGAATCCCCCCGACCCTTAACACTAACCTCTGCTTCCCAGGCAGCCCAGGGCTGGGCTCCCTGTAGGCTGGTCATGTCTGTACTAACCCAGAGTCAGGACAGTCCTCAGGCTCGCCTCAGCTCCTCTGCTCTGTGGGCCTGGGCTTCTGCCAGAGTCAGGGTGCCATCCTGCCTTTCTTCACCACCTCCACAGGAGCCAGGAGCTACCAGAACCCCAGGCACCTTCATCTGTTGCCCCTTTTGAGACAAAACAAGTCACACTGCCTTCCCCAGCCCAGTGCCCCTATCATGTAGGAAGCCTCATCCAGCCATCTTCTCTCACTCCCTCTTGACTGATCTCTTTCTCAAGACGGGGGTGCTCCCCACCAGTAAATGCCCTCCTTTAACCTTCTCCACCCTTCTCATAGCCTTAATTGTGAGCCCTGAGTGTGTGAGAGAGCACTGCTGGTGCAGGCTGGGGACCCAGCCTGGGCCAGGCACCTGGATCCCGAGGCGGGAGTCTGAGAGCATAGGTGACCTCTCCACGGTCAACGGGAGAGGCTGGGCTCTTCCTCCACCCTGGCCTACAGCAGGGGGCCCTGGGTTCCTCAAGTGTTGTCCTCATTCCTTGAGATTTAGGATCATGTTCAGTGGGGCTGGGGTTCTGTCTTAACCTTCGTCTTCTGCTGGAGGTGATGGGGAGGGAAAGTCTGTTCAGTGTTTTTAGCCCAATGGACAGAAATAGCAGGCAACTGTTCTGCCTCCATGGGGACCTGTGGAGACTCGGAGCCAGCACAGGGAGGCTGCTATGGGGCCATTTCTCACCATGTGGCCATACTCTTCTCTTTTATCAGCCCCTGCCAGAACCAGCTTCTTAAGGGTGTCCTGAGACCCCAACTGCCAGCCGAAGGTCTACAGTTTTCTCCATCACATCCCCACCTACCTGCCCAAGACCCCACTCCCCGCTCCACCATCCTGGACCAACCAAAAGCTGAATAGATGCTGTTCATGCTGGGGCCCCTCAGGACCTCCGCAGAGCCGCTTCCTGGTGCTACGCAGCCTCCACACTCAGAGCCCGGAGGCTGGGCTGGCCGGTGGGCTTGGGGGCTGATGGTACTGCTGGCCCAACACTGCTCTTTTTGTGTTTGGTTTTTTTGTTTTTGTTTTACTTGTTTTTCAATTCTTTACTTTTGATACTGTGAAAATCTTTCCTGCCGAAAGATAAAGCAACATTTGGACACAGAGTCGGTGTGTTGATTGAAGGTTTACTCATCCGGGTGGGGCGTGAGGGTGAAGGATGTACTCAGAGACATTGTAGTCTGCCTTAGTCATTAACTTTCCTGAGCACATGCTGCCGCAAGAGATTGGCGTTGATTCCACTTAATTCTGTCAGCAGTGCTAAGTGGAACTATTAGCCCATTTCACGGATGAGGAATTAAAGCCAACTGACAGCAAAGAGACTCTACTGAGCTCAGTTTGGCCAACTAGGATCCCAGGTGGTGCAGTGGGCCTGCCGACGCAGGAGATGCAAGAGACTCGGGTTCGATCCCTGGAGTAGGAAGTGGCAACCTGCTCCAGTATTCTTTTTTTTTAATCGAAGGATAATTGCTTTACAGACTTTTGTTGTTTTCTGTTAAACGTCAACATGATCCAGTATTTTATAACTGGAAAATTCCATGGATAGAGGAGCCTGGTGGGCTATAGTCCATTGGGTCTCAAAGAGTCAGACATGACAGCGTGTGTGCGTGCACACACACACACACAGGATTAAAACATAGGTTGTATGACGGTAGCATCTGTGCCCCCTCCTCCTGTTAATAAGACTCCAGTATGGAAACCCTGAGCAACCCCTTCCCCACACTGTGGCTCAGTTTCCTTCCCTCCAAGATGGGCGAGTTGGAGGGCTAGGACTTGGTCTCTGCACAGCTAATGTGAGAAGCTATCAGGAAGTCTTGAGGCCTTGTGGATTGTGTGCATACCTGTAGCCTGGATGATTGAAGCTGTCAGGGCAAGGTGGGGGTAAAAGTAAAGATGGAGTTTTATAAGTTGGACCTGAGTTTACAATGGGCATGGATGTGTAGCCAAAGTACTTGAGTGTTAAGAATGCACTCTTGTGTAAAGCAAACTACCTCATCCCCTGCTCCCCACCACAGATCTGATCTTGTTTGTGAATTCAGATTTTAATATAAGAGTTTTGCCAGAAATGCCTCACACACAATTTTGTCCCAAATCCTCACCTCCAATGTCATTTTTTCTACTAGAACAGCTCTTAGCTAGTGCTCCTGTGCGGAGTGACAGTGGCAGCAGCTACACCTTCACCAACAGGTCTTTGGAATGTTGGGACTAGGATCCAAAACCACTCCTTCCTTTCCCACCAGGTTGAACCCTTCTCTACCCTGCAACACACACACACACACTGGGCTAGCAGTACCACTTCTTCCAAAGAGGCGAAACAGCATTGACCACAGGCTCACAAGTCTTGGTCCCTTGGCCAGTCCTCAAGGAAGTGCGGCCACTTTTCTGTGAAACCTCTCTTTGTATATTTATTACCTGTGCTGCTCGCGTTCAACTTTTACACTGGGATCCTGCTCTGCAACTGAATTGTCACAGCTATGAAAAATTCTGCTTCATCTGCAGAGTTGCAGATCTGATCAAGCAGCCGCTTTACCCACAGAAAGTGAAAGTCACTCAGCCATGTCCGAGTCTGTGACCCCATGGACTGTATACCAGAGTGGGTTCCATGCCCTACTGCAGGGGATTGAACCCACCCAGGGATTGAACCCGGGTCTTCCACATTGCAGGCAGATTCTTTACCAGCTAAGCCACAAGGAAAGCCCAAGGATACTGGAGTGGGTAGCCTATCCTTCAGCGGATCTTCCTGACTCAGGAATTGAACTGGGGTCTCCTGCATTGCAGGTAGATTCTTTACCAACAGCTATCAGAGAAGCCCTTTCCCACAGAAAAAGAGCTCTATGAATGGTGTTCAGGGTTGTTCAAGTCTGGCTCCTGCCTCTGGCACACTCCAGCCACACCTGATGACCTCAGTCTCCAGCGAGGTCTGGCACCCTCAGGGCTCCTAACTTTTACTCACTTGTTTCCCTCTTCGAAATAACACTTTCTTACAAATACCACCTAGTCCATCACATTCCAGCTGAGAAACCACTTTTTTACAGTTTGCCCTGTGTGTGTGTAAGTTGCTCAGTGGTGTCCAACTCTGCGACTCCATGGACTAGCCTGACAGGTTCCTCTGTCCATGAAATTCTCCAGGCAAGAATACTGGAATGGGTTGCCAATTGCCTGCCTTCATGCTAATTCCAAAAGTGGTACTTTTTGTGTCTTAGGAGAGTTCTTAAGACCAGTTACCTATCTCTCCACCTAATCTCTTTGGGCTTCCCTGGTGGCTTATATGGTAAAGAATCTGCCTGTAATACAGGAGACCTGGGTTCAATCCCTAGGTCGGGAAGTTCCCCAAAGAAAATGGCAACCCACTCCAGTATTCACGCCTGGAGAATTCCACGGACAGAAGAGCGTGGAGGGCTACAGCCAGCAATATTGCAAATGAGGTGGATATGACTGAGCGGCTAACACTTTCACACTGCACAATGTCCAGTCCACACTCTTAACATACAAAGGAAGAGAAGAACAGCACTAACCTATCCTCTTTAAAAGTTGAAATTACCCTGACAGTCAGCCCTGCACACTCTGGGTCTACCTTTCCAGCCTTAACTCTTATCTACCCTATCCTACACAGGCCACATCTCTTTGTTCACTGAGAAACTTGGGCATGGCCAGAACTTGACTCCTGCTAGCCCCTGTATCAGGAAGCCTCTCCCTCTCCTGCCCTCCCAGCAGCTCTGAGATTCCTCACTTCCCTCTAACTTCAGATCCAGGTCTCCTCGAAGTTGTCTTTGGTTCCCCAGTTACTCTATTACGGCATTTACAATGATAATCGTTTGCATACATATACAGGCCCTCAGTTTAAAACCACAGCCATCGTTTTGTTTATCTCGCCACGCTGAACATAGGTGTTTCACACAGATAACACCAGCAGTATTCTCACCAGTCAGCTTATTCTGCAAGCCCCATCCTGCCCTGCCTGCCTTGGCCGGTGCGGGTTAATAGGGGCTGGATAGAGTCCGGGCCAGCATTCCAGCTAGCCTGGTCTCTGAGCTCCCCGGCCACGAGAGGGCGCAGTGTCCACTAGCGGGGGAGCATGCCGAGTGACGTCACGCCCGGGGCGAGGCTGGGCAGCCGGCAAGCCTCCCTCTTCGGGAACGGCGGTTTCCACGCTTCTACCCGGCTCGGTTTGAGCTTTTAGCGCGTGCTCGAAATCCTGCAGAGTCACACAATGTCTTGCCTGACGCTTTCGCCCTCAGCCCCGGCAACAGCTGCGTAGCCACCTACAGTGGGCGGGGACACAGCACCGCGCGACCGACGCTCCGGAGAAAATTTGTCCTTCTGCGCGATCCGGCACTCAGAGGTCGTTGCTAGGTGCCGACGTCCGCTTCCTTACATCTGATTGGATCTCATATAGGTGGGGCGGGGTTTTACTGTGGTGCGCATGCGTGCAGCAAAGGATGGCGGAATCGGAACCTGAGCGGAAGGTGGGAGAGAGGTTGGGGTCCGCGCGGGTGGAGAGTGAAGGTAAAGGCCGGGGGTCCGGGTCTGACTCGTGTGTGTCTGCAGCGGGCTCGCACCGACGAGGCGACTGCCACAGGAAGCCGCTCTGAGGCAGAGGATGAGGACGACGAGGACTACGTGCCATACGTGCCGTTGCGACAACGCCGGCAAATGCTGGTGAGGGCCGTGGGTCGCGAGAAGAGTGAGGGCAGGAGATAGGGTTTTAGCGATGCGATGGGGGGTGGCCCCGGGTCCGCGGAGTGAGGTGTCAGTACGCGGGAGCGTGGTCCCCAGGCAGACGAGGAACTGGCAGTCTCATCCGAGGAGTGGGGCAGCTCTGCGCCTCCGAGCACAGGACCCTCTCCCCAAAGCCAGAATCCTGACGCAGGCCCCCGGGCCCGATGCCGCACTTTGCGTTGGGCTTGGCTCTGAGGGGCACTGGTGGAACCTCAGCTCCAGAAGCTGCTGCAGCGAAGACGCAAGGGAGCTGCGGAAGAGGAGCAGCAGGACAGCGGCAGCGAGCCCCGAGGAGATGAGGACGACATCCCGTTGGGTCCTCAGTCCAACGTCAGTCTCTTGGATCAGCACCAGCATCTCAAAGAGAAGGCTGAAGGTGGGCTGGGCAGCAGGCCGGAGGCTCAGTGTGGCGCACTGCTTTGGTGTCTCTCTGACACCTTCTGCTTCTTTTGTCAGCCCGCAAGGAGTCTGCCAAAGAGAAGCAGCTGAAGGAAGAGGAGAAGATCCTGGAGAGTGTGGCGGAAGGTCGAGGTATGGCTGTAGCCAGGGCAGAGAAGAGGTGAACTGAGCCTCCTCCCTCGCCCCTAGGCATGTTCCATTTCAAGGGACCTGGCCTCTGGGAAGCAGGAGCCAGCCTTGAGCCACATCTGTTTCCTCAGCTTTGATGTCAGTGAAGGAGATGGCTAAGGGAATCACATACGATGATCCAATCAAAACTAGGTACGTCTTTCTTGACTGCAGTTGGTTCCTCTTACTTGGGATGGTAGGTGGCTGAGACTGGAAGGGACACCCCAAAGCCAGGTGTGCCCAGGGGCTGTCTTGACCCTTGTCACCCACCCACAGTTGGACACCACCCCGTTATGTCCTGAGTATGTCTGAAGAGCGGCATGAACGTGTCCGGAAGAAGTACCACATCTTGGTGGAAGGCGATGGCATCCCACCGCCCATTAAGAGCTTCAAGGAAATGAAATTTCCTGCAGGTACCTTGGAGTTGGGAGCACCAGCACATTATATGCATACAGGCTGTGCTGGGTCTTTCGTTCCTGCGCACAGGCTTTCTCTAGTTGGAGCTAGCAGGAGCTACTCCGTTGCGATGCACAGGCTTCTTGTTGTGGAGCATAGGCTAGGCACTCAGGCTTCAGCAGTTGCAGCACGCGGGCTCAGAAGGTGCGGCGTGCGGGCTTCACTGCGTGTGGCACGCAGGCTCAGTAGTTGTGGCACACAGGCTTTAGTTGTTCCACAGCATGTGGAATCTTCCCACACCAGGGGTTAAACCCGCGTCCCCTGCATCAGCAGGCAGATTTTTATCCACTGTACCCCCAGGGAAGTCTGCAGTACCGCATTGTGATCATGAAACGCACCACATTTTGATAGTGAAACATCTGTGGGGTTGCACCCTGGGCCCCCACCGAAATCCAGAAGCTGCTGCATCAGGTCCAGGCAGTGGAGAAGGAGGAGTTCGTCTTTATGCTTCTTTTTCAGTCATTGAGCTGTTCATACTTCGTAACCTTTGCCGTTAGGGAGCTTTGGAGGGCAAGTAATGATGGCCTTAAACAGAACTGGGTGTGAATCCTGCCTCCACTTAGCCTAGAAGCCTTGGGCAAGTTTGTATGTCTGTCTTTCTGTCTGTCTGAGTTTCATCATCTGTAACATGAGGGGCATAGTGCCAGTTTTACAGGCGTTAGGGGGCTGTGTCTCGTATCCTGTGAAACACAAAAATGAAGCCAGGCTGTTTTCTGTAGCCATCCTGAGAGGCCTGAAGAAGAAGGGCATCCACCACCCAACACCCATTCAGATCCAGGGAATTCCCACCATGTGAGTGTGAAGCTGACAGTCCGGGGAGGAGCAGCCACTGGGTGAGAAGCAGTCTTTGTTTCCCACCGAGCCTGACCCTCCGGCCTCTCTTCTCTGTCACCAGTCTCTCTGGCCGCGACATGATAGGCATAGCCTTTACCGGTTCAGGCAAGACACTAGTGTTCACTTTGCCCGTCATCATGTTCTGCCTGGAACAAGAGAAAAGGTTACCTTTCTCTAAGCGTGAAGGGCCCTATGGACTCATTATCTGCCCTTCGGTAAGAGAGGCTGGCCTGGAGGGCAGGGTACACGAGGGAGGGAGCCACCTTCTGGTGCCAGCCACTGCCCCTGTACCTGCAGCGGGAGCTGGCCCGACAGACCCATGGCATCCTGGAGTACTACTGCCGCCTGTTGCAGGAAGACAGCTCGCCACTCCTGCGCTGCGCCCTCTGCATCGGGGGCATGTCCGTCAAAGAGCAGATGGAGACCATCCGACAGTGAGTCCGAGTCACCCTGTCCCACGGGCTTCGTCAGAACCCCTTGACAAGCCAAGAGATCCTTTGCTTTAGCTACTCAGCAGAGCCTTGCAGAGGCTGCCCATAGGCTCAGCCCTCAAGGAGCCCCCAGTCTAATGAGGAGGTGGGTTGGGACAGAGGAAGGTGCTAAAGTACTCTGGGACCACAGCAGATGGAACAGGGGCATCTGGGAGGTCAAGGAGTCAGGGCATTCCAGGCGGAAGGCAGAGAGGTGGAGGGCCTGGGGTGTCCAGGACAATCAGGGTTGTCCAGTGTGATCTGTCAAGGAGGCTGAGGCTCTGGAGTGTGGCTGGGCCTGTGCCCTTTCCACACAGTGCAGTTCCTGACAGACATCACATCACTACATGTCCAGGGTTACAGACAGGCCAAACCCAGTCCCTGTTTCATAGGCATTGCTAGTTAGGGAAGATGCAAACATGGAAAAGATGAGTTCAGTGTACCAGGAAGCTGATCCCGTTGAGGCCTACAAAGGGACCTGTGGAAGCACAAGCTGAAACTATCTGAAAATTCAGGTCAGTCCTCCTAGGGGCAGAGGAGTGATCAGGGGGACGGGTGTGTGAGGCAGAAGTGAGCACATGGCTGGGGTCTAGCAGAGAAGGCTGTAGTGCTCTTCAGGAGAGCCTTGTTCTGTTTGGAGAGCAAGGTGGTGGCAGTGACAAGGAGGGACAAGTGACGAGAAACAGGAAGGAGACTAGAAGGCAGAACAGAGCGGGCTGCTGGCCTCTAGGTAAGGTCAAGCAGGTGGCTCAGCCTCAGTGTCGCCCTTGGTCCCCAGTGGTGTGCATATGATGGTGGCCACCCCTGGGCGCCTCATGGATCTGCTGCAGAAGAAGATGGTCAGCCTGGACATCTGCCGTTACCTGGCCCTGGACGAGGCTGACCGCATGATCGACATGGGCTTCGAGGGCGACATCCGCACCATCTTCTCCTACTTCAAGGTGCCCTTCCCCACCTGGCCGGGACGTTCCCGCCTCGTTCCCCCCTCCACACACACCACATAAACACCCACTATCCCAGCCGCTCAGCCTCCCCAGCCCACACATGTCCGCTTCTTCCTCAGGGCCAGCGACAGACCCTCCTCTTCAGCGCCACCATGCCTAAGAAGATTCAGAACTTTGCCAAGAGCGCCCTGGTAAAGCCTGTCACGATCAACGTGGGTCGTGCCGGGGCCGCCAGCCTGGATGTCATCCAGGTACCTGCTAGGCAGCCTTACCTGGGAGGGCAGGGTCTTCCAAGGCTCCTGGGAACTGATCAGAGCAGGGTGGGCAGCGAGGGTTTCATTCACAGCCTCGGCCCTTAGCAGGAAGCCTTCTTATAGTGCCCCGCCCTTGGCAAGAGGCTTCTTGTCACCTCCCAGCCAGGACTGGGGACCCATTCTCTGTGGCAGGGCCAGGGCTGGTGAGTCTGTTGTCAGGACCACCTGACCTGATCCTGGTGGTGGCAGGAAGTGGAATACGTGAAGGAGGAAGCCAAGATGGTGTACCTGCTTGAGTGCCTGCAGAAGACACCGCCACCCGTGAGTGCTGCCAGCCAGGCTGGCCAGAGGGCAGCATGCAGGGAGAATGTAACAGGGGGCACCCAGGAGTCAGCCCCTGTGACCAGAGTTGGCTTTTTCCGGACAGGTGCTCATCTTTGCAGAGAAGAAAGCAGATGTGGACGCCATCCATGAGTACTTGCTGCTCAAGGGAGTGGAGGCTGTTGCCATCCATGGGGGCAAAGGTCAGGGTGGGATGTCCTAGGCACAGACCCCACCCCCGTAGCAGCCCTTCATCTTATCCTTTCCCCTACCTGGACAGCCTGCCACTCCTCCCCAGACCACTGCTGTCGCTCTAACAGTTCCTGCCCAACCCTTTCCAGACCAGGAGGAACGGACCAAGGCTATTGAGGCATTCCGGGAAGGCAAGAAGGATGTACTTGTGGCCACAGATGTAGCCTCCAAGGGCTTGGACTTCCCTGCCATCCAGCACGTCATCAATTATGACATGCCCGAGGAGATCGAGAACTACGGTGGGGTATTTGGGCGGCTGGGGTTGAGGGCTCGGCCCCGGCCCCTGGAGAGGGGGCCACATGCTCTGTTCCCTGTCTGCAGTGCACCGTATTGGCCGAACTGGGCGCTCAGGAAACACAGGCATCGCCACCACCTTCATCAACAAGGCCTGTGGTGAGTCTACCACCAAGGCCGTCTCCTGGGTCCTCCACCTGTGACCACTCAGGTTCTGGCTGCAGGGCCCAGGCTTGGACCTGAAGACTCCCCACTATCCCCACAGATGAGTCAGTGCTGATGGATCTCAAAGCCCTGCTGCTGGAGGCCAAGCAGAAGGTTCCACCCGTCCTGCAAGTCCTGCACTGTGGGGACGAGTCCATGCTGGAGATTGGAGGTGACGCGGGGTGGAAGGACCCTAGTCTGGTGGGGGCAGTCGAGCACACCACGGAACAAGTGGATGCTGCCCCTTGGTGGACTGGGGGTCTGATGGGGGTGCCCAAGATCCGGGGTGTGGAGACTGGCCCTGTCATCGTGCTGACCCTCCGTCTCCCGGTACCCCATTCCTGCAGGAGAGCGTGGCTGTGCCTTCTGTGGGGGCTTGGGTCATCGGATCACCGACTGCCCCAAGCTCGAAGCCATGCAGACGAAGCAGGTTAGCAACATCGGCCGCAAGGACTACCTGGCCCACAGCTCCATGGACTTCTGAGCTGGCTGCCACCCCTCCTTCTCCGCGAGGGGCCTCTGTCCCTGGAGCTCCAGCCGCCACCACTGCCCCCCCAACACACACACATAGACACACACACACCCGCCCTGTGGACAAGAAGACAGCAACCTCGGCTCAGCTGGCCTGGGTTGGGCCAGGCTGGACCTGGCTGCCTGCTCCCCATGCCCCCCAGAATTACTATTTTTGCTCCCCTTTACCCTAGCTGCCATTAAAGCACAAGCCTTTCTGGTCTCAGCCTCTGTGTTTCACCTTGTCTGCCCCGTGCTCCCTGGGCAGGCCTCACCCTCTGACCACCAGCGCCCTTCTGAGGTTGGACCTTGGTATTTCCCACCACCACTGCCAAAACCTGCTGGTACTGAGCTGTGAAAGGAGCTGATTGCCTGGGGCCTCCTGTGGAGGCTTAGGGTAAATTTCTTCTATTGTGACTCAGAGAAGGACCACCCTGATAGACCAAAGGGAAATGGGTGATTGGGGTTTCTGGTCTTTCTGGTTGGCTGTTATAACCTCCAGGCCTGCCCCAGCCTCCCTCTTCCTGTCAGTGTGTAAAGTTCCCCAGGGCTTCTCCTAAGGCCCTTTGGAGACATCATGTCTCAGGCCCCCTGCCCACGCAGGCTCCCAGTAGGAAGGCCTCTGCTGTTTGCCAAGTGGGCAGCAAATGCCATAGGACTGCCACCTAGGCCACATGCACCCACTGACCCAGCTATGTGTTGGGCTCAGGACCCAGGTGAGCCAGACAGATGCCCTCTGGGAAGTTCACAAGTGAGTGGGACAGACAGATCAGCCATGAATAAATGCAGGCTGCTGTCTCGGGACTGCTAGCAAAGGGGCCAGGATTTCTTGCTAGGGGTCGATAGAAGAAGAGCCCTGGTAGCCCTGGTGGCAGCTCCTCTGCGCCAGACACTCCATGCACAGGCCACGCGCTTATCCCAGCGGGACAGCCGTTGCTCGAGCCATGTTTGCCACTTGGTGTGTCGCCTTGGGCAAGTTACTTAATGTTTCTGAGTTGATTTCCTCATCGGTGAAATGGCAATGAGAATGCAAAGGACATGGTGTCTGGGGCTGCTTGGGCCATAATGGGCACAAAGCCAGGTGAATGAGGCCCTCGATTTCCTGCCTGAGAAGCTACACAACCCACATGTGACCCCCAAACAGTATTTGGCCTGTTCACACATTGCTTCCTAGAAGTGGCACGGGATAAATGACACAAGGCTGTCTCCAGAATTCAGGTTCATATGCAGAGCTCAGATAACTGGCCTCCAGCAAGGCAAGGCTTAGAAAGAGTCCCAGTAAGAAGCAAAGCTTAAAAAAAAAAAGCACGTGAGATCTCCAGGGAACTCTGCAGGGGCGTGCCACACTCACGTGGCTGGGGCTGTGCCATGAGGGCTGGGGCCTTTGTGCTCTCAAGATAGCGTGGGGTGGTCAAGGGAGGCCTCCTGGAGGAAGAAGGCCAGAGGGAGAAGGCCCAGTGCCCTGAGGAGCACGGTGAGAGGTGCCCTGAAGGGGCCAGGCGTGGGGAGGTAGAGGAGAGAATACTCCTCGAGTGCTGGGCCCAGGAGTCCAAGCTAGACCTGAGGGCACAGGGAGCCAGGCAGCATTTAGGAAGGGGAGGGATGGGTTGTTTGGGCATGGCAGAAAGGGCCTGATGGGCCCAGGTGGGGCCATGGTTCAATGGGAAGATGCCAAGGCTGGCAACAGACAGGAGCTGTGAAATGGAGAGGACCAGGTGATTGTTAGAACTGTTTTCCAGCATAACGATAGGCTGACCAACTAGGACTCTTGAATGGGAAGGCAAGGAGTTTGCCCATCTGGCTAGAGTAAGGTCCTGGGGTGGGGACCAGGCTGTGGGTATGCCAGGCCCCAGGGTACACAACTGCCCCAGGATGGGGGAGGGGTCGGAGCTCATGACTCGGGAGCCAGCCTGGGGTCAGAAGCTCACACCCAGCTGACCGGAACAGGCAGGGATCATCTGCCCTCAGATGGTCTGAGGTCCCTGCCTGGCCCTAGTGGGAGACCTGGAACCCCAAGGGAGAAATATGGGATGCCCTCCCCACCCCATTCTAACTCCTTTATGGTGTAGGCAGGGCTCCCCTCCCCCAGGCCTGCAGCTGCCGCTCTGGACAGAGGGAGGGGGAAGTGGCCAGAAGGGGAAGTGTGAGGAGTTCCCCTCCTACCCGTCATCAGTCTCCGCAGGTCCTCGGAGTGGTGGCCCTGGGTCCGGCCGCGGCCATGGAGCCTCTGGAGACCCCCATCAAGGACGGCATCCTCTACCAGCAGCACATCAAGTTCGGCAAGGTGGGGACCCTGGCTGCCAGGTGGCCGCCTAGGACAGGTAGTGGGCCTCTGCCCCAGACTCGGACAGGCCACTAGGATTGGGAGAAAGAGGGTAGGCGTCAGGGTGGGGAGTCCAACCTGGGTGTGGAGTTCAGCCTCAGCGAGACCCTGCCTCATTTACAGGTGGGAAGCCAAGAGCAGGGAGCTGGTAATGCCACCAATGGGGCAGGGCAGAGCAGAGGTGAGGGAGCGGCTAATCCAACAGCCTTCCATCCCGTCTACTAGTGGCACTGTGGCCCCTGAGACGGCTGGAGGCTGAGCTGGAGGAGCCCCTAAAAGTGGAGCTCCATCCTGCTGAAGAGGGCTCGGCTCTTCCCAGCCCTGTCCTCAGGTCGCGGGCCCTGCACACCCATAGCTCAGCCGCAGCTGCTGCCCAGGCAGATAAACCGTCTGTTTCCTTTGCTCGGAATTATTTGCATGTTTCCTTCCTTGCCATCATGAGACCGAGGCCTCCCTCCCACCCCAGCCCTTGCCCCATGGCCTAATTGACCTTTTCTTTGCAGGCGGTGGGGGCACCGACAAAGCAGGGGTGCAGGTGGTCTGCTCTAGCCACTAGATATTACCCAGTAGAAGCCCCAAACTTGTGCGTTCTCATAACCATTTGGTTTTTTAAGTATTTTATTTTATTATTTATTTGGCCATGCTGGGTCTCAGTGGTGGCGTGCAGGATGTTTTACTTGCCCCATGTGGGATCCAGTTTCCCGATCAGGGATCAAACCCAGGCCCCTGCACTGGGAGCATGGAGTCCTAGCCACTGGACCACTAGGGAAGCCCCCCCTCATGACCTTTGAGAGACGAAGATACTAGTGCTTATGGGGATCGCAGTTGGGAAATTGTGGGGGTAGATGTGGGGGCCGACTGACTCCAAGTACAGACTGTCCCCCTTGCCATGCCAGCTCTGGCAAGGCATCCTGGGCTTCCCTGGTGGCTCAGATGGTAAAAAAGCCGCTCAGACAGTAAGGAGTCTGCCTGCAGTGCAGGAGACCCGGGTTCAACCCCTAGGCCAGGAAGATCCCCTGGAGAAGGAAATGGCAACCCACTCCAGTATTCTTGCCTGGAAAAATCCCGTGGCCAGAGGAGCCTGGTGGGCTACAGTCCATGGGGTCACAAAGAGTCGGACACGACTGGACGACACTTCGCTTTCACGTGGCCTGAGGAGTGGGGAGGCGGAGGCCACCCTGGGTGGCCAGGAGCACTGGCTGAATGGCTTGTGTGGGGTTGAGCTGCTGCAGGTTGGGAACTGCCACTTGAGGGTCATCTCCCCCATTTTTATCTCCTGCAGAAGTCCTGGCGGAAGGTATGGGGTCTACTCTATGCAGGAGGCCCCTCGGGCGTGGCCCGGCTAGAGAGCTGGGAGGTCCGGGATGGTGGCCTAGGGCCAGCAGGTGACAGGTCTGCGGGGCCTGGCCGGCGGGGAGAACGGAGGATCATCCGCCTGGCTGACTGCGTCTCTGTGCTACCGGCTGATGGTGAGAGCTGCCCCCGGGACACTGGTGCCTTCCTGCTCACCACCACGGAGCGAAGCCACCTGCTGGCCGCAGAGCACCGCCAGGCATGGATGGGCCCCATCTGTCAGCTGGCCTTCCCGGTGAGCACAGGGCAGGTGGGTAAGGCATCCAGGGGCGGGCCGGGAAGACCATTTCACCCACACCTTGTTCATCTCCATGCTCGTTCACGTCCCGTCACTCGGCAAGCACCTAGAAGACTGGGATACAGCCCAGAAGCCCAGAGAACAAATCTCAGATTGCCATGCATGCTATGGAGAATATGAGAGGCTGAGTGGGACCATGAGTGAGTGGGGGGATGTTAGACAGGATGGTCCAGGAAGGCTTCTCAGGAGAGGACAAATAACCCACCAGGCAAAGATCTGAAGAAAGAGTGTCCTCAACACCGGTCTGAGAAGGCTCCTGAAAAGAGGGAGCAGTGTGGGCAAGGGCCCTGAGGCAGGGAAAAGCTTGATGTTCAAGGAGCAGAAAGGCCAGTGTGGCCACAGAGTAAGAAGGAGAGGGGACCCAGGAGGAGGCAACGGTGGAGAACTTGGTGGGAGCCAACTGAACCTGCCTTGGGCTACTTGTGGAGTCTGGGCTTTTATTCTACACAAGAGGAGAAGCCTCTGGGGAGTTGGACCCAGAAACTGAGTTTTTAAAGCTTTGCAGGGTCTCTGATGGGCCAAAAGGAAATGAGTGGCAGTTCCTCAAAAATTAAACAAAGTTAACATATGACCTAGCAATTCTCCTCCTAGGCGTAGACCCAAGAGAACTGAAACAGGTGTTCAAACAAAACTTGCATGAGAATCTTCAGTGCAGCGTTCTTCATAGTAGCCCAAAGATGCAAACAACCCACATGTGCATCAACGGATGAATGGATAAACTGAATGTAGTCTATCCATACAACAGAACATTACTTAAAAAGAATGGAGCACTGATACATGCTACAACATGGGTGGACATTGGAAACATGCTAAGTCAGAACAACTAGGCACTAACGGCCACACACTGCGTGATTCCATTTACATGAAATACCCAGAATAGACAAATCCATAGTTACAGAAAGCAGCTTACGGGTTGCCAGGGCTGAGGAGAGGAGGGAATAGAAAGCAAAGACTTAATGGGTACAGGATTTCCATTTGGAGTGATGAAAAAGTTCTGAATTACATCTCTATCGACTTTAAAATGGTTAAAATGGTCAGTTTTATGCTGTGTATTTCACCACAATTCTTTTGATTAAAAAAAAAAAAAAAGGTAAATAAACAGGAGCAAAGAGACCAGTGGGAAGCCACTGCATTTGACCCTGGCTATGGTATCCTGGCGCTTCCCTGGTGGCGCCGATGGTAAAGAATCCACCTGCAATGCAGAAGACCTGGGTTCAATCCCTGGGTTGGGAAGATCCCCGAAGGAGGGCACGACAACCTGCTCTAGTACTCTTGCCTGGAGAATCCCACAAACAGAGGAGCCTGGTGGGCTATGGTCCATACAGTCACAAAGAACCAGACACTGAAGTGACTTAGCATGGCATGGCACGAGGTATCATGGGCCAAGGTGGTCATGATGGAGATGCTCAGGGTCAGAGCCTGAAGAACGTCGGGGAAGATGGAGAAAGAGGTCAAAGATGGGAGGAACAGTGGCCATTCACTCATGGGTCCCACCCTTGACGCTCCCACCCCTTTACTGCTCCAAGGTGTCAGGGACACAGACAGACTGGCCCAGCCCCCTGGCCAACCTCAGGAGCGATGGAGGACATCTTCATGTGTGCCCTTGCTTTACAGCTCTCAGCACCCTAAAAGGGGCAGCCGGTGGGGAAATAGGCTCAGAGTGGTGCCCAGGGCCTTGCACTGTGTCACAGGCAGAACTGGGACTGGCACTCAGGTTGCTGGGTGCCCTTGCTCATCACAGACCCCAGGGAAAGGATATGGGAATGGGGAGGAGAGGCACCAACCTCTAACTTTGTCCCATTCCCTAGGGCACAGGGGAGAGTTCCTCAGGATCTGGGGAGGTAGACGCCCGGCAGAGGAGCCTGGTCCCCATGGAGGAGAACTCCATCTACTCTTCCTGGCAGGAAGGTAAGTCGCAGAGTTTACAGAGGCAGCTTTAGCCCCAGCACACCCGGGGCGGGAAGCTTTCTGGGACCCCACCCCGGGAGTGTGTTTGTGGCCCTCACGGCCGGTGCTTGCAGTGGGTGAGTTCCCGGTGGTGGTGCAGAGGACGGAGGCAGCCACCCGCTGCCAGCTGAAGGGGCCCTACCTCCTGCGGCTGGGCCAGGACGCTATCCAGCTGAGCGAACCAGCCAACCCGCAGGCGCTCTACACCTGGCCCTACTGCTTCCTGCGAAAGTTCGGCTCCGACAAGGTGAGGTGCTGGGTTGCCGCCCCGCTGGTCCCGCAGGGAAGGGTGGCGGGTGGCGCGCGGTTCCTCAAACCGCTGACTCCTCGTGCCGCCCCCTGCCCAGGGCGTGTTCTCCTTTGAAGCCGGCCGCCGCTGCGACTCGGGCGAGGGCCTCTTCGCCTTCAGCAGCGCCCGCGCCCGCGACCTGTGCGGGGCCTTGGCCGCCGCCATCTCCCGCCAGCGGGAGCGGCTCCCGGGGCCCCGGCCCTGCCCTCTGCCGCGGGCCACCTCGCTGCCCTCGCTGGAGCCTCCAGGCGAGCTGCGGGAGGGGCCCCGGCGGCCCGAGGGGCCCGGCTCGCGGAAGATGCGCGCGGCCGAGCCCGGGCCACAGAGTCTGCCGCCGCTGCTGGGCCCCGCGGTCTCCGAGGAGCCGCCGGCAGTGCTCTACGCGTCCGTGTGCAAGCGGGCCAGCGGGCCCCCGAGCGCCGCCGCCGAGCACCTGTACGAGAACTTGTGCGCGCCCGACGCCGCCTGCCGGGAGCTGGTGGAAGAGGGCCCGGGCGGCGGCAGCTCCCCGGACAGCCCCATCTACCACAACAGCCAGGACCTGGGCTGGCCCGGCGCGGCCCACGACAGCAGCCTGGAGGCCCAGTACCGGCGGTTGCTGGAGCTGGAGCTGGCGGATAACGGCGACGAGGCCGCGGGGTCTGGCCGCCCGGGTGCGCACTCAGGCTTCAAGGCCAAGCTGGTGACGTTTCTGAGCCGAGAGCGAAAGAAGGGCCCGGCCCCCTGCGACCGGCCCTGAAGCACTGGGCGTGGCCGCCCGAGGAGAGGAGGGCACTCTCCCTGGGACAAGAGGGCAGGGGGGACAACAGACATCTGGGGATGCAACCCTCACACTCACTCTAGCCTGGAGTGACGAGGTAGGAGGCCTGGGGAGGACCCCACCCCATCCCCCGTGTACAGTGTACAGATTTGCTGGCAATAAAGCCTTTTTAGTTCTCCTCTGTGTCCAGTCTCGCGGCCCACAGTGCTATCTCCTCCCTAAGGTCTTCCCTGGTGGCTCAGATGGTAAAGAATCACCTGCAATGCCGGATTCCTGGGTTCGATCCCTGGGTCCGGAAGATCCCCTGAAGGAGGGTATGGCTACCCACTCCAGTATCCTTGCATGGAGAATCCCATGGACAGAGGAGCCTGGCGGGCTACAGTCCATGGGGTCACAAAGAGTCATACATGACTGAGCGACTAAGGACAGCAAGGCTCCCAGCAGTAGTATGCCCAGGTCCGCACAGATCCTCAAACACAGGTTACAGCAAACACCAGTGCCCTGTGCTGGGTTCCAGGGGCATATGTGACCCAGCGCTGACCTCTGCCACCAGTAGGTTCAAGTCCACTGGAGCAGGCAAGTGGAACGCAGATAATTACAGCTCCATGTGGTCCTGTGTGGTGGAAGTGACTCAGACAGTAGTAGGGCAGAGGGAGAAATAAGGCTTGCTGATGGGTGATGTACCCTCTGAATTGAGCGTAAAGGGGAGGCAGGGCTTCACCAGGCTGGCAGTGAGCCCTGGAGATTTCCAGGCTGAAGGCAGGCATGGTGGTTGTAGAGAGCAAGGGAAGAGCATGAACCAGAGGGTTCCTAGGGGCTTGAGATTGAGCTGGCCACACATGAGAGGCCTGATCATCCTACAAGGAGCTGGGTCTCATCCTCAGTGGAGGGACACAGTCAGACCAGGGAAAGCTGTGTGGAGGCTGATTTTGAGGGACCGGAAAGCCTGAGCTGGGGAGGAGTGGGAGTGGGGGAGGGGCAGTGGGCAGAGACTTCAAAGATGTGCACACCCAAAACAGTCTCCGCTGAGACTCAAAAATGCACAGACACTCCTGGGGAGTCCCTGGCCTCAGTCTCTTCCTTAGCCGTCAAGGATAAAGATCAAATTATACACCAGATATGCGTTCATTCGAGTCTTACCAATGCCTACTTTGTGCCAGGCTCTGAGGACCCATGGCCGTGTTCATGACAGCCACAGTCCTGTTTTCAAGGAGTCCACATTCCAGAAGGAGATAAGGAGTCTCTTGAAGACTTCATTGGCTGCCTTACTGTCCTCCCCTTACTGTGAGAACTGTCACCATCCCTGGGTCTCCATGCATACAAGCATCAGTGCCCCCAAAGACCCAGCCTCCTGGACCCTTGACCTCAGCACCACCTCAGCTGCTCACACCTTTGACACATCCCGATCTTCATGATGGTGACGCTCCATTGTCACTTCACAGTGACACTGTCTTATTTCAAGCGTCTGCCGCTGGCTGCCTCCTCTCCTTCTGGCCCACTTCCGCTAGTGTTGCCTGTGTGGCTGCTCTCCATTCTCGCTGACCTGCACTGACGCCTTTCTCATTATCTGCACTACTCCAGTCCATAATCCCATCCTTGCCCTACTTGGATTCTGCCTTCTGCTCCCCTCTCCTTCCGTCCTATTTTTGGGGCAAAGTCCCCAGCCTCAGGTGAACCCAATTCTCTGTGCCACCATATGAGAAATTCCCATAACCAGGTTGATTGCGCTCTCTTTAACGATGTGATCTCAAACCTCAAATAGATAGGCTCTCCATGGTGCCCAGAGATCCTGCACCCCACAGTGGCTACTTTTCTCCTCCTCAAGGCTCTCATAGCTTCTGCTCTCCATCCCTGACCATTCTCACATTTCTACTTAGGAAATGGTAGCTGACAGCAGTGAGCATCCTTGACCTCCCACTGCTTCATCTACAAGAGCAGCTATATCTGCACCAGTCTCCCTCCTGCCCTACAACAGAAGAGTGTCTGCTCCCGTCTTCCTCTCACTTCCCCATGGCTTGGCAAGCGGAGCTCTACCCTCTCTCCTTGACCTGTTAATTCCAACATCATCATCATCATTTCCAGCCACACACAAATATGCTCTATAATTTCTTTAAAACAAACCTCCCCTCAGCCTCTCATTCTCCTTCAGCCACCTCCCCATTTCTCTCTTCCTCTTCACAGAGAAATTCCTCAAAAGAGTTGTTGATTACTCTCATTTCCACTTTCTCACCTCCCATTCTCTCTTCAACCAAATCCAATCTCCTGGTGGTCTCCACAACTCCATTCCATTGCTCTTATTAGGATCACCAACCTTCTTTTTTCCCCAAACAAAGCCACCTGGACTCTCCTTGTGATCTAGACTCTCCTTGCTTCTCAGCAGCTATCCACACCCCTTCTTGGAATGTGGTCTTCACTTGGTTTTCCTCCTCCTCACAGGTCTCTCCTTCCCAGACTCTTCTGTCACCTTCCCTGCCTGAGTTCTGTGGGGGACTTTGGCATCAGACCCAGTGTAATTCAAACCTAGCTGCATACGTAATCACCTGTTGTTGTTCAGTTGCTCAGTCATGTCTGACTTTTTGTGACCCCATGGAGTGCAGCACACCAGGCTTCCCTGTCTTTCACCACCTCCCAAAGTTTGCTCAAATGCATGTCCATTGAGTCAGTGATGCCATCCAACCATCTCATCCTCTATCAACCCCTTCTCCTCCTGCCCTCAGTCTTTCCCAGCATCAGGGTCTTCTGCAGTCAAGTTGGCTCTTCGCATCAGGTGGCCAAAGGATTGGAACTTAAGCTTCAGCATCAGTCCTTTCAATGCAAATTCAGGATTGATTTCCTAGTATTGACTGGTTTGATCTCCTTGCTGTCCAAAGGACTCTCAAGTGTCTTCTCCAACACCACGGTTTGAAGGTATCAATTCTTTGGCGCTCAGCCTTCTGTATGGTCCAGCTTCCACACCTGTATATAACTACTGGGAAAACCATAGCTGTGACTATACAGATCTTTGTTGGCAAAGTAATGTCTCTGCTTTTAATTATGCTGTTTAGGTTGGTCATAGCTTTTCTTCCAAGGAACAAGCGTCTTTTAATTTCATGGCTGCAGTCACCATCTGCAGTGATTTGGGAGCCCACAAAAATAAAGTCTATCACTGTTTCCATTGTTTCCCCATCTATTTGCCATGAAGTGATGGGACCGGATCCCATGATCTTCACTTTTTGAATGTTGAGTTTTAAGCCAACTTTCTCACTCTCCTCTTTCACTTTCATCAAGAGGCTCTTTAGTTCCTCTTTGCTTTCTGCCATAAGGGCGATGTCATCTTCATATCTGAGGTTATTTCTCAGATTTCTCCCAGCAATCTTGATTCCAGCTTGTGTTTCATCCAGCCTAGCATTTTGCATGATGTACTCTGCATATAAGTTAAATAAGCAGGGTGACAATATACAGCCTTGACGTACTCCTTTCCTAATTTGGAACCAGTCCATTGTTCCATGTCTGGTTCCACTGTTGCTTCTTGACCTGCATACAGGTTTCTCAGGAGGCAGGTAAGGTGGTCTGGTATTCCCATCTCTTTAGGAATTTTCCAGTTTGTTGTGATCTACACTGTCAAAGGGTTTAGCATAGTCAATGAAACAGAAGTAGATCTTTTTCTGGAATTCTCTAGATTTTTCTATGATCCAACAGATGTTGGCAATTTGATCTCTGATTCCTCTGGATTTCTAAATCCAGCTTGTACATCTGGAAGTTCTCGGTTCAATTACTGTTGAAGCTTGAAGTAGAGCCTTTTTAAGATGCCGATGCCTCAGCCCACACCCATGGTCTCAAATTTCATCTGTCAAGGCAGGCCTTGGGCTCCACTTTTTCAGCTCCCCAGATAATTGTAGTATGCACCGAAGGCTGAGAACCACAGTCCTAAGTGAGTCAAGGTGGTCTCCAGATCTCACAGGCCATCTAAATATTGATGACCTGTCAATCTCACCCCTGAGATCCAGATTTAAGATTCCAACTGCACACGAGTTCTAGGTGTCTAAAAGGATCTCCAAATGTAGTGTGTGAAGGGGGGTTGTGGGGAGGTGCAGTCTGTGCTATCCCATGGTGTTTGTGGCCACACAGGACAAAACCCAGAAAAGTGCTGGCAACACTGAGAGGTACATTTCAGCCCTACTTACAGACGGTCCTCCTGACAGGCAAAAATCTTCCCATGATTGATCCGGCTGCTTGTAACAGAGCAAGCTGAGGCTAGGAGGTGTCAGGGTACCTTCAGCAATGACCTCTTGGCCCCACAGTAGCAGGTCAGCTCCTGCCACCTCACAGAACGCCAGGACACACTTGAGGTTACCTAGAGAGTCAAGATCTTGGCCAGAACTGGAATCCAGGACTCTGGGTCCTTGGTCTGGCATGCTTCTTTTTAAAACTGTCTTCTAATACTTTTATAACTTTACTTGTAAAAGTAGATTTTACTTTATTTTTCCAAATATTTATTTTTACTTATCTATTTGATGGCACTGGTTTTTAGTTGTAGCATGTGGGATCTAGTTCCCTGGCCAGGGATCAAACCCAGGCCACCTGCATTGGGAGCAAGGAGTTTTAGCTACTGGACCACTAGTGAAGTCCCATAAAAGTAGATTTTAATCTATACATGATA
This sequence comes from Capra hircus, assembly GCF_001704415.2. Lineage (NCBI taxonomy): Eukaryota > Metazoa > Chordata > Mammalia > Artiodactyla > Bovidae > Capra > Capra hircus. The sequence goes on from NC_030814.1 coordinate 71,618,570, forward strand.
TATTTTTATATATGGCATGAGGTGGAGCCTTATTTTAGACAATAACCAATTGTTCCAACACAATTTATAGAATGATTTTTCTTTCTATTTTAAGCAATTGAATGTTCTTTTAAAATTTATTTTCAGTGTATATTCATTTTTAAATTGAAAAGTAGTTGATTTGATTTATAATGTTTCAAATATACAGCAAAGTGATTCAGTTATATATACATGTATGTATATATATGTTTGCATACATTTATATGTTCTTTTTCAAATTATTTTCCATTATGGGTTATTACAAGATATTGAATATAAATTTCTGTGTTATACAGTAGGTTCTTGTTGTTTGGGCATGTTTTTTTAAATTACAAATCTAAACCTTTTTGTTTCATGGCAATTTTTATGAGGTTCCAATCAGACAGTAGAAGAGAAAGTCTTTGGAAATATCTAGGGACCTGGCCCTGGAGCTACAGGTATCCTGACCACCAGGGGGCACTGTGACCTAGCCCACGGCCTGTTCCTCCCTACCCAGCGGCTGCCTGTGCAGGGAGCTCTCCTGGCTCTATCTAGGTCTGAGCCCTGCAGGAGCCCGACCGATGGGATCCCTGGCTCTCCCTGTTAGAGGACTGCCTGGAGCCCCAGGCTGCCACTTCTTCCTTTCCTCATTTACTGTTTCACTTTCTCAATCCTTCCTTTATCTGTTTATTCTTATCCGCTGTGTGCAGTCACTGCGGAGATGGTGAACAGGTCAGACAAGCCCCTGTTCTCATTGGATTGCCTTTCTAATGCAGACAAAGGGCAATGAAGAAACAAACACTTAATATAATGTCAAATGGTGGTAAGTGCTATAGGGAGAAAATAAGGCAGGGCAAGGAACTCGTGCATTATGCAGGTGAGGTGTCGGGGGCTGCTGTTTCAGATAGGATGATCAAGAAAGGAGGCAACATCTGAGCAGAGACCTGAACACAGTGAGAGAGCCTGGGAGAAAGTGTTTCAGCAGAAGGAGTCGCAAATACAAAGGCTCTGAGGCAGGAATACCTTGGCTGTGTTGGAGGAACACTGAGGAGGCCAAGTGACGAGTAGATGGAGTGAATGAGGAGGTGTGTGACCCAGTTTATTGTGTCTTGGTGGATGCAGTTTATTAGTGTCATGTACATCTGAAACACTTTACTTTCAAGTGTGATACCAGCCCACTGGAATGCTAAAAGCCGAGGGTGATTTGATGTGATCTCTGCTTTAGGGGGACTTTGGCTGCTGCAGTGAAAGAACTCTGGACTGGGTAGGAGTAGTAGCAGAGAGCTCTATTAGGAGACCGTTAAAATGTCCAGACATGGGAGAAGTGGCAGGGACATACATGGAAGCCAAATGTGGAACAAATGCTGAAGGTGGAATTTGCAGAATCTGAAGTATGAGACAGAAAATAAAGGAAGGAAAACGTCATAATTTTTACTGGACCAGGCAGATGAATAATGCTGCTCTTTAAAAATATATATATATTTTTTTACTTTACCAAAGGGAGGAAGGAGTTAGGGAGGTGGAGAAATTGCAAGTTTAAATTGACTGATGCTGAAGCTCCAATACTTTGGCCACCTGATGCGAAGAGCTGACTCATTGCAAAATACCCTGATACTGGGAAAGATTGAAGGCAGGAGGAGAAGGGGAGATGACACAGGATGAGATGGTTAGATGGCATCACCGACTCAATGGACATGAGTTTGAGCAAACTTTGGGAGGTGGTGAAGGACAGGGAAGCCTGGTGTGCTGTAGTCCATGGGGTCATAAAGAGCTGGATGATTCAGCGACTGAACTACAACAATGATGATTTGAGATAGACATCCTAGGCTTGACAGACTGTTGGATACTGGAGTCTGGATTTGTTGGGGAAGGCCAGATCCGGACATATAAGTCGGGAGTCCTTGGCATATAGGTGTTATTGATAGTCACAGAGCAGAATGGGGTCCCAGAGAGTGAATGTAGAGAGGAAAGAGCTGATGACCATGTTGGAAAGCAAATGAGGAGCTGCGAAAGGAGGTGGAGAAGGAGAATTCATTAGGGCAGGAGGAAAGATGGTGGAGAAGAAGCAGTCAGTGGGACAGGATAAAGCCACGGGGAAGAGGGAGTATACCCTGACCAGAGCTGTTTCTAGGTAAGGAAAGAGGAAAGCTGAGAAATCACCATTGATTGAATAACCTGGAAATCATTAGAGACCTTTTGAAGAGGGAATTAATTCAGAGGACTGGTGGGGACAAGAGCTTGACTGAATGAGTTCAGGAGGGAATGGGAGGAAAAACGGGGAGAAAGGGTAATAGACAACTCCAAGGAATTTTACCCTCAGGGAAAATAGAAGAATACGAGAGAGATTGCTGAAAAGTGTTGTGAGATCAAGAGAAAATTTATTTAAAGATGAGAACTCTTACATCAGTTTATGTAGTGAAGGGATTGATGCAGAAGAGGATGAAATATGATAATAGTGGACAGGGGAGAATAGCATTGGCCATCCCCTGAGGCGTGGACATCTGTTCACTCACTCGCAAACCTGGATCCCTGCTCACTTTCCCCCGCTGCCTGAGCTAGCCGCCTGGGCTGAGCACTGGGTCAAAGTGGGGACTCTGACACCCTCAATGGAGGCGCTGCCGGTTCTGGAGCGGGTAGCAGGACATACCCCATCAAGACAGTCAGCACTTAGGTGGGGTCGCTGGGCTGCTGACCGCTGACTGCGAGGGGTCGGCGGTAGGAACAGGTCAGGAATGAGTAACGATTGGGGCCAGAGCCAAGGGTCCCTACACCTGTGTCGACTGTCATTTTCTGCCTTCGGTGGAATGTCCTGCAAACTTAACTTCATACTCCCCCGTGTCCTCCTCAACTAAGCCCACCTCGAGGTCCCCCCCCTCCACCAACTCTCCACCAAATCCGTCCTATTTAGAAATTCTGGAGCCTCCGATGGCTGTACCTTACGGCAAACTGTGCCTGTCTTCACGACGGCCCTGTGAAGCGAGTAGTATTGTCCCATTTTTCTGAGTTGGAAACTAAGGTTCACAGACGACTCAGATCCAGATCTGTCTGGTTCCCAAGTAGACTTTCTTTTCACTCAGCCAGCTGGAGGCGCAAAGGGCCAGGAAAGCGGAGGGTTAGGCTCCCAGACTAGGTGTCCAGCAGCCGAGACCCCGCCCAGACTCCGTCCAGGCCCCGCCCCACCGACGGGACCAAGGAGGGCTGTGTCTTAGAGCCCAAAGCTAGATGGGACCTGATGATTGGGTGGGGCGGAAGGATTGGGTAGGGCTTCCCACTGCCCGGGCGACCGCGACTTTTGGAGGGGGCGGGGCATATGGCTCCGCCCCCCCTACGCGGGCTCAAAGCGGATGGCAGCCGCGGGGGCGGGGTCAGAACTCGGGCGGCGGATCCCAGCGCGGCTCTTTGGAGCCCGCCGCGGAGCAGCGCCCCGGTGGGGCCCAGGAGGTACTTGGGACAGCGCGGGGCATCTCGGGCCGGACCAGGCGGGGGGCAGAGGCCTAATGGGGACCACAGAGGGGGCTGGGGGTCGTAGCCAGCTCTGCAGTTCCTCCGATGGGCCGTCGCCCCTACCCCCGCCCCCGCCTTCCTGCGGCGAAGCCGGCTGCGGCGGGGCTGATTGGCGCCTGCGCCGCTTCCTGCGCCTGGGACTCGGCCAGTGCTTGGGGCCCAGGCGGAGGCCCAGGGGGAAACTGAGTCACGTTGGGATGGTAGCAGTCCTGTGTGGGAGGCACCACCCTCACTGGGCTGCAGGATAAATCTTTTTCCTGACCATGCTTTGGAGTCCCAGCCCCCACCATTCCCTCCAGGGGCCTCGCCCCCGCCCAGAACCCAGCGCTCCCAGGGGTCCTGCCCTGGCTCTCAGTAGCTTCGACTGGGCTTGGAATGGCTAGGATTCGCTCCAGCCGCCTCCCTCCGCACCCCTCCCCCTCGCGGCCCAAGCCCCCGTGTTCTCTCCGAACAGTGTCAGTTTACACGCCTTATATAGTCCGAGCAGGCTCCAGCCGAGGCCTGCCTGTGGGGACCTGGGGGCGGGGGAGAGGAGTGCCGGCCCTGGACTGGCATTGCTGTCCAGACCAAGGCTCAAGACTGGCTGGGAAGGAAGTCATACCAAAGTAGTCCTGCTGTCCACTCCTGGGTGAGAGGGACCTTAAGAGTGGATGCGGGCTCCCTTCACCCCCCGCCCCAGTCCTTTGGGGATGAGGGGTTGCCCCTGTCTTTCCAGAGTCTGCCAGCTAGCAGCCCAGCGCGACCTACCAGGGTGCCCGCCTACCCTCCCCCTGGGTGTGCTCAGCGTCTGCCAGTGCTTGCCTGGCGCTAGTCCAAGGCTGGTGTCCAGAGTAGGGCCTGCCTGCGCACCCACTGTGCATCACTCACTTTTTCTCTCCTCTCAGGAGCAGCACTATGGATTCCTTCAAGGTGGTGCTGGAGGGGCCAGCACCTTGGGGCTTCCGGCTGCAGGGGGGCAAGGACTTCAATGTACCCCTCTCCATCTCCCGGGTGAGCCTAGGTTGAGGGAAGGGTTCCTCTGGGGGTCTCTGGGTGCTCAGCTCTCCAGTGGGCGGCAGGAGGAGTCTGAGCAGGAATGAGCCGAGGTCACAGACCAGGAGGTGTCCAGGTCCAGAGCTGTGCGCATCTGCCACAAGGACTCCCAACTCGGTAGATACTGGGAAAGGAGCAGCCCTCAGACTTCCACAGCTCTACACTGCACCTTCTAGGCTCAGGAGTGTGCCCATTCTTCAAGAGGTGAACCTGCGGTCTCCAAGAAGTGTCTATAAACTGCTTGAGGAGCAATGTTTGGTGCTAGGCCCCTGGGAGGGCACTCTGACTGCAGGAGCTCACTTCATCCTCATTGCCACCTAAGGAATAGCAACTACCACCCTGTTTATTCAGATGAGATAACTCAAGACTCATTGAAGGAACTCTTTCATCAGTTCCATGGCAAAGCAGGCATGGGGCTTCAAACACAGGGATGGCCTGCAGTTTTTGTGGGTGGATAAGGTGCTTCTCCCCAGCCCAGGTGAGGACTTTTATCCCATTCACTGGTTCCATTCAGGATGCAGTGGTCTTTGGGTCTGTAGGGCTCTGACTTCAACTCCTGAGAGCCTGTCCTGGTGGGGGTGGAGCTGGAGGCTGGCTCCTCCCTGTGGCAGGGGGATTGCCTTATAAGCCCAAGAATGCAGCCCCATGCTGGGATAGTCAACTGGTGGCTGGAGTCTGCAGAACTAAAGAAGGCTGGCCTAGGCCTGGAACCCTGAACCCCATCAGTGGGCCCCTCAGCCGATCATCAGGCTGTGGCTCCAGCTGTGGGATCAGTTGTGGGACTCGGAGAACAAAGTGCCTGCCCTGAGAGTGTGAGGGCAGCCCTTGGGTTGGTGTCTCTTGACTGTAGTCTGGGGGTCAGGAGTGGGCGGGGATTTCTGTCCCCATATCCACTTGACCAGAGAGGCACACCCAGGCTCCTAGTGGGCAGCTGTTGGCATGAAGCCCAGGGCAGGCACAGCCTGGAGGGGTCTAGAGATCCCAGCTTGAGGGGGCCCCAAGGTAGAGTCTGTTGTAGTTGGGCTTGGTGGCCAGGACCTGCAAGCAGTCACTGTTCCAAGGGACCCTTCCGCGGGGTTTCCTGGAAGCTGCTCTGCCAGCAAGGTAGCTAAGGGCACTGGTCTCCCTACTACTTACACCCAGCCCATACATAATACTCAAGCCTTGCCATCCCTGGGAACTCATCCTATACTCCACTTCCTGAGAAAGTGCTGGTCAGTGTGGCTGGGAGCTTGGCTGACCTCTGAGCCTCAGTTTATTCATTGGTGGGGATGGGCAACAAAGCAGCCTAAGGGATGGACTTTCAGATGTGGCCTGTTGGGGGCACTCTGAGCTCGGGCTCTGTTGTCAGCAGCCCCAGCATGTGGGTGGGGCCACTGGCTGAGCCCAGCCCTGGAGTTGGACCTAGGCCCTGGTGGGTGGGAGTGAGGGTGGTCTTTTCGGAGCTGGACTGGGCCCCCTCCCTCTCTCCTGACCCTAGCATGGAGGAGGAGAGGGAGGGGCTAGGGCTGGCTGGAGGCCCAGGCCTGGGAGATGAGGTAACGTCTGGGACTTGGGGGTTGGGCTGCTCAGTGGAGCCCTCAGGCTGACTCACCCCCTACTCCGTGTGGTGTCCAGCCCCCTGGCTTTTCCTCTCCTTGGTCCCTTGGGCCTCCTTGCTTTTCTCTCCAGACACATGCTGCCCCCCATCCCCAGGTCTCTTCTGCTTCTGTCTCCACCTCTGACTCCTCTGCCCCTCCTGTGTCCTCCTCATCCCAGAGAAGGAAGTAGTTGCCAGTTCCCCATCCCCTCTCTGGGAGCCAACAGCTCCAGCTCAACCGGAGATTCCCACCTCCGTGGGCTAGCCCACACTTCCCTGGAGCCAGCTGTGTGGGTAGGGAGTGGCCAGACCAGGTTTCCCTTCTACTGACTCACTGTGACCTTGAGTAAGTCACTTCCCCTCAAGGGCATCACTCCCCCATGCCCATTATAAGGGGTTGGATTGAACTAGAGGTAAGATAGGGGATCCAAGCCCCAAAGCCAGCTTGAGGGTCAGAGAATCTTTCCATTCAGAGGGCTGACCTCTGACCCCCAGCTCTCAACAATTCCCTGGAGGCTCAGATGGTAAAGAATCTTCCTGCAATGCAGGATACCTGGGTTCGATCCCTGGGTTGGGGAGACCCCCTGGAGAAGGAAATGACAACCCACTCCAGTATTCTTGCCTGCAGAATTTCATGGACAGAGGAGCTACAGTCCATGGGTTAACAAGAGTCAGACACAACTGAGGAACTAACACTTTCACTTTACTTTTCGCAACAGAGGTGGCCTAATAGGGTGGAGCCTGAGCCTGCCTCTTGAGCTGCTAGCTAGGCAACTAGAAGCAAGTTACTTAACCTCTCTGTTTTCCCATGTATAAAATAGGTATATTCCCAGACTCTCCTCCACAGGGTTTTTGGAGGATTCAGTATGTGGTAATACTAGGTACTCGATAAATGTAAACTGCTGTTAGTACTTAGCAAGTAAAGAAAGGGCCACCCAGCTATCTTGCCCTTCTAACTTCTGAAGCATGAGGTAGAGCCATCAAACCGAGCTTTCCCTTCTTGCCCTAGTGCCATCAGTCTCTGGGTCTGATCCCTCTGCCACCTCTCTGGAACCTCTTACCTCCTCTTCCTGCCTGAATTCCTTCTGAGCATCAGCTCACCTGAGGAGCCTTATGGGGTCACAGGCAGCCTGTACTCCGCAAACCTCCCCAACTTGTGAAGTGTGATTCTGCCTCCCAGTACTTCCCCACAAGCCGGCTCAAGGCCAAGCCCGTTGCCAGGTAGCCAGGCAGACCTGTGGGCTTAAACTTGCGAACAGCAGTGCTGCTTCTGCCTGTGTTGCTGCCGCTAGGCCAGAGGGCTGGGAGGGCCCAGTTGGGTTCTTCAGAGTTACCTGTACCCTGAGAAATACCAGACCCTGGCCCATAAAACTGGTGCTTCCTAACCTTCAGAACAGTTCTTTCAGCACTTGAGATCTTCATAAGTAATTGGATCTTCTCACACCCTTGGCAGCCCATTCCACTCTGTTTTCGCCAAAGCCCACCACTTCGCAGAAGTCACCTTCATGGTTTCAGCTCACGCACATACCACAAGCACACATGCACGCTTCATGCCCACATGCACAGCCAGAGGGCAGGTCTGGTGGGTGGAATGGCCTGGGCAAGAGGCCAGCAGAGACCTCGAAAGCTTTGGTTGGAGCTGAGACACTTGTGTTTTAGACTGAAGGTGGCTGCGTGTTGATGTCAGCAGCTTCTGAACCGTGAGGAGGGTCCCTGGAGGTGAATGAATGTGTAAGCGGCGTGTTTGAGGTGATGGTGAAGCTCAAGGGAGCCCCACCCCCTCCCAGAGGGCTTTAGTATTGGACAGTAGTCCAGAAACACATTGAACGAAGAGACCCCTGGGTTCTGCGAGTGGGGCAGCTGAGGAAGGGCAGGGTTGGCTGCTGTTTGCCTGAGTTTGGTCTGCAGTCATGGCCCTCCATGACCCTCGATCTCTCCATAGCTCACCCCTGGAGGTAAAGCTGCACAGGCTGGCGTGGCCGTGGGTGACTGGGTGCTGAGTATTGATGGCGAGAACGCGGGGGGCCTCACACACATCGAAGCCCAGAACAAGATCCGTGCCTGCGGGGAGCGCCTTAGCCTCAGCCTCAGCAGGTAAGCCTGAGCTGAGCCGCCCTGGCAGGTGGGCGTGCCCTTGGGCGTGGTCTATTATCACCGCTTCCCCTTCTCTTCTAGGGCTCAGCCTGCTCAGAGCAAACCGCAGAAGGTAGGGGATGGGCTTGGGATATGTGGGCAGCAGGCGGGGTGGGACTGGACATCGAGGCTCACCTACCCTCCCTGGTGCAGCCTTGGTACTCTCCCATCCCTGGCCGGGAGTAGAGGGTGGACGCCAGAGCTGGGGAGTCTGGGAACTGGGAGTTGGGCCAGGGACTGCCGCACGGTCAGAGCACCATGCATGTCTGCCTGTCGGTCCGTCCGTCCATCCGTCTGTCTGCCTGCCTCCTGCCCTCTCTCCCGCCGGCCTGTGCTGCAAGCTGCACCAGCCCACCCGCCCTCGGACTGCGTGGGCTGAGATCATTGCTCCCAAATGGGCCCCTTGAAACCTGAGTCGCCCCCTCCCCGGAGCCTCAGGCCAGATGTGTGGGGGTAGGGCTGGAGCACCGCTGGCCTCTTCGTGCCAGGGGACGCCCCACTCTGGCCAGATCCCCCGCCTCCTCCCGCCCTGCCCGCCCTCCCCGCTCTGTCTTGCCCAGGCCCTGGCCCCTGCCGCGGACCCCCCGCGGTACACCTTTGCACCCAGCGCCTCCCTCAACAAGACGGCCCGACCCTTCGGGGCGAACCCGCCCGCAGACAGCGCCCCGCAGCAGAATGGGTACGTCTGTCCTGCCCGTCCACGCCGTATCTCCACCACCGCACGCCCTCCGGCTGCCCGCTGCTGCTCTGCCTGTGCTGCGCCCCAGCCTGGCCGGAACCGTGCGACAGCGACCCCTGGTGGCTGGGGCGGGTACTGCAGGCACAGGGCCCCACCGAGGGTGTGGCTCCTGCCTTGGGCCGGCCCTCCAGGGGGCTGTGAGCAAGGCAGCGCGCCGCCCCCTCCTCGGTGGTAGCCTGGGGTTGGGATTTGATGTTGGCCGACTGAGCCCAGACACTCAGTGCAGCCTTCCCCCTGGCTATTCTGACCCCTTGCCATCTTTCTTCCTCCCCTTGTCTATCTCTTTGTACCTTTATCTGTCCATCTGTCTTATTTCCTTCACAGGTGCAGACCCCTGACAAGTCAGTGAGCCCCCTCTGCCTGTCCCTCTCTTCCTTCCTTTTGGCACTCTGGGTGGTGGCCCCTCCCCACTCTGGCTGCCCTCCTTTCACCTTGGTTGCCCTCCTCCCCTCTCACTTCCCTACCCCACCCCTCACCCAGCAGGGCCCTGGCCTTGCCCTGCCCTCTTCCCCTCACTTTAGCCCACCTGTATCAAGTCCGGGGAGGGGCCGCCCCTGCTGCCCACCCCAGCATGAGGTTCTGAGCCACACCCTCCCCACAGACAGCCGCTCCGACCGCTGGTGCCAGATGCCAGCAAGCAGCGGCTGATGGAGGACACGGAGGACTGGCGGCCGAGGCCTGGGACAGGCCAGTCCCGTTCCTTCCGCATCCTTGCCCACCTCACGGGCACCGAGTTCAGTAAGTGCCAGCCCAGGGAAGGGCGGACTCTGCTCCTGGTCCCCAGCCCGGACCCAGGCTTAGCTGGAGCCTGCTCCGGCACCCTCTACCAGGGCTCAGGGCTGGGGTGGCCTTCTCTCTGCTCTTGGTCAATGCCTGCCTCTGCCCTCTCAGTGCAAGACCCGGATGAGGAGCACCTGAAGAAATCAAGGTAACAGGACAAGCTGCAGTCCCTCCTTCTCATCTCCAGCCTCTCCCATTCCAGCCCTGTCTGCTCCTGGCCATCCCTAGCCAGGTTCATCCGTTCTCCTTCCTTCCTCTGGTCCTCCCTCCCTGCCTCCCTTCCGTCTCTCCTTCCTTCCACTTCCTTCTCCTTCTCTCTCTACCCCTCAGGGAAAAGTATGTCCTGGAGCTGCAGAGCCCACGCTACACCCGCCTCCGGGACTGGCACCACCAGCGCTCTGCCCATGTGCTCAACGTGCAGTCGTAGCCTGGTCCTCGCCGGCCGGCTGCCCTCTCTGCCTCTTTCTTGCTGTTCCTCCGCCCCAGGGCACCTCCCCTTGGCGCCTCCAGCTTCTGCCTGCCTCACCCATCCTTTTTCTGCCCCTGGACTGAGCCTCCTGCTGTCCTGGCCCCAGCTGCCCCCCTGGCACAGGGCCCGGCTCCATCTGACACCGCTGCCTTCACTCTTTGCCCTGTGGTACTGCTGTCTGCCAGGTCTGTGCTGGCTTTTTGGGCATGAAAATAAACATTCTCAGCCCTGCTTTCTCTGCCTCTGTTCTCTATCTTTGTGGACTTGGTTTGCATTTGGGGTCAGGGGTGTTAGATGGTTCAGATCCAGTGTGGGCCCTGCCAGTATGGGTCTCAGTGGGTGGGGGTACTCAGCAAAAGGGCCCCCTGCCATCAGAAGGACCCTCGCGAGTGGCCCCAGAAGTGAGAGCCCTGCTTCACCTCCCAGCCCTGTGCGACAGACCAGCCAGCTGGAACCTGGCCAGGAGAAATTGCCCTACCCATCCCTGCCCTGGGGGGACCTGGAGTCCTCTGCTGTCATGCACCCAGGCATCTCTCATGGGGCCAGCAGGACCAAGTTGGGGGGTGGGGCCATGCCAGGAGCCTCGGCCGTGCAGGGCCTTGAATGACAGATCTTACAGCCAGGTGCCCAGGATGGAAGCCCCAACCCCAGCCTCAGCTACACCCCAGGAACCCTGGCCTGGTGAGAGAGCGTGGACTTGACTTGGGGAAGGGCGGGTAACCTCCAGAGGCATGGGGGTCGG